>NC_138594.1:13593728-13802079 GCF_964289735.1 Phaethon aethereus | reverse complement strand
AAAGACCAGACTTCATCTTTGAAGACGCTCTTTACAGTCGCAGCCTCCGTAACTCGCTGCTCGTTCTGGAAACCAACACATGTGAGAGACGCTTCACGCCGAGAAGCACAATCGCAGGAGACGACCCTCCAACGCCAGCGGCACCCCAAGCTCCTCTCTTCACCCTGCAGCCCCCGCAGCTGCCTTCAGCGAGGCCCGGGGCGCGGGGCCGAAGCCCTGGCAAAGCCACGGCCAGAGAAGTGATGGTGAGGAAACGCGGGGGGCCAGAGGGACTCGCCCACAGCTGCGCCCAGCCCAGCCGCCGGCGCCGGCACCCTGACACAGCCCTGCGGGAGCTGCGAAAACCAGGGCTGCCGGCGCCAGAGGCGCTCCAGGAAACGCCGCAGGGGAGATCCCAAAGAACCACGGACACTTGTCGGCCAGAAGCGCCCCAGGCACAGACCGCAGCAGCCGGGATCCGGCTTCGAAGGTGTCCCAGGCAGGGCTGGGAGCCCCTCGGCAGCCCCTGGCCTGGGGCAGAGGGAAGGGGCGAGGGGCTGGGGGGAGGCTCGCAGCCCTGCCCCTGCTGCCTCTCCCCACGGAGCTGTGAGGTCAGGAGTGGGGCCGGCTCAGCCTGTCCCACCTCCCCTCTCTCCCCAGGGGCCGGAAGCATCCCTGGGGGTGGCTTCCCCCTCCCACCCGGCCTCCCACCTCCCCAGCCCATCACGCGGGATTCGATGCGATGAAAACCATGTGCTTTCCTAACCTCGTTGTGCATCTTGTGTTTAGGGCCCTTGCTTTATCAGTTTTTATCCCGTGTAATATTCATCACACTGGTTTATTTATGGGCCCCCTCTTCGGGAAGGTATTTTTCAGGCTTGGTGAATAAAACATAAGCCTTTGCTGCTTGTCAGAGCGAATGCGGCTCCTCTGATGTCAGCCTGACTAACGGCCTTTAGTTTTCTCCGACGACTGCACTTTGAGAGAAATTTATTTGTATTTGGGTTTGCGTTGGTCGGGGAGATGTGGATTCTTTTCCCTTCAGAATAAATGAAGCTTCAGCTTTACGGCAAGGAGTGGGAGCGGGGCAGGCGGGTGCGGCCCCTCGGCCCCGAAGGGCAGCGCGGGAGCGGGACCCCAGGCACGCAGCTGCTCCCGGAGCCCGGCTCTTAGCACTGCCCCGCCACCGGAAAAGCTCCCACCCAGAGGCCAGACCCCTCCCCGCAGCATCTCCGCATGCAGAACTCCTCTCCTTTGGGACCTCCCCTCCCCTGGGAGCTCTGCACCCGGCGCTGGGTGCTCCCCAGGCTCAAGGCAAAAAAACACAAGGTGCAGTGAGCTCCTTTCCTGTGACAGCATCACCCCGGAGGCAAGAAACACACGTGCCCTCTGCTCGCAGGGATTCCCCGCTGCCCCTTCAGCACGGCTCCCACCCTGCGGGGGACCTCCAGCCGTCAGCACGGGAACATCGGCACCCGCCGGCAGAGGCCCGAGACCCCGGCACGGGCGCTGCCGGAGCCCAGGCAGGACACGCAGCAGGGAAGGCTCCTGCCTCGGCCACGCTCTCAGAAACACGTGTTCGGCATTAGGAAAGACGATTTTCTGGATTGCAGCTGCCCTGCCTGCAGGCAGGGATGACAGGCTCACGAGTGGAGCAGCTAAACCCATCCAAGCTGGCTGCAATTTCCCCGTGCTTAGGAATGCCTCCGGTTCACGACTGACTCCATTTACTGGCAGGGAGGCAGCGGGGTTTGGTCCTTCCCCGGCCGCGTGCCTGGGGACGGTGAACACCACCACGCACGCGCCGTGCCGGCAGCGTTTCATGCCCGCTCTGCGGACAGCGAGGCAGATCTTGCCCAAGAAGCCGTCGTCTCACCCCGGCAGCACGAGCTGCTGTGGGTAGCTCGGCAGCGTAAGGGCAGGGAGGCTGAATCCTCCGTGGCAGCAGCGATCATCGCAGCCGCAGCGAACACCAGCAACAGGCTACAGCCTCCGCGGCTGCCAAGCACCCCCGTCACGGGCAGGACCTCCTGCCCGCGTCCCGGCTGAGCCTCTCCTGCTGCCCTGCCCGGCCGCCCCCGCAGGGAGAGCGCGTTCAGAGCGTCCTGTCGGGCCGTCTCGCCGCACGGAGAAGCGGTCATCGGCGTTCCCTCAAAGCCGCGGCGCCGTCACACCCTCCCACCCGCTCCGCGCCGCGCACCCGCAGACACCTCTCCCCTTGCAGGGACGCAGCGGCGGGCGGCAGAGCCACACGCGTGCCTGCACGCTACCGACACGCGTCTCTGGTCCCACGCGCGGCTGAAGGCCAGCGCGGCCCGTGCACGCGCGCGGCCGCGCGTGGCGCAGCGCGGCAGAGCCGGGCCGTCGCCGCCACGCTGTGGGGCATACCCTTCCCTTCGCCGGTTAAGGAACTCCTGGCTGTGACCCAAAACTCCTATTAACAAATCAAACTGTAAAAACCAACAGAAGCAGCCAGGAGATTTCCCTCCATCATCTGCTAATTTATAGGGTTACTGGTGTCAGCAGTTTAAAAGAAGCAAAATTCTATCAAAGAGCCACTAAAACCCGGTGCCGCGCGCTTTAAAACAATCACAAGCGTTCATCTGAAAAGACTACTTGGGATATAATTCCTTGATGTTTAATTATTAATATTCCAGGCAAACTAGTTAAATTCTACTGAAGAGAAGGAGAAGCAATCAGAGTTAAAAATTAGCTGAAGGAGCGTCATAAATCATCCTAGGAAGTGTTTTGCAGAAGTCCCGCTGGAGCCACTTGTGCCGACAAGGAAGAGAGGGCCTGCCGTGCTCCGGGAAGCTCGGAAGGGAGAAGAGGGAACCGGCCGCACCCGGTCCCCCGGAGGCACAGAAAGGCTGCAGAGCATCCTCCAGAGCCAGGCGGACCCCTGCCCCCAGACAGGCAGGGGCTAGGGCGCGGGCACAGGGACTAGCTGCATCTATCGCAGGAGGTGGCTGCGGCTCTGACCTCCCGGGGGGTCTCGGCAGCAGCTCTCCCGCACCATCGCGCTCCGCCATCAGCAGCCCGGCACGCGCCGCGGCTTTGCTCAGTCTATACGCTGCCTCGTTTGTCGATACATCTCTCTGACGCTGACTGATGCGCCTCATCGCCCTCAGTACCAGATAAGCTCCTCTTAACGGAGGCGTTTCTGCGGCCCGTAGTATCTGGGAACACCTTGCTGGCCTTCCAGACCCGCCCCCGCCTCCCTCCCTGCTCAGCACCCCCAAACCCAGCACGTGGGGTCCCGGGGCTCGCCGTGACTCAAAGCCAGGGCTCGGTGTCCAAACGCGGCTCTTGGGGTGATGCCCAAACGTCTCGCCCGCGCTCTGAACAAAGCCCCCCACCTTCCCTCTGCGGGGTCAGCCGCAGCCCCGCCAGCACCGCACGCCGGCTCCACGCCCGTGCGTCCTGGCCCCGGCACGGCGGCCGCCTGCCCTCTCCTCGCCGCCGCCAGCACCACCCCGGCCGCACGGCTCCGCAGCACCCGTGTCGCCCGGGCCGGACCCAACAGCCCCGTCACCCACGTCAAGCCACCCGCTGCCTCCTAACCGGCCGCCCCAGCTCACCCGCAGCCTCTGCCAGGCATCCCCCTCCCCTCACTGGAGCAGACCGAGCCCCAGCACCGCAGGCAGCGCCGCACCTGCTGCCGGTACAGATTCTGGGTCCAAATCCATGCTTTTCTACTTTCTTTTCAGCTTCCAATTTCTTTTCCAATAGACTTTCAGAAATCCCTCCAAATCCCCTCGGCACAGCTCAGAGGGGAGGACAACAGCAGCTCTGCTGAGCCGACCTCCTGCGTCTTACTGGGTTCACAGGAGCCACGTACCGGGGCCTCCCCGTTCCCGGGTCACACACCACAGTTCCCCCCCGCTTCTTTGCAGTTTTGTTTTACTTATCTAGCAAAAAATAAGGGAAGCCAAGACTTCTTGCTGCTTCTTGATTCAGCCAGTTTTGTATCTCACACACGCATATGCAGATTCCTCTGCTTCTTTATTTGTTCATTAAGACTTCAATAAAAATGTTATAAAAGTGCCCTTTTTTGTTGTTAATTGCAATTTCTGTTTTAATATGCAAGTTGTGCCAGCTCCCGTCAGAGACTCCCCAAGCCTCCCTGTAAATAATGCAGCCGCCCCAGCCTAACGCGCTGCGCGCTGCGTATTTACACGGCTCTCGGAGCCCAGCCGAGGCGACGGCGGCGGCGGCTCCTCCAGACGGGCTTCTCCTCCGCTGCCCCCAGCGCGGGGCATTCGGCGAAGAGCTCCTGCCACCGCGCTCGCCGCGGGCATCGCTGTCCCCACAACGCACCCCTCGCGGGGGACCCCGAGCCTCACTCAGAGGGACCCCCCCCAAGCCCACGGCATCCCGGGCCAGCCCCACGCAACCCCCGGTGCCGCAGGCGACGGCGCGGCCTCGGCCGGGAGCACAGGGAAAGCCCCTTGGGCGCCGCGGGCGCCGGATCACGCCAGGAGCAAGCTCCGCTGAGGCTGTGAACGCTCCACGGCACACGGGGCCACCCAGCGAGGGGCAAGGAGGATTTCCAGCCTGCGTGGATGTGACCTGGGAGGTCGGTGCTGCGCTTCCAAGGGCCGAACCCGCTGCAGGGTCCCTGCTGAAGCCGGGGAAGATGCCAGGGATGGAGGCAGCCCCTTCATCTCGGGGTTGCTATACGGCTTTATGGGTTGCGGTGCCACCGCGCAGCGATTCCCCAGCACTTTAAAAGGCCCCATTATCGCTTGCCTGCGTCTCTGCGCAACGCAAGTCATTTTGCTCTGATGTTTCCCATATCGAGTGTCTGCCTCGGGCTGAAATTTTGAGGGAAGTTTTAGTGAGAACAGTTCAAACGTTTCCGAGAACCAGGCTGTGGAAAAATGCTGTTTTGACAAACTGAAAAAAAAAAAAGCATTCTACAACCCTAATGCTCGAACCTCCACACCTTCCCGCGGCCCAGCGAGCAGCCCAGAGCGGGGCAGGAGCCAGCGGGTGCCGCCGGTCGCCGCTCCCCCCCCGAGCCCCTGCCCGCTCAAAGCTCCGGTGCTACACGCCACTACGCACACCGCAGCCATTGCTTCTCCTGCGCTTCTCCCCCTCCCGATAAAGTCAGGGAATAAGTCAAGAAAATGAAGTTGCAAAGCATCACCGAGAGCCCTGGGACGAGGCACCGCGGCAGCCCAGCCCCTGCGCTCCCACGCCGCCGCCTCCCCAGCCCCGCTCTGCGAGAGGGTCCGATCCCGCGGCAGGGCAGCCGACGGCCCATCGCATCCCTCCTGCTCTCTTCGAAGCGCGCAGCCCAACAGCAGTCCCTCCGATTTTACCGAAAGCTGGGCCGTGCGGCGCGCGGCCGGCTCACCCCCAGCCCAGACCTGCCAGAGAGGCGGCCGAGCCCGGGCTGGGCAGCCCCCGGGGCTGGGCCACCCCAGGGCGCGGAGACCAGCTCCCCGGCCGCCTGCCAAACACAGGAAGGTTATTTACACCCGAGCCAAGGCGGCAGAGCCCGGCATGGGGGCTGGGAACACACCGCTTGTGCTCGAGGAACACAAGTGCCCCTCAATAGCGAACTACGAGAATCAAACCATGGGGCATGGCCATCAAACACAGGAAAATGAAGCTGTTAGAGACTCAAACTCATTAAATGGCTGTGATAACACTTTATTTTAATGGTACCTTTAATTCATACTTAATTCCAGGGGAAGCTCTGGCAGAAGCCCCCGTGGCACCCACACGAAGCAGCAGATAAATGGGTTGTACTTAGTGCTGAGACAACGAGCACCCGACAACCCTGGCACAGCCGCACACGAGAAACGTGTTAATGCCTGGGATGTGTATCCCTGGCATATTTGGTAACACATCCTCAAGAAACAGATCCAGGGGGACCGAGAGATCCTCAGTGCCCTGAGAGCGGGCATTAGCAGGTACGTGCAGGTCCACGCCTGCCATTTCCATCCGCTCTCACGTCGCAAAACGCACGAGTGCAAGGAGGAGCCGGAAAGCAGGAGGGCGCGACGGGACCCCGGGCTGGAACAGCAGCAGCAACACGGCAGCGGAGCGGGTGCACCCTTGCAAAAGTAACTGGCAGCCAGAAACTCCAACTTCTGGAATGAAAACAGCTCCTGCCAGTGCTGCTGCAGCAGCAAAACGCAGTAAAATGAACCCAGGAATTAGCTTGGCATAACTACCTCTAACAGCCTAGCAGTCAGCAGTAAAATCAACTTTCTGGTTGCTAATTCTGGATGATTGAATTGCGCAAAGCTTAAGATTTCTTTATGCCATCATTTTTCACTCTAAAAAAATTCAAGAAAATGTTGGGCTCTCATGGCAAATGCCTGTTTTGGAAGCAAGCTGCTCTTGTGTATCATATTGTTCTGGTACCGCATCACAATCTATCAAAGTCGGAGTCCCCAGAGCAAGAGAAATCAAAACATCATGAATAAAGTGCAACTTTAAAACTCCAGTAGTCTGACAGTGTTAGACTAAGCCTCCTAACATGCAGCGTTGTATTGATGCTTTCCCCTAATAAAGTCAATGCTGGCCCAGCTTCACTGCCTACAGCGCATTTGCTCAATTAGAGGAGAACAAATAAGGCAACAAGCCAAGATGGAAGTGGTAAACACTGCGCCGAGCTCACAGGGGCTGCTGCACCCAACCCGCGGGCAGCTGCAGGTGCCCGCTTTGAACCTGCTCCCTGCCTGCACGCTGCCGGCCCCGGGGCTGGGACGAGGGATGTCTGTGCCTTCGTCCTCCTGCCCTGATGCTGCTGGGTCTGCGGGGCCAAGCGCCTGACCCCGCGGCTCAGGGCAAAGCCGGCGCCGTGGTACGTTACCCAGACACGGCGCTGGCTCTGCAGCCGCTTCGGGACCTTCCCCTCCCCAAATCGGGGCCACCGCTCATCGGGATGGGGACGCAAACCCATGGCAAACACAACGCAGGTTTTCAGGGCTGTCCCTCCCAGCGTTGCAGAAACGCCAGACGAGACCCCCGAGTCCCGTTCGCACCCAAGCCGCTAGCACTGTTTTTGAGCGTGGCAAGTACGGCGCTCAGCTCCCCTACGCCTGCCGGCGTTCCCAGCACCTCGTGCAGCGGCACGCTGCGCGTCTCCCTGGGGCCATCCCGCGGCACGGGCTCACTGCATCCCCCCAGAGCAGGCAGATCGCTCTGATCCTCCCCAACGTCTCCAGCGGGCAGAGGCTCCTCAGCTGCTGTGGGCAGCGGTGTTTTCTTGCCCTCGCGTGGTGCCTCTGGCTCTTGGTTAGCATTTTAAAGGAAATTAGAACAGCCTGAGGTGTGAGATTTGTCAGCTCTGGACGGAGCGGCCAGGCAGCGCAGGAGGGTCAGGCTGTCACACCTCTGCCGCTGCTCCAGTCACCCACCTTGGTGCAGGGGCTGGAGCAGAGCCCCGGGAAACAGAGAGGGAAGAGGCAGATCAATACCAGATTGACCCGTGCAGCCCTGGGGAGATGGGCAGGGTGCCCATTTCACAGGTGGAAACATATGCTGCAGCACCACAAGCAGCCAAGGATGCCCAGGCTGCAGCAACGCAAGCTGGCTGAGCACCCAGCCCCACTGGGACCCCCCCACCTCCCACTCTGCCTGGTGCACTCTAGAGCTACTGGAGTGGGGCTCAGCCCTACCACCTCCCACAGCCGACACCAAGCATCTCCCAGCAGGTCCCTGTCCTCCCGCTGCCATCTGCGCCAGCGCCGAGCGCTGCCATTTGGAGCACAGGACGGAGGCCCCCTAAGGAAAACTCCCCCTCCTGCCAAGAAGGGCGAGCGGGAGAGCCAGGAGAGCCGGGCAGCCACGGGCAGGAGAGCCCAGCGCACAGGTAGCTGGATGGAGCCGGGCCCGTCAGCACGGAAAACAGCAGGAAATACGGGCATGTGTGGCAAGAGCTGCAGGAGGTCTGGGGGGAGCCAGGCAGATGGCAATGCCGGAGGGGGGAACGGAGACAAAGACCAAGGCCAAAGGGACAGCAAAGGGCGGAGAGGAGAGGGGCCATGGGCAGGACTGGCAGCCTCGTGCTCCAGACCGGGACACCAGATCTACACCAGCCCTGTTGCTCACTCCCTGGCCCGTCTCCACGAGGGAAGGGCGAGGGCCGCAAAGGCTCTGCCAGCCCTCTCGGGGAAGGAGAGCTTTGCTGCCCAGGAGCACCAGCGCGGAGCTCGTGCCAGGCACCACAAACGGCCCATCAGCACAGAGAGCACAGGAATTAAAAAGCCTCCTGCATGGCCAAGTCCATCGCCTCTCAGAGCGGCTCTTCTGGGCTGGCAAGTGGAAGAGTGAGGCTGTAATAGAAAACCTCCCCGTGGCTCCATCCAGTCTAAGCAGAATTAGATCAGAGCAGCTGAAATCCTCTGGTGCCAAGAGCTCCCAGCCTTGCCGCAGGCGCTGAGCTCAGGGAGAGGTGCGGGCAGCGTCCGTGGGCAGCTCGTGGCACCATGGGTTTTGCCAATGCCAAGACCTCGGAGAACTCCCGCTGCCGAGGGCGGCACGGAACACCGCAGGAGCTGGTGTGCTCCCAGCGAGGTTGGCGTGAACCCAGGGAGGGGAAGGACAAGGCTCGGCTCAGCGGGCACCCCGCATCGCACCAGTCCGCGGCTCCGAGCAGAGCCAGGACCCGGCCGTGCCGGCAGCACCGCCTGCCACACCGCAAAGGCAGAAGGGCCCCAGCGAGAGCCCAGCCCTGGCAAGCTGCAGCATTGACAGAGTCCCACACTGCTTGCCCACATCACCTCCCTCTGCCACGCGTCTCCTGCCAGGCCCGAACGGCACGCAACGCTGCGGCCGCAGCACACAGTCCTCCTGTGAGTCCTCCTAAAGCTCCTTCTCACTGCGAGGGCCTTTCTCTGCTCCCCCTCGAGGACGCACATTGACATTTTTTTGCACATTTTAAAGTTCTGTCGCATCCCACTGAGCTCCTTCTCCCACCACCAGCTCTAAATCCACAGCCCCAGCTGTGGGACTCCCACCCAGCCACAGACGCTGCCAGCACAGCGAGGGTGGATCACGGCACCTCCGCGGCAGCGATAATCCCCCGCCTTATCGGCACGGGCAGCAGCTGGCGAGAAGGACAGTGGGAGCTCGTGGGGACCCCGATGCCAGCATCACCCACCCCGGCTCCCAGCAGCAGGAGGTAGCTCCCGCTCGGCTGGAGGGTGCCGATCCTGTGACAAACCCGCTCTGGCCACTGCACCGAACCCAGCCACCAGCAAAGCCCCTTTCCACACGGTCACAGCCCTGTAGGTCAGGGCTTTACCCCCGGAGGTCGCGGCTGGCGAGGAGAGGGGACTGCGCAGGTGCAGAGCTGCCTTCTGCACTGAGGCAATTAGTTACAGCAGTTAAACCACAACTCAAAGTCAGCACCAAATGAGTAGCGTTTGCTACGACAGACCCTCCTCACCCCTGCGCTCCTGTCACGCGCTTGCACTCCCCTTACTCCTCTTTCCCCCCAAGCCCCCAGCACCCTTATCTCTCCGCTGTCCTGTAAAACCCCCCGCCCAGCCTGCCCTGGGAACGCGCAGGGCACCAGTACAGCAGAAGCATTTAATTGCATGTCAAAATTAAATCTCTTTTGATGAAGAACAATTCAACTACAGCTCTGCCTAATCAAATTAACAAAGTCTTTTTTGATTTTCAATTATCTTCTTCACTGGAACACTTTATCCCGTGCTCCTGCGATACAGCTGACAAGCCCCGACTAACAATTAAGGTGTTTTGCTGCGCTCCAGCAAGGCAGGGTGACCATGGGAGCCCTTCTCCGCCAGCCCCCCCTCACCGAGCCAGGAAACAACTGGGGTGAACACGTGAGGTTAAGCGACACCTGCAGCACCTTGCTGCAGCATGGCCGGACCCCCGTCTCCATGGCTGGGGACCGACCAGCTCCTCTCCTCGCCGGGATGCCACCACAACAGGCCCAGTGGAAGGGCTGCACTGGGACCATCCCACCCACAGCGCCCATGCCAATGCTGCTCTAACACCCTCCCGGAGGCTGGAACGGCTGACAGCCTGAAACATCCTCACCGTCACCCCCAGCCAAGGTCAGGAGACCTGGGGACAGCCAGCAGCGAGGCCAGCCCTGCCACACCGTGCCCTGCCTGTGGCAGCAAGGAGAGGGAACCCAAGGGAGCCCACCCACGAGCTGGGGGCAGCCATGCAGACACAAGCAACCACCGCCTCTTCAGCAGCACCCTCGCCGTCCCCCCTCCCCAGGGCACCTGGATGCGCAGCGCCCGCGTGCTCCACAGCGCGCTGGAGCGCGCCAGCCCCGAGCTGCAGCGGCAGGGGAGCCCAGCAGGATGCAGACACGTCCTGCCAGGGCCCTCCACTCACCGCTGGCCAACGATCACTCGGGCATCACCCTTAAAGGTCACTTAAGGAAGAGAATTGACTTGTCTGAAAATGTTAATAGAGAGGCTGATGCATCCGTTACACGGCACAGAGCACGCAGCAGTGCCTGCAGTGCGGACCCCTGGTGCTGCCTGCCCTGCCTGCGCCCAGAAGGCACCTGGGCCCATCTCCGAGGGGAGCAGCCAGGCAGGGGCAGGAGATGTGCTAGCCTGTCAGACCACAGCGGTGCGGAGCATGCCTGGCAGAGGACAGGTAGATCCCAGCAATTCGCAGGCAGCAGACACAAGCACCGAGGCTGCCCCAAGTTGCCTAGCCCTGGAGCACCAGGGCCCGGTGCCTCGAGCAACAGCTCTGTTCCCTTCCCCTCTTACCAGGGACATCAATTACCCGGTCAGGATGGAGCTCCCTGTGCTCCCCCTCCCGACAGACCCCAGGGACCTGCAGGAGATAACAGATGGGACCCAGCACCCCAGAAAGGGGCACATTCTGCGCCCTGGCCAGTGCCAGCTGCCCTGAGCACCCGCACACCAGCGGGGCTGCCCACACACTCCACGGGCCCTGGAGGAGCTCTGAGCTCCCTGCAGTTGGAGAGGGACATTAAGCTGGGATGGCAGGACAAAACGTATTAAAAGATGCTAATTTAATTAAAAAAACGAGGACAATAGCTAAATCAGCAAGTGAAGGAGAACACCCATCTGTAGTAAGGGCGCAAATACAGGAGCAGAGGGATGCAGCAAGGCCCCGCGGCAGAGGCACAGGCCGAGATACCCCACTGCATGAGGACGGGGCCCGAGGGACCACCTCGCCTCCCCATCCGGCTGCGGACGCTCCGTGCATGCAGGCGAGCGCACAAGGCTCTTCCACGGCCCATCCTGCAACTCGCAGCCTTCGCGCTGCCACCGCAGGCACTGCCGGCAGGCCCTCCTCCTCCTCCCTCCTAGCACGGTTTCTGCTCCCAAACACAGGCTGCAGCCTCTAACCCGACCGCGAGGTCCCCAGGGCAGGGAGCGGGGTGGTACCGGTGCCTTCCGCGGCGTTTGAACAGCGGCCGAGCAGAGCTCGGCCTTCTCGCCGCCACGGGGTGCTGTGAGCGGGGCCAGGCGAGCGCGCGCCGTCCTGCAGCGCTTGCAGGGGTTCCAGCGCGGCTCTATCGCCTTTTTCGCTTTATTAAGCTGTTTTCACGGGAAACCATCTTAATTTGTATCGATCCCCGGTCGAGCAGTGCCCCTGCCCGCGGGCTGGCAGCCACCCCCGCGCGTCCCCTCTCCCTCCCGGCCCCGCCGCCCCACGTGCTGCCAGCTCTCTGCCGCGGGGCTCCCTGCCGCGCTCCGGCCCACGGCGGGGGCTCAGCCACGCGTGTTCCCCGCAGCCCCGCTCGAGCGGCGGCCGAGCCCCAAGCCCGGGCAGGGCCGCGCCCGCAGAGCGCCCCGGCGGCTCCCGCCGCAGGCCGCGGCGCCGCCCCCCCGCAGGCCGGGCCCGGGGCCGCCCGGCCCTCCCGGCGCGGGCAGCAGCTGCCCCCTGGCGGCGCGGCGGGAGCAGCGGGGGCGGCCGCGGGCTCCCGCCGGCGGAGAGCGCCCGCGCCCTCCGGTCGCGCGGGTCGCGGCCTGTCCCCTCCCGTCAGACACCGGCGTCCCCGCTCCCGGGGCCGCGCGCTGCCTGTCACCCACGGGCCGCAGCGCGCTCCCCCTCCGAGGCCCCGCCGTCCCGCGGCTGCAGCGGGGGGAGACGGGGCACCCCAAGGCGCGTGCGCCGGCCCCGGCCCGTACCCCTTACCACGGGAGGGCAGCGCGGAGGGGCGCGCACGCGTGCCAGCCAGCCACGCACGTGCCGGACACCTTCTGCGACACCGACCGGAGCGGGAGCAGCGGAGGGCTCGGGACCGGCCGCGCGCGGGGCCTGCAGCGGCGACGGCCCCCGCGCAGACGCCTGTGGGAGCCCGGGGCCGGCACGGCGGCTGCCCCAGTGCAGGAGAGGCGGCCGAGCCGCAGGGCCAGGCGTCCCGGGAGCCCCCCGAGTTCTGCAGCGCAGCGGCACAGCGCAGCGGCACAGCGCAGCCTCCGACGGGATAACGCGCCCCCATTTTCGGGCTCCGCTTCCGCTCGTGGTGACCCGCACTGGTGGGCCAGGAAGAGCAGCCCCGTCTATCCTGCTGCCGTCACTGGGTATGGCAGCAAGGGCCCCGAGGGGCTGGAGGGACACGCGGACGCTGCTCCTCCAGAACATCGGCTGCTTCCAAAGAGCGTATTTGATTCCCTCTTCATGGATGAAGGGATGGGCTCCCATTCCCAGGTCTCTCCACTTCTACTCCCTTTTGTGCATTTTCCAAAGAGGGGTTGATCACATCCTGGCAGATGCTGGGAGCAGACGCCTAATGGAGGCCATCTGCCACATTTCACAGGGAAAATTATTCAAACTCACTAGGACTTTAATTTAATCAGCTGGCACTGAAGTGGGCACTGGGCTTTCATGTGAGCAGGTGTGAGCACAAATCGGCAAAGGCAAGCGTTTCATCTCCATTCACCGAGCTCGCAGAGTAGGAGCTAACGGCACTGCGCGGCCAGCGCAGCCACCAGCACTTCTCACCAGTGCGAAGGCACAACTTGCTCCACATCTCGGGCACTCTGCTACCAAGAAGCGTTTCCATTAGGAAAGCTCCTCGAGTAGCCCCAGCATTCGGGAGCCGCAGCGCATAGGGAAGATTCATTGCAGGTGACAAGACCAGATGGGGCATCGGTTACAAGTGGAAGGAGTCCGCTGGCCTCGCCTGCAGGCACGTTCATTCCCACCAGCGTCCCTGCAGGCCCCGAGTGCTGCTAACTCGAGGCTGAGCTGTTCGGAGGGAAGGAGCAGAAGGGAGCTGTCGCTGGGGACCCGTCAGCTTCGTTCAGAGCAGCTGCTGGTGCTGCTCGGAGCTCACCCACCTTCCCATCCCCTTCCCATCCTAGATGAAACCATCCCACCCTCCTTCCCCCAGATGCTTCCCATATGTGAAGTGACAGATCCACTTACTGCAAAGAGGGGGATGCACCAGCCTGGCACTTGGAAAAGTGGACAGGAGGAAAAGTGCCATTTGCGCCGCATCCTCCAAACCAAGGCAGCTTCCCTGAGCCCAGCAGCACTCAGCTTAGACACTCCTGGTGCACGTGGCTACCCTCAAGAAGAGATAAACACATGTCTGTCAGAGAAAGGAGGCTAACACAGCACGGCCTCTGCTTGAGGCATCCGCACAGAGATCCAGGATCTCTCCGAGCACGTGGTGTCTCCTCGCTGCCTCCATCACAGGCCACAGAGGGTGTGCAGGAGCATCCCACCGCAGCCGCCCCACGCACCGTGAGCCCACAAGTACGCAGTGAGCTCCTGCCATGGAGTAAAAAGGGGAAATGACACAAGTCCAACATGGCACAGGAGGGGAGACAGGGACAGAGGTCCTGGAAATGGTTCATTGAAGTCCTCATCTGATCACTGTAAGCAGAATCCACTGCACTGCAGAGAAGGATAAAGCCTCCAGCAACCCCCAGCCAATCTGATCTACCGGAAAATTCTTCCTGATCCCAAATCTGGGGGCTCATTTACACCCAAGCCCACAAATGTCATATCATACAGATACAAGGCATTTACCATGTTCTCTCCCATCAGTCAGATCACTGTCTCCCTAGCATTACAGCATCTCCAGACTCAACAACTACAACACGTTTAACCAAGCGTAAGCTCACCAGTGATAGACCCACGAGTGATGGACCCACACAGACACCACAGACCCACGAGCCGGTGGTGCCCAGGGCCCTGCAGCGCTGCTGGTTAACGCACAGCTAAACCCACCCCCCAGGCACCAGCTCCTGCCACATCACCCCCTTCCCTTCTACCAACTTCCACGGCCACTCCAACAGGTATGCTGCTCCTGCCACTCAACACGAACGGCGTTATCTGCCTTTTGCAGCAGCCACCCAAAAGCCTGGTACCAGGCATACTTAACCACCACAGGCAGGCCCGCTGCTCCCCTGCAGCATGCCGCCGCGCACCCCTCACCGGCGGGCTGACGCCACAGGATCAGGATCACTTGTCTGCACGGTGCAAGCCCCGAGCCTGGGCTGAGCTCCCCTCCCCGGCAGGACGCTGCCATGGGTGGGATGCGGCGCGAGCAGCCAGAGCTCATCCCTCGGCACACTTGTCCCGGGCAGCGGGAAGGAGCACCCCAGGTTCTCTCACCCCTGGGGCTACTAGGAAACTTCACCCACCTGCCTGCTTATAGGAGCTTTCCAAAAGGCCACGGTCCAGCTTAACTGGAAAATCCATGGAGCTAGAATGAAACTGGGCAGAGGGGGAACAGGGATAACTTGGCAGCTGCTCACATTTAGTTTGCACCTTCTTCGCCAGTGTGGAAGGAAACAAACGACCTGTGAAGGGAATGGAGCGCAGTGATTCATTACCCCTGATGTGTGATGATGGCTTAATTATTTTTCCTAACTGGGGAGAGACACTTTCTGACAGCAGGTGCAAATTAATTCTCCACTGTTTTAAGGAGTGATCGGCCCAGGACAAGCAGAAAACTGGAAAACCTAATTAAATCGGGAGCTGGGTGGAATAAATGGAGCAGGGAGTTTGTTTGCACGGTGCTGATGGATATTAACGATTGCTGGTGAAGGCACCAGGGCTCCCAGCAGGAAAATGGAGCTGTCTTACTGGCTTCATGCGCCCAGCCGGGCTCTGACAGTTTTGGGCGGGAGGTGTCACGGTAGTGACGGCACATGCTGTGCACAGACAGAGAACACCAGGGCTCTCCCTAGGAGGAGGCATCTACCACTCTGCACATGTTGAGCAGAGGAGGACGGCGTTAGCAGGCTGACAGCCCGGTGTCCAACACCGGGGACCCCCGAGTCCCTCCAGGCCTTGCATCCATCGAGGGCAACAGGGCCCACATCCAGCTCCGGAGCTGCCGGCACCCGTCCCATTTCTGTGCAACCAGAGCACGGACAAATTAAACCTCTTTGCAGGAGCCAGCGCCTGACCTCCCATCTCCAGCCCAGGCTTCCAGAAGCAGGAGAAGAGCCACCGCAGCCCTCCCCACCCCAGCTCCGGCAGCGCCAGAGTTCACTGCCGCAGAACGGCGCCTGCACACGGTGCCGACACCGGCTGCTGCTGCGAAGGAGCATGAAAAATAGCCAACACCTGAAGGGCTTTGCCACGGGGGGGAGCAGCCCGGGACTGATCGGAATAGCGTTAGCTCCGTAATCAGGAGGAAAGAGTTTATGTTGAACGGTTGCCATGGAAACACTATTTATACTTTCCTGCCGCTCCAGATGCCGGCTCTCCCAGCCCAGCCACCGCTGTCCGGCCCTCGCAGAGGCCGGCATCCCCATCACACCCTCCCTCTGCTCATTGTTTGGCCCCCAGCTCCTGGGGCAGGGGGCTTCGAGCCCATCCGCATTCGCCAGCAAGACCCCCCACGGCCCTGGGGGGCTAAACCAGCAGCGGCACCGTGGGGCTATTCCCCAGCGCATCCAAGGGCACCTCCAGGGATTCTACTGGGAAGGAGTGTCTGGAGCCTGCCCTGTCCCACGCACATGCCGCAGCCCAGGACCACCCACCACTGCTCATCCTCCCCACCTGCTGTAGGCACTGCCCCATGCCCAGCCCACCCACAGCCAGAAAAGCACTCGGAGCTCAACAAGAGCAGGCAAGCCTGGAGCCAGGGAGATCGCTGCTCCCCAGCACACACATCCGCCTCTGCGGCAGCCGAGTCCCAGCTCTGGCGATGCAAAGCTGAAAACAGGGGAGATGCGCAGCATCAGGAGGTGAAATGGGTGCCCTGTTCTCCCCGCTCATCCTCTTGCCTGGGGATGCTGCTGCTGGAGTTTGCACCTGCCTGTAACTCCAGGGCCCCCCACTCATCCCACCCCAGCACCCCGGGTGTCCCCCCGCCTCCCGAGCCACACTGCCCATCACCCCCCCCCCCCCCGCTCCAACACACCAGCAATGCTGGGAAGAGCCCTAATTGCTTCTTGTTTTTCTGTTTCTCCCATCATTAAATCCCTTCTTCATCCCTAATAGTTTGGGATTATATGAAGGTTAATATGTTTCAGGTTCCACACAAGTACAGCTAATTAACAAACAGTCCCCTCAATTCCCTTTAATGCCTACACATGTAATGTGATCACTGCAATTACCTGCTTCCCAAAGCCATTACAAACCACAGAAAATTAGCTGGAACAGGTGATAAAATCCTTCTTTTATTGGTTCATAAAAGAAGCTGATCTCCAGGCAGCAGCTCCCCACCACACAGCTGGAAGGGGCCAACACCCTTCCCCAGGCAGCCCGGCCAGGATCGCTCCCTGCTCCCAAAGAGCCCTGAAACGCCACTTACTCCAGCAGCCCCAAGCTTCCCCTGCCCTCGGGTGGCTAAGCCCAGACTCACTGCTTCAGACCACAGCACTAAGCCAACCCCGCGTTCTACCAACGAAAAGGAGTCTGCAATTAAAGCAAAACCCACCCAGACGCGAGGGCACCCCAGGTGAGGGAGCAGAGCTCTGCTCCCAAGGGACACCCTCACCTACGTGGTCACACAGGGCAGGAGCCGAGCCAAAGCCAGTCCTGTCCCAGGGCCCTCTGAGCGGGCACATTTGTCGCTGTCCTGAAGTAGAACCGAGCCCATGCCCAGGGATGCACAGCTAAAGGACCGGGGAGCGGCACGGGGAGAGGACTGTTCACCGCCCACCCCCAGAGGGAAAAGGGGAGGGAACCTAAAAAAAAAAAAAGAAGCCGGAGAGCCCTTATCCACCACCCCATCCTCCCAGAGAAAGAGCTTCCTCTGCAGAGCTCAGGAGTGACCACAGACAAACCCCCTTCGCCCTCGCTTAGCCCCGGCCAGCGCGCTGGGAGCTGCGCCGGCCCTGCGGCAATCGAAGCGCTCGCAGTTAAACCGCTTCATGTCTGCTTTCAGGAGCCACAGAGGGAGAGACCCAGTGCCAAGGAACGCAATGAGCTCTCAGCAAATTGCTCCATTGGTCTATTAGCCCTCGTTAAAAACCTGTACCTATCAGGCAAGTTTCAATTTCCAGCTACTGGATCCTGTTGCGCCTGTGCCTGCCAGATGAAAGAGCTCTCTAGCAGCCAGCGTCTCCTCTGCTCCATTATTCACGCTGCAGCAGCGAAGTGCTGGCGCTCCCCGAGCCGGGGGCCCCGCGGAAGCACCAGTGCGGAGCCCAGCCGGGCCGAGGGCTTCACCACCGGCACCCAGGGCGAGCTGCAGCCCCGCCGGGCAGAGGCTGGCAGGGTCCCCGTGCCAGCGGGGTCCCCGTTCAGCTCCTGAGGGCAGCTGAAGTCTGGAAGTCTGAGGCTGGTCCTTAGCAGGCATTTATCTGCCACGTGGCCACCAGAGCCTGCGCGGCCTTGCCCGGGGGACAGCGGGGGTGCCGCAGGTCAGGGCACGATGCCCTGCCAGGTGCCCAGCTCTCGGGGGTCCTGCTCTTCACACCCCATCCCACGAGTGCCAGCCAGCCCCCCACAACTGCATCACATCTTCTCAGCATCCTCCCCGAGTGCCCAGAGCACCCTCCAGTGATGGGCCTCCTATGCAAGAGCTTCTTACACATGTAAATTGGGAACAGCCTCACAGCACAGGAGGAAAATCACTGTAAACAAAACCTCCGTTGCTGTGGAAACCATTAAAAATAGATTCCCCACGCTCCCCCCTTTGTGCTGGGTATTATACAGCTGGGTTCCTTCATTCTACATTATTATTACTTTTTAATTATGAATAATTTCCTCCCTTCTATAGGAAGACGGAGTAAAAAACAGAACTTTCCAAACGAGGGGCCTTTAGGATATGTTTCAATATGCAAATGAAGGCAAACATGCATTCTGGAGTGTTTATGCCACAGGGTAAAAAAAAAATCTTCCTGCATTAACCCTTCCCATGCCACATTCCCCATCTGCTCCCCTTCCCTTCTGCCGGGAAGGCCGGGGTGCCCCCAGTCCTGCAGAAAGTTGACTCAAGGATGAAGGCAAAGAGCAGCAGCACAGACACGTGGCGTAACGCTTCGTCCTCAGGGGGGACTGCGACAAGTCGGGTGCAGCGGTCTCCTGCCGGCCCTGCTGCGCTTGCCTGCCCACAGTCCTCGGGCACCGGAGCAGAGGGGCTCTCGTGGCAGGGACCGGCTTTGCCTTCGCAGGAGCAGCCCTCGACGCTCAGACACGTTAAGACCAGCACAACTTCTGCACAGCAACACGCAAGCACGGGGTGAGAGGGGGCACGAGCTCCTGTCTCACTGAGGACGGACAGAAATCCCACTGAACACCACTGTCCCACGGCACTCCGCCCCGGTGCGGGATTCAGCCTCAGAGCAGAGGAAGGATTTAAGATTATTTGGGGAAAAAAAAAAAAAAAAAAAAGATACAGGACCTGGGAAGATGGTCCCATTCCAGAGTCTGACTCAGTCGCTATTTGCAGTCCTAGTCAGTGGGAGAGGATGCTCCTCCATCGGGCATGCGGTCAGCCACTAGCACCACGCCGGGTGCCAGCTGAGGACCTGGCAGCAACGCACCACGGGCAGCTCCTGCCCAGGCCTGCCAGCAAGCAGACGCCTACGTGCCCCAGCACGCGCCGGCCAGGCGGAAGGTTCCCAAGCAGGCTGGCCCCGGCCCATGGCCATCAGTTCACTGGCTCTGCACAGATTTCACACCGCCGTGCAGGAGCAGATGGACGACCCTGGGAACACTCCCAACGCACGCTGAGCAAATGTCCTGCCCGCTCTGACAACGTGCTGCCCGGCTCCGCACGAGCCGATGGCAGAGGTCGGAGCCCCGTGCCTGCCCCAGGACACTGCGGAGCACAGAGCACACGGGGCTGCAGGACAGACATCTGTCCGTTTGTCCACGAGGACCCAGCTCCAGATAAAACAACAGCCAACATTGACGTGTCAAGGATGCCCCAGTCTAGTTTAATTCCCCAAGACGGTAACCAGGGCGCTCAATACAGGAGAGAACGCGACTGGATTCGACTTCAGGAAACTTTCCGATACCCCCTTACACAGCACTGGTAATAAAGCAGAGTAGCATGGTCTGAGCCAACAGCATTATAGCATGGGCACAAAACGGGCTGGAAAACCACAAACAGGCCTGTCTTCAGTGTGTCTGAGCCTACACTGTGTTTTCATAAATAAGCAGAGAAACAGTTTTCTTTGGTTTCCTGCAGATACCAAACTGGGACAGGGCTAGAAACAGGCAGAGGCTGCCCTGCATGCGGCAGGGACCACGACCAGCACGTCCCGAGGAGGGGGCACCCAGGGAAGGGGCCACCTTTTTGAGGGAGAAGGAGGATTTATCATGGATCCCAAGACAAATGTATGCTACATGGGAAAAAGGCCAACAACATGCCCAGATGCACAGAGCACGTCACCTGCAAGACACGCAGAGCGACTCTGCCCATCGCTGGTTGTGTGCGGGCTGCAGAGCAGCATCCGGCTGCAGCTCCATGCCCTCCGCAGCGGCACTGACCCACAGACCACACAGGGCTCCCGGAGACAACAGAAACCAGACCTCCGCAGCCAGGAGGGACAGGGCAGGCGCCGGCCCCTTCCCCGCCACCTCCCGGGGGTATTGGCAGGCTTGCCCAGAGCACGGGCTGGCAGCCAGAGGGACTGGAGTCCGAAACCCCTGGGAAGCAGCCCTCCACCAGAGCATGTTTCCAGCGGCGGCTTTCAGGGTGCTCTGGCAGCACAGCCCTCGTGCCAGCCCACGGTGTTGTTCGCTTTCTTCTTACCGGACGTCCGAGGGCAATGCCAGCACGCTGCCACCTCCTTCCAGAAATCCCCAGAGAAAACAACATTCCTGCTGGACAGTCATGAGCTCGCTCCATTCCCATGTTCAAGTGCTGTAGAGCTCTGTCTCTCCTGCCATAATCTAAATTTTAACCTAGCCCCAAGTATCAACACTGAACATTATTGCTTATTACAGCTTCGGGCTAGAAGAGCCATTAGAGTCGGCGAGCGCAGCGCCCAAGGAGCACGGGCCGAAGATGGCTGTGCTCTCATCCCACGTTCATTCAGGCTACCGCCTCCCTGCTAGACAGATATCTGGGTTTGATCCGGAGATGTCAAGTGATGGAGAATCCCCCACAGGCTTAAGCTGTTCCAGTGCTTAATTACCTTCCCTGATAAAAATATGCACTTCGTTTGTAGTCAAAATTTGTCTAGCTGGAGCTTTCAGTGCCTGGATCTTGTTATATCTTTTCCCTGCTAAATTAGAGCACTCTGTACCCACAGAAATCTCCTGATCACAGCCTAAAACAACCTATGTCACGAAGCCACCTCTTAAACTTCTCTTGGATGAAAAGTTCAACCTACTTAAGCTACATCTCCCACAGCAGAGCAGATTTTGCAGACCGTGAACCATTTCTGTAGCTCTTTTCTGCACATTTCCCATTTCACCAGCATTTTTCCAGCACGGACGCCAAGAACGGTCCCAGAATCCCGATGATGCCGCCAGCACCCCGATGATGCCGCCAGCACTCCCATCACCCACACCTCTCCTCACCCGCGAGCTCGCTGCGCGGCTACGGGAAGCGTGTAATCGAGCCATTAGCGGGTCGCAGCCACAAGCGCCCTAATGCAGAGAAAGGACGATCAGCATCCGGGCCGGTGCTGGGGGAAGGTGGGGTGGAGAGCGGCTGCCAGCGGGGTTTCCGAGCAGGATGGTCCCCAAGCCCCTTTGCCCAGCCAGCGGCCTGCGCCCGGGCCAAGGGGACAGATGAAGCCGTTGCCGCCCCAGTGCCGCTTCCTCCAGGCTCGGCGGGTCCAAGTCACCGGTTTGTCACTGCTGCTCCGGCCGGAGGAAACAGCCCCTCAGGGAGCAAAGCCAGGGCAGCTCCACGGGCCTTAAGAACACCTTGGGAGCTTGTCTCGGGGGGCTCAGCAACCAGAACAGAGGAGACCCAGGGTTCCCACACAGCACCCAGAGCCCACGGGACACCTGGCTTTCCACCAGCCCTCCCTGGTGCCACCCACACCAGCGTCCACCCGAAAGGCCATCAAGCACCACCCAGCCTCTGCTCCCCACCCTGCCGGGGAGCTCCGCGGCGCCCGAGCCCCCGCTCCACCCGGGACGTGCCCCACACAAGGCGGCTGCCAGCGCGGATGCACTGCGGGAAGCGGCGTGGGGCTGCGGCCGCAGGCAGGGCAGGAGCCAGGAGCAGCTCCTCCACAGCCGGGAGCGATGCCGGGGGAAGGCAGGCCACCGAGGCAAAAACCGCAGCACGCCGACCTTTGCCTGAGGAGCGGCCCCGCAGACCGGCTGCACACAGGGACAGGCTTCTGGACTCATCGAGTAAAATAAACCCAGGGCAGCCCTCGGCCCCAGGACCAAAGCCGAGAGAGGAGATAAACCTGCGGATCATGGGGAATACTCACGGATTGCCTGGCTCCCGTCAGCACATCCGCTCCAGTCAGACCGGCCACGAGAGAGGGAGGGAAGGTCTGTGCTGGGGACGCAGAGATGCGCAGAAAGCCCCGAAATCCTCCCCGGCTCCAGGCCGGCAGCAGCCTCCCTCCCTGCCGGCACGGGGTGCTGGGGAGCAGCCCAGGCAGCCACAACTTTCTGTGCTCTCTGTCAGGCAAGGTCCTGCTCCAGCCACAACTGCATCCTTCTTTAATTCATAGCAATTATACCCACATTCTGCTAGACAAATAGATTTTACAAGCCCTCAGTTAAATGTGGATAATTACGGCTGCCTGCACCAGGGGACAGCCCTGCCCAGGCTCAGGAGGAAAAATCACATCCCAACTCCACTAATGCTGTAAATTAGCAAGGAGCATCCCAATGGCAGTAGAGTAATTACCAGCTATTGCATCCCCCCTTCCTGTGGGCTGCTGCTCCCACGCTCCCCCCACCCCGCATCTTCCTCCCTCGCAGTATGTGTGTGTTTTCAGGCATATGCTGCTGTTAATGGGGCTTCTGTCACTTCAGCTGCTGGCAGAGACTATTTTATCTCAGGAGCCCTCTCCCAGTGCCAGAGCACAGGCTTTCGTCTCCAAGTCATCCACAGGGAACACACAGGCACGAGGAAAAAAGACAAAAGCATCGAGTTTTTGGTTGCACCCGTTGTGCTGGACTGCACCTGCCACAAAGGCTCCAGCAGCCACGGGCAGGAGCGGACACCCAGCGGGACAAGCCCCCGGCAGACCCCAGGAACAGACCCAAGCCCAGCAGGTACAGAGGGGCACAACCACACAGACAAGAGCGGAGAAAGACATTTGGTGCCCAACTAGCACAGAGGCCAATGCTGAAGGAGCTGGGATGAGCCCTGGGGCAGGAGGGGAGGCAAGGGACAGGCTCCCACCTTGCCAGGATACCCAACAGCAAACAGCACCCACACAGCACAGTCTGCAGAAGGACATTAAATCCAACCTCTCTTTAACAGCCAGGTAAACTGAGGCACAAGACAGGAAAGGAAAAATAAAAAAAGCCATCAAGCAACTAAAAAAAGGGTGACATTCCCTCCACAACCCCACTAACCTCTTCCACTGGCTCTCCACCCTGCTGCGCTTGCTGAGCTCCACAACAGCCCTCCTGCGGGCTAGAGCCCCCAGCCCTCCTTGCCGGCTCTTACAGGGCAGCAGCACTGCTCCCCGCCCCGAGCCCTCGTTGCTCCAACTGCCCGCACATGTGCCCAATGAAGGAGAAAGCTTCTGCGGAGAATGAGGGAAGCCCCACGTCAGGCAGCTGCCAGCTCTCCCCGCCGGTGCTGCCGGGGGCTCTCCCCTGACCCCAGGCCCCTCTGAAGCTGGCAGGTAACAGAGAGCCCGAAGCGATGCCCCGGGGAGCCGAGGGCACCCGAGCCTGCTCCTGGGCAGGGACGTGCTGGGGACCCGGCTGGGGACGATTCCCACCAGCCAGTGTGACCGCGAGCCCGCTGTGCCGCGTGGAGTCCCTGCTCCTCTGTCCCCACCTGCAGCCGCCGTAGCAGAATAAAGATTAAGTGAGAAAAACAGAATGAAATCGCCACATTTTTCAAATCGATCTGTCCAAGCGAACCCAGGCAATCCAGCTTCGTGCGGCCCTGCGGCCCCCCCACACGCCCAGCTCAGCCGCACCAGACACCTTCAGTCGACACCGGAGCCACCGGCGCCGCGCACGGTGCCCGCACTGACGCGCGGGGCCACGGGCCGTTTGCAATGATTTATTGCGGTATCGCCTAGATGAAGGGAGGATGACATGAAGCGGCGTTGCTCCGCTCCCGGCGCAAGCAGCGTGCAGGAGGACAGGGTGTGGGCTGCCCTGCAGTGGGGACGCTGAGGAAAGCGGGGCCACCTCCACGCCCCCAATCCGCCTGCAGGGAACCAGCTCAACCCCTCCAAACCTCATAAGGTCCCATCCCAAGCTCCTCTTCTGGTGCCTGAAGACAGACCAAGCAGCAGCTCTGCGACCCCCAGAGAAAGCTCCAAAACCAGGACTCAGTGGGGCACAGTCAGTGCCTCCCCACTGCTCCCCATCTTGTCAGACCTCCTCAGTACTTCGGCACTGGCTAAGATACTTCAGAGCCCATGTGTGAGCAGGGTTTAGGCTGGAGTGCCTGGGGGAAGACAGTGCACTTCATTAAAATAATTAGTTTAACATAGATGGGAAGAGGAGAGCAGAGAGGCGAAGGCGAGCGGCACTCCCCATGTTCAGCACCGGCTGCCGGAGCCCCGCGTGGGAGATGGGACCCGACGACCACGGGGATGAACGAGTGTGCAAGCGTGGATTTACCCAGTGCGGCAAGCGTGCATCCTCAACTCACGCCGCACTCCTCTTCGCGGCCTGCTCGCCGCATCTGCTGTGGATCCACGTGACAAAGCTGGGAATGCTCCTGCTCTGGGCAGGAAGGCCAAGCACCAGGCAGGCAGCACCGACGGCAGCGCCGCAGCACTGCGAAGCAAGTGGCACCACGAGCGGCTCGCTCGCCATCATGCTCCGGCCCCGAGCCCTGGCAGCACCGTGGCCTCTGCCCGGCACTGCCATCATGTGCCGGAGCACCGCCGACACTCCCGCTGCCCGGGCGCTGTGCTTGCACCCCGGGGAGAGGGGGGCACCGCTCCACGGCTGGCATGGCAGTCGCTAACATATGGAGGCTCTGCAAGGCTCCTGCCAGGGAAAGCTCGTGCACTTTACCACTGCTGCGAAGCTTCTGTGTTCCTGAAATACCATCTTCCCCTGGGCAACTTCATATGCAAGTCCTGGGACTTGCCGGAGCATTAAACTGACATCTAGGTGAGCGTAAGGAATAGCTCAGCGCCTCCAGGAAAAAGGGTTTTCCTTTCACATCCCAGTGCCTCCTCCACCAGCTCGGTACCCAGACTAGGACTGAGCACTTAACATGGGTGACCACTTCGAGCCTAGCGTGAAGCAGGCTGTGGGGGTGGAAAAGGGATTAAAAAAATTTCTGAGACCTGGTCTAGAGATAAGCTGCCATTTCTGGAGTCCTCTCGGCTCTTTACGGCCCCTGGAGCAGCACCTCTGCAGGAAAAGGCACTTGCAGAATTTAAAGTGCCAGGGCAGCCTGGCTGGACACGGACAGATCGCCGGGACCTGGGCCAGGGCCGGCACACAGTTTCTCACCGTATTTTGCATGGCAGATGCCACGTCCAAGCTGACGCTGTGCATGGAAGATACATCCCGGCCAGCGATACTTGTGACCTCGTAAACAGCCTCCCCTGCCTCACCGCGCAAGCTCCAGCCCTGCCCACAGCTCCCCGGATGCTGCTCTGACTTACGGGGGTCCCGGGGAGGGGTACGAAGGAGGGACGCGCCACGGCCCGGCAGCACGGACCGCACGGCACGTGGCACGGCTGAGGGTGCCGGGAGCAGCCACAGCCCCCCTGCTTCTCGGGAGGGAGCACCCAGCCGCCGCCAGCCTCACGGCACGGTCCAACCCCCCGGGGCTGTCGCAGCCCTCGTGGAGCCCCACAGCCTCCACGGCGTCTGCCCCGCATCGGGCACTGCTGCCTGCGGGTCTCAAGGGCTCCAGCACTCATCTGGCAGCTGCCTGCCCGTGTGTCTGTAACCCAGCGGCTCGCGTGCACCGGCCCCCCAGCCCCGCTCCTCCAGAAGTACAAAAAGCTGGTTGTAACGCTTGCTGGGAAGGACGGCTGAGGGACTGGAGAGCCCTGGGCTCCTGCGGACAGCAGCTGCCCATCAGCCGCGTGTGGTCAGTGGGCAGCGTTTGCCCAGTTCCCTGTGGCACCGGGGAAGGGTCTGGCCGGTACAGCGGGTGTGGAAGGAGACCCTGCCCTGTTATTTTAACACCACTGCACACGCTTCCCTCTACAGAAACAGGGGACAAGGCAGGACTTTGCCCGACGAAGTGTCCCGGTGGCTGCGCCGCAGGAGTGGGGCACAATAGATCATAGGAATAAAACCAGCAGAAGGGTGAGACAAGCAGTCGGCAGAGACCGGCTGTAAATCGCGGTGCTGATGGGGCTGGAGATGAGCTGGCTGGCTTTCGGGAGGGGCAAGCAGCAGAGAGAAGAGGGTGATAACGAGAGCCGTGAGAGGTGCCGGATCGCGCGTCCCGGCTGGTGCAGAAGCCTCGCTGTCAGGGAGACGAAGTGGAACCGCTCAAGTGCATCACTGATTTTTAATAAAAGCAGGTAACACTCTGGAAACCCAGCACTCGGCCCCGTTTCCTTTTCCCTGGTCGCCCCATCACCCCCAGCCGCAGATCGCTCCACCCGACGGCGCTGCCCCCGCGCCGGGGACTCAGCACCGACCCTGCTCCCGCAGGATCGCCCGGCGTGGGGCTGCTGCCCGCCCGCTTCGCCTCTGCCCACCCCGGTAGAGAGTCGCATCGACCCTGCAGGACCCGGAGCAGGCGTGCAGCATGCGCACAGCCATGCTAGCTGTCGGGCGCTATCTCCACACCGTCACTTTGCCAGAGACGAGCGCCCTGCTCTGCCACGGCAACTGAACCCCACCGGCGGGGCCCTCTCCTTAAACACCGGCCGTTGCGCCAGCGAGGAGAAATGGGCAGATGTGGGGAAGCCCAGGCCGTGGGACGGGCAGAGGGGACGGGTCGCAGCGTGTGTGCGCACCGGGGACATGAGCCACAGGAAGGCAGGAAAGCTCGGCGTACGGCAGCGTGTGCACCTCTCCCCCGGCGTGTCACAATGATTGAGTGCAGGACGCAGGCACCGTAATGGTTTCATCAACTTAGCTACTTTTTATGAGAAATTTGTTCCAATACCTTCCCTCTCCCCGGCTGCTGTCACCTTAACAGATGCCAGACCAGAAAGAATAATAATCCTGGTAGGAAACCTTGAACCAGAGTGAGTGGCTTCCCGGGGAGGGGGGCAGGAGGTGGGAGAAAACTCATTTTTGCAGGCGCTCAGGACCGCTCAGAGCTGCCCCAGCCTGACACTGCCAGTGTTGGAAGATTCGCTTGTGCTCTCCTCTTCCTCCCCGGGGGAAAATCGCCGCATGCCGATGTGCTGTAGTGATGGTGAAACACAGCTTTGGACAGGAGCCCTGCAGCCCCAGCCCCATCCATCCTGCCTCCCTGCCCGCTGGACCAGCCCCCGCTAAGCACCTAAAATGTGCCTCCTCCCTCCCTGACACAATTCCCGCACCTATTTCTGTCCCTGACACCCCCCGCCCGCCCCTGCCACTGCACCCACGTCCCCAGCCCCGGGCGCCCCACACGCGGCGCCGCTGGCGAAGCGCCTGACCTCCCGCGCCCCACTCCCACGCGCCGCTCGGGCGCGGAGCTGTGCCCCCGCGCACCCCGCTCCTTCCACCCACAACCTTCCCAGTTAATTCCGGCGCCTGCCGGCCGCCTCCTGCCTGCTCCAGCCAGGCGACAGCCCGCGGCCGCCTGCACTAGCCGGGGGTCTCGGGAGACGCGCACGGGGCCCCGATGGGGTCTGAGACGCTGCCTTCGGCAATGATAAACTGCATTAAACCGTCAGGCACAGCCATGGGGTCCCCATCCAGCTACACCCGGCGCTCTGCCAGGGACCGGGCACCAGGGCGGCTCGGCCGGCACCAGCAGCAGCATGGCTGATGGATGGCAGAGCCTCACCGCAGCGGCGGTGCCCAGCGCAGCACAGGAATACCTGTGCCAGCCGGCTCTCCCCTTCTTCCCCTTCCCCAGTCCAGGCAGGGCTTTACACCGACAAGGAGCTAAAGCAAACGGTGCCCAAGCAACCTGCAGGCCACCCTGCAGCCAGCGGGCTACAGCCCAGGTCTAGCCCTCAGCCGAGCGCCGCGAGCAGGGCTGCGAGGGGCCGCGGGTGGCTGCACCCTCTGCCCGCGGCAGGACCGAGGCAGGGAGACAGGGCAGCGCGGGCGCCAGCAGCCGGCGCAGCCCGTGCCCCGGCAGCACGCGGGCTGCAGGCAGGCGACAGCGGGGGCAACGAGCCGCAGGACACACAGTCCCCTCCCAGGTGTAACCCAGCGGGCGGTGGGACAGCCCCCACCGAGGTGACGTTTCCACGGCCCGGCCCCGGGGAGCTGCTCTAAGCTGAGGCTGCTGCAGTCCTTGCCCGAGCGACAGCCCCCTGCCTAGGGCTGTGCGGGGGGCTCCCCGGGGCCCCCCACGTCTCCCCATCGCTGGTCCCGCTGGTGCCTCCTCCCTTTCCTTTTCTTTCCACACCACGTGCCAGTCTTGCTGCGTGCCAGGAGCCGCAGCACCGGCGTGCTCCCGCTAACAGCAGCTGCCAGATCCCCCTCGTCCTGCCTTCCTGCTGGCCTGCCGAGGCCACGCCGGGTGCAGGGGACCCACGACACCCTTTGGCACCTCTAGTAACAATTCACGAATTATCACTGTGCTTGCAGACACCGACCAGCCGCACCCAGGCACGCTGGCTCGCACTCACCCGCGTGCTGCCCCAGTTGAGCGGAGCCACCGCAATGCTTTGATCCGGCATTCCTTCGCCGCGGCATTTAGAGGACTTTTCCTTCCCGTTGGGAAATGAAACACTAAGAAGCTTCATCAACCTAACAGAGGGGGCACAGATCCGTTCCCCAGCAGGCCGAGAGAAATGTTTGGCACTCGATAGCGAACCGCAGCCACGTGCAGACCACGTCCTCATCTCCAGCCCCCCCAGCTCCCGGCTCTCCGCAAGGACAGGCAGAAGAGCCTGGCCTGAGCCCCCGCCGGCCCGGGCAGCCGAGCAGGACCTCCCTCCAGCCCTCCGCCCCGCTCTGCTCCCCCAGCGCTCGCAAGCCGCGGACGGGTACAAGCCGGCTCAGCAATAGTCGTCCCTTTCGACGCGCATCTGCGCCTGCCTGCGTAACACGCAGCCCCGCAGCACGTCTCCCGGACAGACAGCGGTCACGCCTGCCCGCAGAACCGCTACAGAGGCAGCGTGGCTACGAAGGCGAGCACGGGCAAAGAGCCAGCGCCGGCAGAACAGACACAGATGTGGTGGAAGGGGAAAAGCCATAAATTAGCGTGCCCCAAGTCCCGCTGCCAGATCCCCCCAGCCACCACGCGGCAAGGTCAGGCACGGCCAGCCTGCTCGGTGATCCATCGCCTCCTCGGCTCCCTGCAGCGTCCCGCTCCGGAAGCACGTCTCATCCCCAGCCTGTAACACCGCCAGGGCCGGGGACGGTGTCGCCACGGACTGTACCGCGGCACAGGCAGGTGGGCGGCCATGGGGCAGCACGGTCACCTCCTGCCGCTCCCAGCCAGGTGGGGACGGGCAGGTCTGCAGGCTCCGGGACACCCCAGATCATGACGGGGGATCCGATCCCCGTACTGAGCCCCTGGCCATCGACGACAGCCAGAGCAGGCAGAGGAAGCGGGACAGGCAGGAGAGGCAACCGGGGCGGCTTCCCCCGAGTGCGGCAAAACACCAGGAGCTCATCTGGGGATTCCCAAGGCTGCGAGTGCCAGACCTGCCCTCGTGCCTGCCTTCTCCTGCGAGGAGCTGCTGCTTTGAAATGAGTCATTGCTGGAAGACGAATTCTATTTAAAGGACATTATTCATAGAAAATTGAGTTTTAATAACAGGGCATCAAACGAGGAGAAAATACCAAACTTCCAAGCGGAGCTAAGTTTCCGTATGTTAATTTATACACCACATTCACTGCTCGAAGGAATAAAAATCATGCAGACAGCTCCTCTCTCTGACAGAGCAGTGAAGGGAGCCCTCTCCTGCTCCCTGCTCCTGCTGCACCAGAGCATCTCCCAGCCACTGGGAGCCGGGGCCGGGCCGGCCGCCACAACCACGGCTGCTGCCGCCGGCGCGGCCCCGGGAGCAAAGGCTTTGGGCTCGCCAGCCGCCCGCGCCGCCGCCGCGCTCCCGAGAGCCTTCGGGCTGAGTTCAGCCTGCTGGTGGGAGGGCGGGAGGAGACAGCACTGAGCTCGCTTTAAAAATAGATCAAACCCTCCGCTACGGAGCCATTTTATTAGAGCAGCACAAGCTGTCGGGCTGGTGACACCTATGCAAACACTCGGGTAAGTTTTCCCAGATGCACTTGAAAAGCGAGTGCGGGGAAGAACGACAAAGACGGCAAAGCAGGCTTGTTTTCCAAAAAAAAGAAGGGAGGGAGAAGCCTGCCCGCACTCGTAGCCCCTCGCCCTGTCCCCAGCCCACACCTCCTGTGCAGCACAGGCCGCGCTGGGGCCAGCTCTGCGGTGAGGTCTGAACTCGCCCGCACCAGGGTGAGGCTTTAGCTCGTCCCATAGCTGTACCCACCAGCTCCCCTGCCTGCCGGCTCCCCTGCCTGCCGGCTCCCCTGCCCACTGCCTGCCGGCTCCCCTGCCTGCTGCCTCCCCTGCCCACTGCCTGCCGGCTCCCCTGCCTGCCGGCTCCCCTGCCTGCCAGCTCCCCTGCCTGCCGGCTCCCCTGCCCACTGCCTGCCGGCTCCCCTGCCTGCTGCCCACCGGTTCCCCTGCCCGCCGGCTCCCCTGCCTGCCGGCTCCCCTGCCCACCAGCTCCCTGCCCACTGCCCACCGGTTCCCCTGCCCGCCGGCTCCCCTGCCCGCTGCCCGCCGGCTCCCCTGCCCGCTGCCTGCCGGCTCCCCTGCCCGCCGGCTCCCCTGCCCGCTGCCTGCCGGCTCCCCTGCCTGCCGGCTCCCCTGCCCACTGCCCACTGGCTCCCCTGCCCGCTGGCTGCCCTGCCCGCTGCCTGCCGGCTCCCCTGCCCGCTGCCTGCCGGCTCCCCTGCCTGCCAGCTCCTCTGCCCGCTGCCTGCCAGCTCCCCTGCCCACCGGCCCCCCTGCCCAAGGCAGTGGCTCCCACGCCCCCACACGCCATGCCCGGCTCTGGCCAGGGCCAAGGACATCATGTTTAAAGCGGAGAGAGCGGTGCCCTATGGTTTCTCGATGCTGCAGCAGAGCAGCGGCCAGGCCTCACCCCGACCTGGCGCGGCTGCCCCAGAGCGTTGCCTGGGCCATTCCCAAGCCCCGGCAGCGCCACATGGCAGCGGCGGCTCAGGGATGCCGCCAGGTGCCAAACCTGGCGAGAAGACGCACAGTTGAAGCAAATCAAATCCCACGGCTCCGAACTTATACCAGAGCTCCCCGGTTTGCCGGGCTGCTGGATGTGGCCCGGGAACCCCGGGTCCTGGGGTGCACACCCGGCCCAGGGGGCTGCGCCGGGGCAGCCCCCAGCCCGTTGCCATCGTCAGCCCTGCCGGGCTGCTGCAGCTGGAGAAGCACCTCGCGCCGGCAGCTGATAAAGCTTCCCAGCCTGGCCCCGAGTCAATCCACCACCTGATCCGTTCGACCGGCCTCGGCCTCTCCCCTCGGCCAGCACACAGCTCTGCCTCCGAGGGGGAGACGGCTGGGCCGGGGTCCAGCTCTGCCAGAATTCAAAAAGTAATCAGTAACGGGGGTCACCTTCCCCCGTTGCTCCGCTCCCGCTGCCACGAACGCTGGATAGGGACGTGGGAAAAAAGCCAGAGGCGGAGCACGCCGGCCGCAGGTCGGGACTGACTGGGGGAGCACCTGGGCTAAAGCGGAGGCTCGTCCCTGCCCCGACAGCACGGCGAGGCTGCCGAGCAGGGAAAAGACCGGCCTGCAGTACGGGGACCTGGTGGGCTGCACGGGGAAGGAAAGTGGAAAGGCAGACAGGCGAGCAGGGCCTGAAGCACAGGCAGGACAGGCTGCTGGAAGATTGCTGCCAGTTCCCCCCACAGCCCCAGCAGCAGCGGGGGTGCTGGGCTGCTGCCCGTCCCGCCGGCGGCGCAGGGGCTGCGGGAGGCCGAGGACACCACAGCTCTCCCAGGGACCGGAGCCTCCACCGCGCCTCTCGTCGCCACTCCAGCAACAGCACGTACAGCTCTGCCCCGGCTCCGAGCGACGCCCTTGCCAGCACCGTCCCCACCAGAGGCTGGCCGGGGAGCGGTCCGGGGGCTCAGCAAGGCTGAGGGGTTCGGCTCGTCCTTCGGAGGCTCTTGCCGGCCGGGCACAGCAGAGGGAAACCCAGGCACTGAACGGGAGCTTGCCCGCCTCGCCGGCCGCCCCTGAGCCCAGCAAAGCTGGGGCAGCCGAGTGCCAAGGACGGCTCCGCAGCTCGCAGCATCCAGCGCAGGCTCCCAGTATTCCCCTTTGTGCACACTACGACTGACTCATGTTTTTTAAAAGGAAAATTGGGAGGAGGAAGGGAAAAAAAAAAAAAGAAATGCCTCAGAATCAAACCTCGGAGAAAGCGTGGGAGCTCTCTGGAGAGGAGGAAAGCACTTTCTATATAATTCACCTTTTGTTACTCAATCACCACCCCTCTTGCTGCCGGCAGCTGAGCAGTACGGCCAGGCAACGGCCGTGTGCGGGGAAATCCACGGCAGGGCCTGGGGATCGCTTGCTCCCGCTGGTGAGCAGGTTCCTGCCCTGGATGCCGAGCTGCATCGGAAAACTTCCATCCCCTGGCCCCGTTTGCCAAGGAGACGAGCTGATTTCCTCTCCTCCGAAGCAGCTTACCAAGCAGCTGGCAGAACGCCAGGGGCTTTTTAGAGAAATGTTGATGATGCCCAGGGAAGAGCTAATCATGTGTCATGGAAACAGCTTCGTGCCAGTCAAAGTGCTCCTCGGCCCCAGCCCCGCGCGGGGCGGCCGGGGGACACGGGGGCCGCAGGTGAGGGCAGGACCGGGGCTCCTCTCCGTGGTGGCACCGCGGGGACGCCGTGGGTCAACGGTTGGCATCCAGCGACGGCCCCCGTGCACAGGTTTAGTACCTGCAGCTCCCAGGGACCGCTCCTGGCGACAGCGGCAAGACCCCTCCTCACCCCACTAGACAAGGCAAGAGCAGCCAGCGCTCCTCCCCGCACCGATCGAAAGCTCTGCACCGTCACCTGCCGCCGGTCTGCCTCAGCCGGCGGGACCCGCTGGGCACCGGCGATGGCGCAGCCGGTGCAGCCCAGCGTGGCTGGGGACAGAGCTGGGCACTCCCAAGAGCCTCCCGCCCCGCTCCCGTGGCCGGGGGCGGCAGCCGCCTCCTCTGCGGGGGAATCTCACCCAAATTAGGGTGTTGCAACAAACAGACAGAACAGGGGAGCAGGATGGTGGGCAGCGTAACAGAAACAGCCGGGACACGCTACGGAACGGGTCAGGGAGCTCTCCCAGGAAGGACAAACCCCAAAGGAACTGGTGGGGAACCTCAGGCGCTGGTGAGCGGGGAACGGGCGGGAGCTGGGGCAGCTCCCCCGCCTGCACCGGTGACCAGCACCCCTGCCCGGCCACCGCACCCGGCACCCCGAGCTTTGCTGTGGGGAAAGCACGTGCCGGCTCCCCGAAGACTCACATCACCTTCTGGATGCCCCCGCACCGCGCCGGCACAACCGGGGAGCGCCCGCCTGCCAGATCACCCGGGGACGGTCTTGTCATCAGGCGCAATTTAAGGGAAAAAAGCTCAGATTTTGTAAACCACACCTCTGAGTTTTTCAGCATTTTGCATCCATTTGTCTTTTAGCTTCTGCCCTGAGGGGCAGCACAACTTCCAGCGGGAGACTTCGCACGCCTTTATGGCAGCTTGCAGCTTACAGTAAGGGGCACCGTCTGCACCCCTCTGGCAGCCCGACACCTCCAGGCACCTTCCACAGACCGTCCTCCTGCACGCGAGGGGCCTGCCGCAGGCGCCGCGCAGGAGCGATGGCCGCAGAAAGCCAGCCTGGCTCAGACGCGTCGAGTCAGTCCGAGCAACGCGACAGCACACAACACCACGTCTGTACGGCAAAGGCCAGAGCACCTACGAGGCCGCAGCCTACAGCTGTAAGGCCAGCAGGATTTTATTTAAAGCAGGAGGAGTAAAGAAAGTCCTCGGCACAAGGAAGAAAGCTCCCAGAGAGCAGACGCAGAACTGGGGGGATAAATAACGCAGCCGGCAGGGCCCCAGCCGTGCGAAGGCAGCCTGCGCGGGACGGGGAGGCGGCAGCGGCGCGGAAAGCGCGAGCCAGGCAGCACGGGGCAGAGCCAGGCTGGCCGGGGGGCTGAATGAGATGCTGGGGCAAAATAATAAAAGGTTCATTAGTTATGTAAATAAAAAGATAACACGGAAAAAAGTGAGGCTGCTACACAGCACGGATGAGTAGAGATAAAAGTAACCTGGGTGTTGCCTGAAAACTGACTGAACAATCAGCTTCGGCTCTCAGGAGGGATGGTGATTACACACTGTCGTCTGCAGGCTGCTTTACAGAATGGAGGAACAGAAATTGCAGCTACAGTCTCCAAAGCAGGAGCAAAACGCAAAACGTCCAATGAGCTCAAATCAGAGGAACGAGGAAATCTCCATCCCAGAAACTCCCAGAACTGGCCCAGCTCACAGCCCAAGCACAGACATGTCAAGCCGCATAGCACGGGGGAAGAGCAGCACGGAGCCACAAGAGGAGCCGGGGCAGGGAGAGACCCCCAGGCCCCCCCGAGCTCCCCAACACGCAGAACAGAAGCTCAATGGAAAACAAGGTGGAAATACACGAAAAACAGGTAAGAGGTAGCATTGCCTTACCAAAGGCAGCTCATGCCAGAACAAGCTGGTATCTTCCTTCAGACAAGGGGAACGCGAGCGGCTTGGCCAGCAGCAGCACCCCAACGAGACGGGCTGGCGAGGGCCGGCGGTGGCATTTGGCGGGCGGGGGGAGAGGCTTCAGCCCTGGGGGGGCTGGCAGACCTCGAGACCGGAGCGACTGCACAGCACAAAGTTCAAAATGCTGAACGTAAGGACTACGCGAGAATTTCTGCTCTAACCTGGAAAAACACACAGAGAAACATCTAGGTATATTACTCAGTTACAAGCTGACTATGAGTCACCATCTCCTGCATCTGTGAAAAAAAGCAAGTGTGTTTCTAGGCTGCCTGGCAAAGAGATTTCCAGGAGAAAGCGGGCAGCAGCCACACCGCTGCACGATGCTCCGCTGGGGCCGGGGCCGTACCGCTGGATGACCACCTGTAAGAGGCGTTGGGATGGAGGAGCAGGCAGGGGACGGAGAGCTGCTCCGGGGAGCAGACAGAAGGATGGAGGAGCTTGTCCTGCGCAGCCCAACCCAGGCTTCTTCTCTAGAAATACGCAGGGAGTAGGCACTGGGGAGGGAGAGGAGCTGTTTAAGCCAAAGGACAATGTTGGCACGAGTACGAATGGGTGTAAGAGGCTGCAGATAAAGGGAGGCAGGAAGGAAACGGGGAGGCTTCTGTGCATGGGAAGGGACAGGAACCGTCCGGGTGCCCGATCGGGTGAGGAAAGGGGCTGCGGCTGCAACCGCCTGGACAATGGGGACCGGGCTCGGGGGTCTGGACCTCTTCCTAAAACATGTCTTTAAATTCCTTTTAAACAGTAACTCAGATGTCTCACCGTTTCCGTTACGGGAGCTGACAAGCAACGGCCCACAGCCAACCAGCTCCTCCTTTCCCCCGCAGAGCAGTGACTGCCCGCTGTGGGGAGCAGGCAGAGAACGGTGGGTTCCCCCCCCGCCCCCCCCAGCCGCTGCTGCCACCGCGCCGGAGCCCGAAAACCGCAGGCCAGGTGCCCCGGCTCCACGCACTGTCCAGATTGCTTCCCTAGCTCCGTGCAGAAACCCAGGCTGCTAATCAGATGGAAAGTCTCCATCCCATAATAAACAGAGTGTACTATTTATAAACCTGAAAGTCTTTATTATTATTATTTTCCCCCAGAAAAAAAAAAACCACCAACTTGCACAATACTGTTTAAATACACCCCACCAAGGACTTGCAGGTCTGCGGCGCTGGTGCCGCTTCCCCAGGCAGTGCCCAGTGGAACAGATGGCAGCGTGGGCGTTAGGTACCAGCCTCCTGGCAATCTGAACATCTGTTACCGTTAGAAAATGCTAATTGCCATCAATCAGGACAGCACCTACCCACATTTACATGCAAGCACAAAAAAATTACGTCTAAATTTCTCCGAGTACAACACTTGCTGCATGTTAAGTAACCAGAGCTGCTCAGATGCTGCAAGGCAGCGCGGCACCGGCGCTGCGGGCGATGCACCGCATCTGAGCACCCGGCCACACCCGGCCCTGCCCAGCAGCACCGCGGCGCGAGGGGCAGGGGACCCGCTTCTGCGGGTGAGCTCAGAGCTCCCCTCGGCACCCCGCGGCAGAGCCCTCCCACCGTCTCCGTCTCCGCAGGCAGCTCCGCTGCCCGGGAGCGCTGCCACCGGCACGGGGCACCCCGGGGAGGACAGTCCCCGTCCCCTCTGCAGACTACGCGCATCCTTCTCTGCCGAGGGCTGCTCCCCCCACGCCCGGACACGCCAGGCACGCAGCAGGAGCACTCTGGCCCCCGCTCGCTCCCTCCAGTGACCCCGGAGCAGCTCTGGGCCCCGCACCCCGACCCGCTGCACCCTCAGACCTGCGAGACCCCCGCAGCCCTCCGAGACCCCCGCAGCCCTCCGCTGCTCCCCTCTGCCCGCCGCGTTTGCACGGCCCAGCCCGGAGGCTGCCTGGCAGGAGCTGCCAGCCCACGCAGCCCCGCCAGGCAGGAGCTGCCAGCCCACGCAGCTCCGCGCAGGGGCCGGCAGCGTCTGGCCCCGCGGGGCGCCACGATGGGCCGCTCGAATCCAGCTGGGAATTGCCGGCCCTGGCTGCTCCTCGCGGTCCTCCCTGCGGGAAGGTGAGACGCTCTCCACCCGCAGCGAGCACATGAACAGGCGGGAACAGGACAGCCCCGCCGTGGTTTCTCAGATGATCTTACAGGGAAGGGTTTGGGGAAGCCCGCGCTGAGAACGCCCGGGCAGCTCCCCCGGCCGGCCCGGCCCCCCCGCCCAAACCCCCGGCAGCCGCGGGCTCCACGGGAGCTGCTGAGCCGGGACGGCCCTGGAGCGCCTTCCCTCGGAGGCGAAGGGAGGCACCGGCCGCCAAAGCCAGACGGCAACTCCCATTTTGAAGGAGCAGAGGCACAAATCTCGGATGGCAAACTCGGACGCAAAGCTGAACAGAGCAGCACAAAAACAAGGAACGCGGAGCGCGGTGATCCCCCAGACGCTGCTCCCTCTGCAGCGGTCCCTCGGGATGCTCTGATGGCCGGAGCCAGCTCGCCGCCGGGGCCCCCGCCCCCCTCGCAGCGGGGAGCTGCACCTGAGTGCAAACGATGCTCCGGGCTGGTGCCAAGATCTCCTTGTTCTTTCCTCAATTTAGGACACCTCTGGGTGCTGCAGCCGTCGCCTAGCTGGCAGGTGCCTGCGAGGGTGTCAAAGGAGCATGCTAAGGCTCACCCAGGAGCGACTCCGCTCCGGCGGCAACGGCGACCCTCGCAGTGCTGCTTTACCCACGCCGAGGTCTCTGCTCTTGGCACCGCAGTCCGAGATCGCGGCTGCGAGACAAACTTCATACTGCAAAAGCCTTTCTACCCGCTGCACTCAGCCGCCTTCGGCTTCTGGCTCGGAGAGTCGGCACCCACGCAGTGGACGCAGACCTTCAGACACCATCCCTGCCGATTTTGGGGGTCAGCGGGTCAGCGTGGAGCCTGGCCTCCCGCGGGGGGCACCAGGGCAGGCAGCAGCTGAACGGTCCCAGCCCCAGGGGCAGGTGAGCTCTGCCCGCTGCCACTCGCTTGCGTCTGGGCCTGCGCCTCGAGCGGCGACGCCAGACCCAGCCCCCCGCCATGCCAGAGGGTGGCGGGGGGACAGCGAACCCCGCGCCATGCCCCGGGGCCCAGAAAGCCCCGTTTCTCATGGGGGGTACATCCCACCCCCCGCTCCGCCCCAATCTGCAAGGCAGGACGGAGCGGGGCCTCGCCTCGCCGCTGCTGACCCGCCCCAGCGCTGCGGGTGCGCAGCAGCATCCGACCGCGCCCCTCGGGCTCAGCACCCCCACCGGCTCCCAGTGCACTCGCCAAGCGGCTCAGCCCTCACGGGCGCGCCACGGCCTCCCTCCCGGCGTGCTCTCACTCTCTCCCGGGGGGGCTCAGCACGGGCAGCGGCACCATCCCGCGGCACCCCCATGGCAGCGGGGCGGGCGCTTCCCCCCCACGCCTGCCCCAGGCACTGCTGCCTCGGCTCCCGCGGAAAGCTGTGCTCTTCCCAAAGAGCAAGAGGAGCGAGGAGGAGCGACCTCGCTGCCGAGGCGAAGGAGACAGGGGCACGGGATGGAGGAGCTGTTGGGGAGCATCAGAAGAGCCTCACCAGAGACACCGCGCGCTTCCCACAGCCGAGGGGAGCAGGGGATCGCGGTGCACATTTGATTTCCTCGCAGCCATTACGTCACGGTTGTCGGGCTTCGTCTCCATCCCCCGGTTCACCCCACATCTCTCCCCAGCCCTGGCTCCCTGACAAGCTCCCACTGGCACGAGCAGGTTGCAGCACCGCTGCTCGCTTCCCGCGGCTCCCACCATTACTCAGCAGCCGAGGGAATCGCTCAGAGCTACAAGGTCACTCAAAAACACCATCTGTCCAAGCACCGTTCCTCGCCCTGGAGAGAGCAGGAGAGGAATTATTCCAACGCACCAAAGGCCACCGCCCTCCCCTCCACCGCCCCGGCTGCGCGCCAGCACCTCGCGGCACTCGTACGGCCCCGGCTGCAGCGAGGGGGGACAGCAGCATCCCCGGCCCCCAGCCCCTCACACTGCGAGGCAGCCCTGGGGAAGCAGCGCCCGGGCTGGGGCAGCCTCTCCCGGGCACGCCTGGCAGCCGAGAGCCTCCAGACCCTCTTCCCCGTGCCGGGCTGCGGGGCAAAGGGTTTGGTGCCAAGGCGCCTGGGGAGGCCACGGCGATAAATACGAGCGCCCCAGGCAGGCAAGCACGCCGAGGCTGCCACGATAAAATACATTCACCCAAGGCGACGACCTGGCTGCGGATGCTGCCCGGGCAGCAGGCGAGCGAGGAGGAGCACGTCCGGCAAGCGGCACGGGAATGGCGCCCGGCCAGTGCCGCTCAGCCACAGGCCCCACTGCCCGTGGCCGGTCAGAGGCCACCGCTGCCTTCCCGGCCCCCCGGCTGGCAGCCCCCTCCAGCGCAACGGTGTGTGCAACGGTGGGTGCAGCAGTGGGGGTGCGACCTACCTTGCACGGGGGGACCAGCTGCGGGAGCGCCACGACAGCCCCTGGGAACCGCCTGCTCCAGGCACCCCCCGCGCCGCCCAGGGACTATTTATGGGGAGCTGAAGTCACTGGCACTTGGGCTCTGAAGTCACATTCGTCTCTGCTTGTGCTACTTCTCCTGCGCTTCAAAGTGTCACAACACGGGCGCTATCTTTATCGAGGCGGTTGTCCCCCACACGCTGTGTCCCAGATGCGCTGTCGTAGCTGCTCGCAGCCAGGCGCTTCCCCAGCCCCGTCTTCTCGCCAGGAAAGGCTCGGCGCGGCGCAGGGCTGCCAGCGACGGCTGGGCGCAGAGCGGAAGGACTCTGACTCACGCCCAGCCCAGCCAATAAATAAGTATTTGACTTCAGTTCATTTGCAAACTTAATAACGGGGAGCATGTCCAAGGTGCGCAAGCGGTGCTGAGAGGCATGTCCCCACGCGCGGGGCAGCGTGGTCGCGTCTGCCAAGGGGGCAGGAGCCGCGTCCGGCTGTTCCCCCGGCAGCGAGCATCCCAGCAGCGACTTCCCGCGCTCACCCCCAAGCCCCCGGGGCTCTATCCCACCTCTGCGAGGCCCCCGGCCGCGGTGCTGACGGCGGGGGCAGGCATCGCCCCCGGGGCTGCACTGCAGCAGGGTCACCCGCCAGCTGCCCGCGCCTCGGTGGCCCCGGGACCCCACACTGGCCCCCGCAGCCACGGGATGCTCCTTGTGGTCCCGCAGAGTGCCCCGCTGTGCCACGAGATCCCTTCCATATGGGAGCAGCCAGCGGAGCTGCCAGCTCCCGGCTCCAGCGCTTGCTGCTACATCTGGAAACTCTTCTCACCCTTAATTGTTCTTAATGCTTTAACACGCGGAGTGACTAATAAGACACTAATTGGGCGGCGTTAGCAGCGAGAGACGGCACGGGGAGCGCGGCTGGCAGTGCCCTCTGTGCCGAGCCGGCGCTCTCCCAGCCGCTTAGCTGCCAGTGTGCCGCAAGCACCATAAATCGCCACAAACCCAAGCGCTTTTCCCTTCTCGCCCTTTCCCGGACCGGTGGGAAACCCGCCTCCAGCAGCGGGGAGAGCGGCAGATTGCAGCTTGCTCCCTCAGGCCGCCTGCACCCCGGCAGCACGGGAGGAGAGGACGCAGGGGCCTCCCAGGAGGGACGTCCCCGCAGAAAGGCACCCGGTGGCCCCCCGGCCCCCCCCTCGCTCCCCTCTGGCACGGAGCCCAGGGCCACCGAGTCCTCACACCGCCGCTGCCGCCGCTGTCACCTGCCCCCGCCCGCCCGCAGCTCGCGAGACGGGCTCCCACTTGACATCGCTCACGTCGAGCAGACACGAGAAGACAAGTGATGAACGGCCATGGGGAACGCACCGGCTCCTGGGTGATTTACGGCAGCGGCTGCCGCTGCCGGGGAGCTGGGGCAGAGGACGCCTGCGTTCGGGATCCTCCGGCACCCCGCAGAGCCGGGGCTGGTGGCCCCCCCGCCGGGGCTGCCTGGTCATCGGGGCCGACCCTCCCAGGGAGCTCCCGCAGGGCTGCCAGCCCTGCCCGCACCTCTGCCGGCAGCGCCGCGCTCGCCAGAGCTGCTCAACGGCGGGAAATAGGCACAAATCTTGTTACACAGTGGCTAAGCCTCCCTGGGCATGTTTTCTATAAATCTCCTGGAATTTATTATATGATAACTAGCCTGGAAAAGCTAAATTAAATCCACAGCCAAGAAACTGACTTTCAAGTGTGACCTAATTTACTTGCTCGGAGGGGAGGGAGCGAGCGGGGATCCCAGTGCCAGGCGTTCCCGGGATGACCTCCCCGTGCCACCGCACCCCCCCCGTCCTCCTCCTCGCCGTGACTTTGGGGACGGAGCTGCGCAGCCTTTCATGTCTGAGCGGCTCTCGCACTCCCTCGCTGGAACAAAAGTGCCTCCAGGGCTCCCCTGTCAGATGTTTCTCCGTCGCTCATCCTCAAGCCTTCCCTGAAGGAGCGCTCTCCTCCCGGGGTCTCTGCTTTGGGGATGATGGGGAGCGTCGTCGCAGGGGTTCCGCAGCGGCGCGTTCCTCCATGCTCCGGGCCGCTCCCCGCCGTCCCAGCGAGCCTCGTGCACGGCACCCGCACCCTCGCTTGAGGTTCATGGCCGGCAAACCAAAGCCTTCGTGCAAGGGCCCGGTGTGGAAGCCGGCTGGCAGGGAAGGGAGCTTTGAGGGCGGAGGAGAAAGCGTCAGGGAGAAAACCTGGCTGGGGACGAGGCCCGGTGGCCGGAGTCCAGGTGAGCCCCCCCCTCCCCAGGCGCCCAGGGTGGGACTCGGCAGCAACGGCTGCACCAGCCCGGCCAGACACGGCACGTTCCCGTGGACGGGCACCTCCTCCCCGCGCGGGGCACGACACACATCACCGTGGCTCCGAACCCCCGCCAAAAGCAGCACAGCCCCAGCCCCCAGACCCGTACGTGCCCCAGCACATCCCAAGGTCCCGGGAGAAACTCCCAGTGCTCCCGCTCTGGTCGGGGCACAGGCAACGGGCTGGCTCCAGTGCGTCACGGCGCTGTGGGGCAGCCCCGCACGGCCCCTCCTGCCGCGGTGCTGTGGGGCACAGCCCCATGGTCCTTGGGCAGCAGAGGCCAGGCAGGACCATGCATCCCCCTCGCCCCACCGTCCCTGCCCAGCCGCCGGGCTCCTGCCTCTTTGCAGGAGCGGGCTGCATGAGACAGGAGCGTGGCGCGGGCAGAGCAGGCAGCACAGGCAGCGCAGGCAGCACAGGCAGCGCAGGCGGGGCCTGTGGCAAGGGCGACGTGGGCAGAGCGGGACCGCGGTGCTCCGGCAGACCCGGGGGTGGGCTCGGGGCTGGCATGCGGGCGCGTGCTGTTGTTCTGGAACGGAGTGCACTGGCAGAGCGGCATGTGGGAAGCTTGCATAATAGTGCCAGCCCACACTACGCCTGCTCCTTCCCAGCATGATCAGCCCCTCGCTTTCATGAGCAATAACATCCACCCAAAGTTTTCTAAAAGACAAAAAAAGCTTCAAGGTGATACACAGAGCTCAGCTGCCTTTGCTGCCTTCAAACTGATTAATGCAGCTGGGGAATCCATCTGCACAGCCTCTTCGCAGAGGCGAGGCTTCTCTAATCCCCCGCGCGGGATGACTTCTGCCCCAGCCGAGGGACGAGGATTCTCAAAATCGCGTTCCCCATTTGATGATTTCCGAGCATGCACTTGGGACCGGGGCAGCGCAGGGAGCTGGCGTGCGGCGAGCAGCACCGCGAGGCGGGGACGCGCGGCTCCCCAGCGCCGGGACCCCCGCGGCAGGCTGAGCCGGCCGGCGATGCACGGCTCCGCCAGCGCCCGCTGCCGCCAGGGCGCTCCCCTCTGCTCACGCCAGCCGGGGGAAGAGCGGTCCCGGCTCTGGGGGTCCCCCAGCAGCAGCAGCCGGGGGTCGGCGCACCGCGAGATGCGTCCAGCAGCAGACGGTGCCGCACGGCCCGTCCCTGAGCAGCGCCCGGCCCCGGCCATCGCGTGGAAAGCGCGGCTGTGTCAGCACTGCCGCAGTCCCTCCGAGAGCTGGCTGCACCCTCGGGGACTCGCAATGCTGGGAGGAAATGGGGACGGTGGCTTGTCTGGAGGAGAAAGTCACGCTGCCTGTGCTAGGTTTAAATTTTAACTACTCGATAGGCTGGTGCAAGCTCCCAGGGCAGGCTGGCGTCAGCACGAGGTGGGCTTTTAGTCCATGTAACGTGGCTTTTAGTCCATGTAACGTGAACTGACGGGGACGGGTTCAAACCAGACCAAACACAAGCCACGCAGGCAGCCACGGTCGGCTTTTGCAGCGCGGTCCGTGCCGAGAGACAGGTCTTGGCGGGTCCCGCTGGGCTGCGACACGCAGGGCTGCGCGTGCATCGCGCTTGTGCGTTCCCCTGCCCGTGCGGGGGGACCACCAAGGTCCTGTGCACTCCGGGACCCCCGTGCTCCTGCAGTCAGCAGAAGGGAGATGGCCGGGACCCATCTCCACAGAGCAGCGGGGAGCCCAGCCTGTGGGGCAGGACCAGACCCCCCTCACCCCCCATCCCTCAAGGACCGGAGCGGCCGGGGCTTCTCCCCACGCCATCCCCTTCGCCCGCTCATCTCACGAGAGCCCGGACCTCGGGCACTTGTGCCAGCACGGGTGGGCACGGGATCTGTCCCCAGTGCTGGTGCAAAGCACACGACGGGCTGAATCGCAGGCTGCTGCCCAGGCACGGCCCGTGGGAAGCAGCAGCTTCGTCCTCAACCAAAAACCGTCTCCATGCTCCCCCATACCTGGGCTGCTCGGTGGGAGTGACGTACCTGGAGGCCAAGAGCTAGTACCTCGTGCGGCGGTGGCAGCGGGAGCTCACGCTCGCGTTCGCCCCTCGGAGCCGTTGGGAAGAGCCGTCGGGGTCTCACAGCAGCAGCTTCTCAGCCTGAAAGAGAGAGGAGAGGCTCCAGTGCCGTCCCTGTGTAGGCATCGCTGCTAATAACGGAGGAGGATGCGGCAGAGCTCGGCGCCTCTGAACGCCGCGGCTTCCAGGGACTCGCGCGCTGCCTGTCCCACTCTTTTAACAGCACAATTATCTCACGCGTGGAAAGCAGCGCTGGAGCAGGGCCCGGCTGCCCCACACACGCGGAGGCGGCCCGGCAGGCAGGACCCTGCCGACCCGCAAAGCCCCTGGAGAGGGGGAGGCGTGCCTGGCCCTGGGGAACGGGGCTCGGCCGCAAGGGGTGCAGGGCGGGTCCCCGGCTCGGGGGTCCCCAGCGGGAGCACGTCCCGGTCTCTGCGCTGAGGCGGGCGGCCGAGGCTGGCCCTGCCTCCCCGGGGAGCACAAGCCCTGGCCTCAGCAGCGCGCGGGGTGGAGACAAGGCAAGGCAAAGGCTTCTCCCTGAGGGAAAACCAGCCCCCAAGCCACGCGTTCGCCCCCAAAGGCTCCTCGGAGGCAGCCCGCAGCCCCGCGGCACTCTCAGCAGGTCCGGTTTGTTCCTCCCCAGCCCAGGTTGAACGGGAGATAATTTAACAGCTTGTCCCCCGTTGTAATGGGACTTTTTTCTCTGCTCCCCCCGGACAGCCCATCCATCACGGCGCCGAGCGGTGAAGTCCACCCCGCGACCCCCGCCAGGCAGCCCCCCCCGCCATGAGTTATGATGCCTGCACCGTGCAGCGGGACGGGCTCAGCGCGCCGGCTCCGCGCCGGGAGCCGAGATTTATCCCCTCGGCGGAATAGGGGGCAGAGGCCGGGAGATAAGTCACAGCAAAGCTGCAGGAGCGTCTCTCAAGGTCCTCCAAGGTTGGCTTATTAAAAAGCAAGAGAAGAGGAAAGAAAAAAAAATGCCCGCAGTGGTGTGGCTCACGAATCACCCTCCTGCCTTCAAATCAGCCAAAACCAAGCGGGAAGTGGAAAGGGAGCCGGGAGCCCCCGGGCCGGCTCTGCAGCAATCCCCGGGGGACGCTGCTGGCCAGGGCCCTGCGAAGCCACCAGCGTCCCCCAAACACCCGTCCCCCAAGCGTCCCAGCAGACGACGCGGCGCAGTGCCCGGACAGGGCCGCCGCTCCGCCGCGGCGCAGGAGCACAGCAGCCCACAGAGGCTCTCGGGTGCTGGCCGGGGAGCACGCGGAGGAGGACGGGCAGAGGGATCCCAAACACGGCACAGAACGGCCCCTTCGGCCCCCCAGCCTCCCGGGGGAGGGGATGGCCGGGGCTGCCGGGTGGGCACGCTCCCGCGGCTGTCTCTGTCGGCACAGCCGTGCAGCCCGAGGCTCGACAGTCGGCAGGTGCCCTCGGCCCCACATCCTCGCCCTTTCCCAGCCCCGCGGTGACACCCATCTCCACTCTTCAGGCTCCGGCATCCCTGGCCGCTGAGCGGGGACGAAACCTCCGGGGCACGCGTCCCTTGGGTCCCCGGAGCAGGCTGGAGCGTGCAGACACACCGGGACCGGTGCCTGCAGCCACCTGGCTCTGGGGTGCAACCATCGGGCTCTGCCACGAAGCCCGGGCACGCCAAGCACGCTGCGGGGAGTGGGCACCATCCCCATGACGGGCACCAATCACCTCTTTTGGGAAGAGACCACCGAAAACCCCCAGAGAAACTGTGAACAGCACAGGAACTCCCCAGTCTCCCCAAACTTGCTGGAATTCCCCCTCTGCCTCATTAGTCCTGCTCATTAGGCTCTGCTCCTGATTAGCACACAGAGCTAGAGCACAGCCCAGCACAACTTCGTGCTGCCCAGCCCCCCCATCCAGCCACCTTTAACATGGGTCTGTCACAGCCCGATCCCCTGAGCCCCCCGCGCAGGAGCCCCTTTGCCGTCCTCTCCCGAAGGCAGCTGCCACCGCAGCCCCTCTTCTCGCCGCCTTGGCTTATGCCTGTGTTACCAGGACCCGCGGCGGAGCGGGGGGCTCAGCGGGGATTCGGCTGTCCCGGCTCCCGAGGGCCCTTTTCATCACGCACACATCTCCCCTCCACTCACCCCCGACGGGGACCCACCCCGCTCGCCACCTGCCCCCGGCACGCGCCGCCGGCCGGCGGCAGAACAGAGGGGGCAGCCGGCACAGGCACCTCCACGCTGCCCGAGCCGGCATCGGGCACCCCGCATCCCCTGGGAAAGGCAGCCGGCGAGCCCGGCACCCTGGGGGTAATCGGCCCAAAGCGGGTGCTTGAGGCACGAGCCGTATTTAACCTGGGAGCTGGCGCGAGGGCTGGGGAGAACACAAGGATCGTCTCCTCCGAGGTCCCGCGCCACACGGGGCAAAGAACCTCAGCCAGAAATCCCTGAAACGGCAGCTCCCGCGTGAGCCCAGCTTCGCTCTCAAACCACTTCCCCCAGGACTTCAGCCACCAAGAGCCCTCTCCCCGCAAAGCCCCGTCCCGCGCTGGGCAGCGCTGGAGGCAGCACCCCCGGTTTCCTCCGCGACACCTTATTCCCAACACGAACGCGTTTGCTACAGCTTCCTCGCTCACGCTGCGGGGTTTACCCAGGACCAAAATAACCCCCATGCACACGCAGCGAGCGCAGGACACGATAAACACAGGGAAAACCCACCAGCGTCCCTAGAACAGGAGGAGCACGGTACTATTTTTTCAGCACCTGCTATTTTCAAAAGCAAACCCACGCGTGCGCGGGGGGACGGGGCTGGCGCGTTCCCCACCAGCGGCGCGGGACAGGCGGGGGCCCGGCAGCAGCCCTCGCCCGCCGGCAGCCGGCCCCACTCCTGCCGCATCCCCGCGCGGGGAAAGGGGTCCAGCCCCAGGAGGGGTGGGAAAGCGGAACCGCCGATGCCCACGGGGCATCTCCCCCAGGAGCCACCGGGCTTTCACCACACAACAAAACGTCGCGGCGAGATCTACGAGCCAACCCCCGCAAGGCGAAGAGGTTTTATTAAAGCCGGCAGCACCCCAGGGAGGGGACGGAAGGGTAAGGGCAGCCGCCCGCAGCACCGGCAATCCCAGGGCCAGCCTGACGGCGGCTGCTGCTGCGGGGGGTGCAGGACCGGGGCTGCGCCCGCTCATTTTCGGGAGAGCGAGCCCCTGCGCCGCCCCGACGCTCCCAGGAGCATGCTTGGCCCCGGCCCCGGCCCAGCACGGTCTGTGGGACTTCACTGTGGCGGTGGGGGTACAGAGAAGTGCCCCTCAGCGGGGCAGCGTGGAGGGGATGGTCGGGGGGGCTGCGAAGGCCGATACCTGCAGTGATTTTTCCCTTGGTTGCAGAGAAGGGGGAGAGCAGAATTTTCTTTCAGCAGAAAATGCACTGAAGCAGCACTCCGAGCCTGTGCGGCCCAGATACAGCTCCTGCTCCAGCCCAGATCAGGAGCTATTTCCCACTTATCTGTGCCGAGCCTGATACCGGTGCAGCACAACACAGCACTTGCTAATAGGATTTCGGTGCTGAACAGAAAATGTTTTTTCCCCCGAGTCTCACTTACGTCACACCTGGAGGGATCCATGGCCATAGAGGTGACACAGAGGAAGGCTCAAGAGTTTCAACTCTTGCACTGAGGGAACAGCTTCTCCTTTAGACACAGAACAGCAGAATTAAAGTAATCTAATATTGGCTGCCCGCTTCATGCCCCCAGTCCAGCACAGTCCCCCCGCTGCAGCATCCCCGTGGCACCACTGACCCCACCGGCCGCAGCCCTGGGCTGGCAGCACCCTGCTCCTGCCCAAAACCACCCACGGGGGCAGGCAGAGCCCTCTGACCCCTGGGGCTGTGCACCCCACGGGCATCACCCACTCCCAGTGCTCCCCCGGCCCCCGGCTCCGCTGTCAGCAGCATCCCGAACCGCGGGGACCACCCACGCGCAGCAGCAGCAGCAGCAGCAGCTCGGAGCCCGGCTCAGGCGGCGGAGCCACGCTCGCAGCTGCCTCGGGGAAAGGGGCGGAAGGCTTGTCACCTCCCTGCCACCCTCCTCCCCGTCTGAGCGAGAGGAAGGTCCCACGCACCGCCGCTGCCGGAGCTGGGAAAGTCTCTGCCTGCCACAGACAAAACCAAAGGGATGGGAACCACCCCCGCCAGGCGCGGGTGACATCTCACCCGTGGGAACGCTGCCGGCGCGGCGTCAGGGCTGTCACCGCCTCCCACGGCGCAAACCGGGCGGACGAAGGGCACTTGCAAAAAAGCACCAGGCTGGCGGCTCCGAGCACCCGCAAACGGCAGCGGGAGAGGAAAGCCGGGCCGAGGCCAGGCTGTCGGTCAGCGGGCTGCGGCGGGCGCCGGCAGGCGCGCGTGGCCCGGCCGAGCGCACACGCGCTACGAGGTGCACGCGGGGCGCGCGCTGCTCGCGGGCGCACGCTTACCACGGAGCGCACTGCAGCGCTCGAAAAGCGCTCAAGGGGCTGCGAGCGGGCGCAGGCTGAGCGAGCCGGAAGGAACGGGCTCGCTAGGAGTGAAGGGGGGAGGCAACTGGCGGCGCTGGGGGAGCAGGATGCGTCCCGCGCGTAGCATTTGCGCTTCTCTAGCCCAGCTCCAGAGGACAGGGAGCTGTCGCAGCGTCGGTCAGGAAGGAGCCCCGCCGCAGTAAAGGCGCATGACTGTTTGTTAGGTAAAAGAGCCAGGAAAGACGTGAAAGATGGGGGCAGAAGGAGAAACCCCCTTGAACGAAAGGATGGAGGAAACAGACCCGGGAAGCGCTGCAGGAGCCGTGGGGCAGGGGACGGAGGGGATCCCCCAGCTGCCCCCCCCCGCCGTGCCAGGGGCACCACGGCCCCGGGCTTCACGGCACCGCAGTCCTGCTGCAGTTTTGTTTTCAGTGGAGCAGTCAGGAACATCACCCTCTGCGTTTCACGTGTCCCCTGGTGCTCCGGGGCAGCGCAGTGGCCGTGAGCAGCCGGGGTGCTTCACCACCCACCTGCAGCGGCAGGAGCGGGGGCCAGGCAGGGCTGGGGGTGCCTGCTCCCCCGGGCAGCCCTGGGAACCCCAGGGGCCGGGGCACGGCTCCCACCATGCCCGAGAACGGCTCTGCAGATGCGCCAGCCCCTCTGGCGCGGGCAGCGGTGGCAGCCCCCAGTGTCCCGCACCGCTGCGGCGAGCGGCCCCGGCGGCGACGGCCAGCAGCTCGCTCGCACCCAGGGGAGCGGATGCCCACGCCAGCCGTGCTCCAGCTCACCCGAGGAGCGCCCGCAGCACCTGCGGGGAGTGAAGCACGGCCCCGTGCAGGCGAGGCAAAGCAGCAGCACCGCCGAGCCGCCGCGGACCCCATCCCGCACAGACCACGCTCGTGCCTGGGAGCCGGGACAGCGCGGGCAGCTCCTGCCGCGGGGGGACAGGACTGCCAGGACAACGGCTGCAGTCTGTTTTTCTGCACAAGTGCATTAAGTATTCTGCACAGCACTTTTGCTGTAAATCACTTCCTATTCAGGCTCACTGCTGAGGGTCTCTGAAGGTCGATTTTCCATGGTTATGACAACAAAAACTAAAATTGGGTCAAACCTGAAAGGTATTATCTTCCTCCAAGCTGCTAAATGCACAATAGTAATGAGGTTGCTTAAGCAATTCACCCACAGACTGCATTATTTGTTCTGAAGATGTATTAACTAGTTAAATGAGCGTGATAAGGCAGCTCTGCTTATTTCTCCCACCAGCTGCACAGAAGATCTGAGGTTCTGGGTCTCCATATCCCGGCTAATAACTGAGACCGCAGACACGCCGACAAAGGCGGCCGGCGCCGCGCCGCTCCGGGCCAGGCTCTGCCCAGCCTGACCCGCGGGAACACAAAGGGAACTTTAAAGGCATCCAGCGGCTGAGAGCCATTTGAAAAAATAATTATACTTCTTCCCCCCCCTTTCTCTTTCTTCTTCTTAAACGCTCCCCCAGCCAACCTCCTGATGAAGGAGAACGAACCCGCTGCCCGCCCTGGCAGAGGCAGCTTGCAGCAGCAGCCCGGCTCCAGCACAGGGGTTTAACCTCGGCAAACGCGCGCGGCCGACCCGGCGCCTCGGCAGCCGCTCCTGCCACTGCCGCGGCGCGGGACCAGGGGCTCAAAACCCACCAAACCCACCCACCCATCTCAGGGTGCCGCTCCTCGCGTGTGTCGGAGGAAGCCTCGTGGCCAGTACCCGATGGATGCTGGAAGCCGCCCGTGCCCACACCAGATCTTCCCGTACCCACTCCGGTGGGTAAGGGGCAGCTGGGCAGGGGCTGCCCAGGGCACCCACCCTGGGAGCCTCCCCCGCAACGGGGCAGCAGTGGCTGTTGTGGGACACAAAGAACATTTGTTTTTACCAGATTTCTGCTGTTTTTCCTAAAACAAACACCCATTAACGTAAATATAACTGATGTAAACAAGCATGACCCTAAAATCCATGTGCAGCTGTATGTAATGGGGGAGGAGGGAGGGAGGGAGGAGAAACGCTTTAATTAATCCCTAAAACGAATGAGATGGAAAAACTCAAACTGCACGGAAAGCATCTGGTAGTGCTGCAGCAGGGACTGCCCAGGATGGAGGGTCACGCTCTGCCACGTAACGCCGCCGGTGCCGCCAGGTCCCGCCCCGGCCACCCCATGGCACCAGCCCGCTGCTGGGACAGCCACGCCACGTCCGCACCACCCGGGGAGGGGAGACCGCGGTGGTGCCGGTCCCACACGCTGCAGCCCCAGAACCCCGAGCTGGGCGCATCGCAGTCCTGCCTGCCCGGCCGCTGGCTCCCCGACGCGGCTCTGCTCCAGTGGGCGGCTGATCCGACGACGTCTCGGTTCTCCTCTCCATCTCCAGGCGGGCAGGAGGGGCTGCCCAGCTCTCCTGGAAGCTGGGTAGGCACAGCCCATGGCCCCGTGGTCCTGCTGGGGTGATCGCCCGGTGCAATTTGGAGGAGTTTGCACAAGAAGGGGCTCAGCGGAGCTCGGGCTCTCACGGGCCGTAGGACCCAAACCCTCCCACCCCCCGCCAGGCTGGTTTTCACAGCACGGTGCCCGAAAGCTGCCAAGGGCAGCTCTCGGGGTAGGAGGACAGAGAACAAAAAACAGCTGGGTGCTGCAGGGTGACAGCCGTGCCCCTCGTGAGCTGCCCGCGGGTCCCAGGCTCCATCCCCGGCACAGGGAGGGTTTTCAAGGCACCGAGGAGGCGCGTCTGCAGCACCTCAGCCCGCCCCATCAGAGGACGGGAGGCCAAGTGAGGCGGCAGGAGGCTTCCACCCCCGGCAAGAGGGACCAGCCACCAGCCGGGGAGCACGCGGAGGGAGCATGGAGAGAGCCCTGGCGCGTCTCTGCTGGTGATCCAGCTGGTGCTTTGCCAGGAGGAAGTAGCCGCATGGAGAAATCCCAGCACGTTCTAGCGCAGAAGGATGAAGGTATCCTGAAGTGGGATCTGTGTCGACAGAAGCTCTGGGACCAGCACTATGATCTCCACGAGCCATCTCCCGCGTGACTGAAATACGGCTGCGAAATGGTACCTGAGGAACAAGGGGAGAGAGACCCGAGGAGCTCCAAGAAGGGAGGCAAAGGGCCATTTCATGAGGCTGGCGCGGGTCAATCGGAGAGGCAACAGCAGATCTGCACAGCGTCACGGGAATGCGGCAGTCCACACGATGAGCTCTTCCAGGCTCTTCTGGGCCTCCACGAGCCGCTGGTGCACCAGGCAGCTCATCGGGAGCGGCTGTTTGAGGCCAAATGAAAGCCAAAGGAAGTTGGATAAACTGGAAAGACAAATTTGGTGTTCCTGCTCTTTTAAGGTCTACAGCTCCAGACGGCACACTGGAGAGCAGAGCAGAGAGATGGAGCCCAGCTCTGAGCTTCACCTCCAGAGCGTGGAGCAGGGGCTGCCCCGCGGCTCCGCAGCACACGGCGAGTGGGGACACGCGGTGCCCACAGCCACGCAAGGAGACCCCGTCTGGGGCACCGGTGCCAGGGCCCCCAGCAGGGGGTAGAAGGTACCACAGGGCCAAAATGCCACCACATAGAGGACACAAGATGTGAGAGGAGACCTGTCTTGCCTCTGCCAGGCTCTGGACAGGCATCACCCCAGGAGAGCTGTGGGCAGCACCAGCCGGCTTCACTGCCCGCGACACCGCCTGCCCAGTGGGGCAAGGAGACGGAAGAGGCAGAGACCACACCCGAGGCTGGTGAGAAACCAAAAGGGCAACAAGGACCTGAGCCAGACCCCTGGCAAGCCTGCCGCTTCACCCTCTCCTGCACAGACCCCCCCGGCCCTTGTCCCCTACGCCAAGGGCTGGGACGGCACTGCGCCGTTGTCCTGGTGGGGGGAGGCAGGAGGACCTGCACCGAGCCGGCGCGGCCCTGCGCAGCGCGAGCAGAGGCAGGTTAGCACGCAGCCTGGCATGACGAGCCACGCAGGGTCCCCACAACCATTCCCAATTCCAGCAGCCTGCCCATCCGCAGAGCTGTGCCTGCACCCCTGCCCTGCCCCTGCCTGCACACACCCCCCGGGCTCTCAAGGTGACGCTGAGCTACGCGGGGATGTGTTCATAGATCCGTCGTGCTCCTCCTCTCCTAAGGGTCTTAAACCCTGTCCCTCGCCATCGGCCACTCACTGGCCATATTTTAAGGCAGCCACCCCATGATCAGCCGCTGGAAACCCTGTGGGGCTGGGTGCCAGCAAATGGGGCGATCCCTCATTCTGGCTCCAGGTGGACTCCTGACACCAGCCGCCCCACGGGACGGCTGCCACGCTCAGCCTCGGCACACCAGCAGCTCTGACCATGCTCACGCCCTGTCCCACACCTTCGGCAGCCGCGACAGGGCTGTGCAGTCCTGCTGCTCCAGGCCAGCAAGGTCCGGAGGGACCATCCTTGAGCCCAAACCTGGAGAGTGAACACATGACGCGGCTCCTCTCGGAGCAACCACCAGCACTGCTCTTCCAAAAGCACCAGCAGTTTCCCAGGTTCCCCTGCCAGCTGCAGCCCCAACGTAGCGCGAGTCAGCTGCACCGGCGAAACACGGGTGCGCCGCCGGCTCCGGTGCCCACCTCTGCCATGGCAGCAGAAGGCCAGCCAGCCCGCCCGGCACAACGCTCTGCTCTGGGAAGCGCCAGCCCCTTTTTCCTTACCTTGGCACAGCGTTCATGCTGCCGAGGCTCCTCGGCGGCGAAGGCTCCGGGATGAGCGGGCAGGACGATGGCACCCCCCAGGAGCCGCCCGAGCGCCAGTGCCGCGCAGTGCTCCGCACCTCGCTAGCCCTCCCGGCCGCCACGCGGACGCGTGGCTCCCAGCGCTGCCTTTGGAGCCGGCTGCCGCAGCGCACGCGTCCTCCCCCCTGCCCTTTCCAACACCGCCGGTGATGGGAGGGAGTTAGAAATGCCACGAGAAGCATTCCTCATTTTGAGAAGCCGGATCATCTGAAGACTGGCAACAGCCCAGAGCCCCGCGAGACAAGCCCCAGATTTATGACCAGCGGGGACGAAGAGACAGAAGAGCTTTAGTGAACCTGGTTAAGACCCCATGGGAAAGCTGGCAGTGAGAGATCTGAGTGACCCGGCAACCCCACGTCTCCATGGGAAAAACAAAAGCGACACGAGAAAGGAGCCCAACAGCCCCAGGGACCGAGGGGAGGGGGCTGCCAAGGGACAGGGCCCCCAGGGCACAGGACACACATCGGGACACCGCGCCCTGCTCGGGGAGCGGGGACCAGGCAGATGCCGGAACAGCAAAGCGTCGCTGCTGGAGCACCTCACACTGCCTGCCGCACCGATCCAGCATCCCCCCCGCCTCCTCCTCCTCCTCCAGGGCTTCTTCCCCTCCTTCCCCTCTTTGTCATTCCTCTCAGCTCACGCCTCTTCCCTGCTCTCCTTCAGCCGCTGGCAGCAGTAATCCAGGGCACGAACGCCCCAGCAGATCGCTCAGTGCCGCCCCTCGGCTGTGCCCACCGGGGCTTTAAGGACTCCCCCCGCCACGCAGGGGCCGATCCCCACCCCCTCGGGCTGCCAGCAAGGCCCCCCCTCTGCAAAACACTTGCACCTAATGAGGGCCGGGCACGAGCGAGGGGCATCCACCACCTCCACACGGCTGCTCTCGCCTCGCGCCCGGGCTCTCAGCCGCCCCGGGGACTCGCGTAATCCCCTCCGAAGCCCCGGCACCGCGGGGCTCTCCAGCCCCCCGGGACAGGCGAACGCAGCCAAGGGCACGGATGCAGCAGAGCCGGAGAGGCCGCAGGCTGGCGGCACGCCGCCTGTTCCCCAGGGACAGGGAAGGGACAACGGCGGCTCAGTGTCGGTCAGACAGATGTTTCTCAAAGTATGGTGGCACGGGGGTCTGCAGACAGGGACCGGGCAGGGGTCCGAGGCTCTGCCTGCCTGAAGGACAGGCAGCACTCTGGGCTTCAGCTGCCCACGCAGTGGCACCTGCCAGTTCTCAGCGCGGGCGCGAGCGCCCTGCCGAGGGCTACGGCCACCCCAGAGCAGCGCAGGGGTCCAGTGCAGGACGGAGGGCGAGGACCTCCCCCCCAGCCACGAGGTTGGGTATCACGGGGAGCAGAGCTGTGGACCACGGGACTTCGTGAGGCTCAGGAAGGAAAACGCCGAGCTGTGCCCCGGAGCAGCGCTGCCCGTGGCCGGCCCGCCAGGAGAGCGCTGCCGGGCAGCGGGATGAGCCAGCAGCGTGCCCCCCGGCCAGCCCTGCCATCGCCCCCCGCAAGGCCACGTCTGGATCCCGTGTCCAGCTTTGGCCCCCCCAGCGCAGGGGGAACTAATATACCGGAGCGAGTGCGGCAGAGGCCGCGGTGACAGCCGGAAGCCGGAGCGCGGGACAGGGGAGTGGAGGGAGGGGGGGTCCTCAGCCTGGAGAAGGGCAGGCTCGGGGGCACCGGGGGGGTACAGGGAGAACAGAGCTGGGGCAGGCAGCAGGGACGGCAGCGGAGCTCCATCTGCAATACGCTATTTCCCCACCAAATCTTGCCATCCGCAGCAGCAAAGAAACTTGAGAGGCAAGCAGCAGCCACCATCCAGGAACCACAAAGCACAGGCAGTGCCAACAGCTGGCAACTGTGGCTAGCGGTCCTCTGCCCGGCATCGCCGCCGGTCCCCTGCCCGGCATCGCCGCGGCTCGGCGCCGGCCCTGGCTGCAGGGAGGAGAAGCGGCGGAGCCCAGGGGCACAGGGGTTACTCCCCGCAGCCTCCAGCCCGACCTGACCCCTCGCCGCCCGGCACACAGCTCGCTGCCAAGCTGCAGGTCCCTGCGTCCCGTCCTTTAATTAACATTCCACATGTAAAGATGGGATTGTAATTACTGCAACTGATTAACAGGCCGAAGGTAGCCCGTCTCCGAGGGAGCAGATTAGCAGAGGCTCCCGAGCTCCTGCTCTCACCTCGGCACTGTCAGCGCATTCTAAGCAGGGGCCCGATGCCGCTGCCGGCGGTGATTAATGGGCGAGCTGGGCGCGCGGTGGCTCCATCCCCGCTGCTCTTCCCACACGCCCGCCGGGGCAGCATCAGGACAGGACAAGGCTCCAGCGGCCGGGGGCCATCGGAGAGGAGGGCGCCGGGCAATGATTCCCGGAGCTTCCTCTCCCCACTGCCGGCGCAGCCCCCGGCACCGGCGCTGGGCAGGGGGAAGCAGGGGACGACTCCCAGGAGGCTGGGGACCCCGTGCAGGGAGAGGAGAGCACCCAGCTCCCCCCTCAGCAGCCCGCCCGTGCGCAGCTCCGCGGCGCAAGAGGCGGCGGCACGCGGGCGGGAAGCGGCGCTGCCAGACCCCTGCCTGTTCCCACCTGTGCTGGTCTCGGGGCCGTTTCCCCGGGGCTCGGCTCTAACCTGCCTGGGGCAGGATGCGCGAGGCCCAGCCACGCCAGGAGAGGCCTCGCCGCTGGCGCTGCGGTACCGGCAGCTCGCACCTTCCTCGTGCAACGCCCCCCTTAACGAGCTTTTCCAAAAAATCAAGCAGCCAGAGGGAGCTCCCCTCGTCCCGGCTACTTGTCACCCCGGGATGGAAGTCACCGGCCTGCTCCCACCCCAGGGTCTGCAGAGCCGCGGGGCCAGGCTGTCCCGTGGGAGCGTGCCCCTCACCTCACACCAGGGCTGCTGGCAGCGCAAAGCAGCGCGAAGGGAGCCCAGCCCTGCCCCACGGCAGCCCCCCAGCACCCAGCCCTGCCCCACGGCAGCCCCACGCCCAGACAGCCCGACTCCTCACCTCCTTCGCGATCCTTCCTCTGGCTTCACCTGTGCTGGCGGCGGCGCCCGGCCGCCGAGTCCTGCGCCAGAGACGTCACAGCCGCCCGCACCGCGCCGGCAGAGCTGGGCCAGCGCTCGGCACACGCACCCCTTCCCCTGCGCGGCCGAGCCCAGCCCGAGCTGGGTCCCACCGCGGCCCAGCCGCCAGCCCTGCCGCAAGCCACGCAGCTCCTCGGCCGGGGCCGCCGCACTTTTTGGATGTGAAAACACTCGAGAACATCCCGGGACCCCAGGACGCCCCTTCCCGGCTCACCCGCTGCCTCGGACGCTGCGCTGCTCGTCCATGATCAACCGGGGCGGGCAAAGGGGAGCCGCCAGCAGGAGCGCGCGCGACGCGACTCCAGTACTTGCCAGCAGATAAGGCTACCGGCTGTAATTAACCACTGCCCACAGGCAGCCCGCTCGGCTGCAGGGACTTTCTTCCCTTCTTTTCCCCAAGACTGCAAAATAAATTATCCTGCAAAGTTAGCAGAGGCTGAGCTATGGAAACAATTAAACAAAAATTAAATCTAATTCATTTATACTCTGAGCACAAAGTGGATAATGTGGGGGTTTTCTTCTCTCTCCTCTCTTTGCCTTGGTGTTACAGAGGACTATTATGGGAAATTAATCACGGGGAAAAGCAATGAACGTGATCTATCGCTCTTTAAAAGTGCACTGTAGTGATTATATAAAAATCTATTAGAGAGGCCAGGAAATAGAAGAGTGACACCATTTAAAAGGAAAAAGGAGACAGGGCTGGTGGCAAAGGGATCGATTTCTTAACAGACGGATCTGTGACAGAGGGAGCGGGAGGAGGTCAGGCCCGCGCCGCCGCAGCCCCTGGGGCGGCTGTGCAGGCCCTGCCCAGCCCCTGCGCCAGGACGGCTTCAGGGGACGCGGCCGGACCCCGGGACAGCACACGGCTGAACAGCGCGGCGCTCCGCACCCCGAACACGCAGCAGAGCTGGGGCTCCCACCGAGCAGGGGCTCATGGTGCCCGCTGCCGGCACGGGCACGCCGACGCGGCACACGCCTCCACGGTGCTGCGTGGGCTCTTCGCCCCAGCACGTCCTCCCGTCTCCTGGGGGCTCCGGTGCTCGCTGACGGCTGGAGCGGGGGGAGCACAAAGCCCGGGCGATGGCCAGAGCAACAGCAGGGAGCCGGCTCTGGGTGTGAGGATGCCCACGGGAGGGACCGGCACAGCACCGGCCGAGCGCGGCTGTCCAGCCATCGGCTGCCAGCAGAAGATGCTGCGGAGAACGCAGCGCCGGCGAAACCGGCAGCGGCACTCGCAGCAGGTACCTGCCCTGCGTGGCACAGCCCCAACGCCCACCCCGGCTGCAGGGGTCCCAGCCCGAGGCAGCTCCGGCAGCTCATGGCCTGGGGCGGAGCTGGCGGCACTCAGCCGGTCCGGCTGCTCCGCCACGGACACGGCTCTGGGTTCCACTGCCCAGGCAAGAAGCGCTCTGGCCCCTTCTGCCTGCACAAGGACAGCTGCCCCGCTGCAGCCGCAGCATCCCATCGCATCCCTGCGTAGCTCGGGGGGATCCTGGCGCTGCCCCCCGCCGAGGGGTCCCTAGGAGAGTGACCCTCGTCATTAACAATGATTGCGAGAAGAGACCCTCACTGCACCGGCAGTAAACAAGGCCAGACCCTGGCCAGCCGCCCCGGCGCTGCCGGCCCCCCGGCCCACATTCAGCTCTTTAACGGCTGCGATAAAACCTTCACCGAGGCACATTCCACCATAAATCCTGCCCTGCAGCGGGGCCGGCCCCGGGCCAGCCTGACGCTTTAACGACACCATCAATCCCCGGGAGCCCGAGGCGGAGCGGGGGGACGCGCAGGCTTCAGCCTTGGCACGCAGCCAGGCAGGGACTGACCCCCCAGACGCGGCGGTGAGGGGCTCAGGGCTGGCCCCGAGCCCCGCGGGCAGCCAGCCTGGGGCTGGGTCCGCAGCCATGTGGGATGAGGCATTGGTCCGAGGGGCCCCAGCGTGGTGCCGGCAGGTGCCGCACCGCGAGGCTGAGGCTGCGGTGAAGCGGCAATCGGCCGCTCATCTCCGGGTACACATGGGCAATCCTGTGCCAACAGGCAACGCTACACCAACAGGCAACCCCGCACCGACGGGCTCACCCACAGCCGCCGCGGCCGCCCGGGTCGTTACCCCAGACCCAACACCTACAAACTCTCCACTTCTACATTAACGCAGGCAAATCCCTTTATGTGAATTTAATGGAAGTTTCTCCTCCCCACCAGGCAAATGGAAGCCAAACACACCATTCTCCCTCCAGTGCATCTTTTCAATGATTTGGGAAAAAAAAAGTGGAAAAAAGCCCCTTTGATCTCAGCAGCCCATTTGTTTAGCCCATGCTGGGATTTAATTGAGAAAGGATGTCCTTGAACAAATGTGGAGATGTCCTCGCTCCCCGGGAAGTCCACTGTGAGTTGTACAATCCACTGTATGAGGTTTTCTGCTCATCCAGGGATATTCGGGGACAACGCGGCCCCAGGGCTGCTGCCGCACGTCGGCCATCCAGCCCCTACACCGCCCGTCACCGGGCGCGCCAGCAGCGAGCAGGCTGCCGCACCACAGGGCCGGGCAAGGGAGGCACCAAGCCCCAAGGGACGGGTGCTCCCAGGGCTGGGGGACACCTCTCTGCCCCCCAACCCAGCATGGTGGGGAGGTGGGGGGTCAGCTCCCCACAGCCACCAGTGTGGAGGCTGGAGCAGCCGTGCGCCCACGACCCCGGTGGGACGGGGACCGGGGCTTGCTTGGCACTGGCACAGGGACTGCAGGTGGGACGCGCCGCCCCGGAGAAGCCGCGTTACGGCACGACAGAAGGCGAGGGGCAGCCTGTCCCCGAGAGCCGGCGCTCGTGCCCGGGGGGCCGGCACCGTCGTCTCACAAACACCTTCCACGCTGCCAGGCTTGGCACGAGCGGAGGAGCCGCAGCAGAGAGCCCGCCAGCCCCGGCGGGGAAGGCGGCATCACCGGCCGCAGCAGGCAGCTTCCTGCTCATTTCCTCCCGGCCTGCCTGCGGGCTGCTGGCCCTGCCAGCGCCGAGCACCCCCGTCCCCATCCCTCTTCTGCCAGGTCCCTGCTGGCAAGGGGCAAGCGCACCCCTCCTGCCCAGCCCGGCTTTTAGCAGCCGCAAAGCCTCGAGCCGAGGAAGGGGACCGGCCCTGGGGATCACCCTGCGCCTGCACTCCTCCAAGGAGAACCAGGGGAGGGGATCTCTCGGCGGCAGCGCTGCGCCCGCAGGTTTGGGTCTTCTCATCTCCTGCCCCTCCGCCCCCGCCCAGCGCAGCCGTGTCAGGCGCCGATCAGGCAGCATCCTCCTCCTCAGCGTGGCCGCGTGGGTGTCTTTCCACCGCACGGCTCCTGCCGCAAGGCTCCCTCGCTGGGGAAGCACTGCGCTATTTTAATCCGGCACTCTCCCATCCATCGCAGCCAGCCTGGCTGCGGGCGCAGCCCCAGGAGAGCTCTGGCCCCGAGCCCCCGTGCCCCCAGGCCGGCCGGGACGGAGAAACGCCCCGAGGCTGCGCTCGGGGGAGCCAAGGCAGACGCAGGAGGGGGCTGGAGGACGCCAAACCCTGGGACGGGCGGCCGCAGCCCACCCGCTGCCACCTCAGCCCCCGCCATGAGAGGAGCTGCAAGTGCAAAGCTGCAGCCACGGGCTGGGACGCGTCCCCCTCCTCCGGGGGGATGGCCGCACACGCGTGGGAACGGGGCGCAGGACCGGGGGGAGTCCTTGGTCCCGCCAGACAGGAGAAGGGATTTTACCCTGGAAGGAAATTAATGGTGATAAAGTGGGCACGGGGAGCTTCGGGAGAGGACACCGGGAATTCCCAGCTCATTAAAGCATCGGCATCTTTCCTCCCCTCCTCATCTGTTAAAAGCCCTTGTCCTCCCCCTCCCCAGGAGACCCGCGCGCAGCTCTGCAGCCATCCCACTGCCACCCCACCGCCATCTCACTAGCCCATCACCCTCGTGGCCTCGCCCTGCCGCTGGCACGTGCCGGCGCAGAGCCGCGCGCTGCCGCGACAGGCAGACGCTGGGTCCCCGCGCGGTGCCCGGGGGGCTGCGGGCGGAAGGGGAGCAGAGAGCTCTCAGCCCCTGGACGCCGCTGGCTGAGCTGCGGCTGAAGGCGAGCTGATTAAAGCAATTAGGATTTTAAATAGTAACATCAGAGTGGCTCATCAGCGCTGAAGAGGCAGTCAAATGACGAGTCTGAGGATCCTATTGAGGGACCTCAGTTGGCTGCGGATCCTGAGCGAGGGCCCAAGGCTCCCTTGCAACGAGCGGGGTCCAGCCGGCCGCCCGGTACACGGGGGTCCCGGGGCCCCACGGACCCCGCAGCCCCGCTGTGCACGCAGCCAGCCCCGTCCCCTGCCCCGCAGCCGCAGCCCGGAGGGGACTGGGCCAGGCAGCGCCCGGCTGCTGGCTCCTGCCTTTCCTTAAGGTTGTTTATTCTCCCTAATAAAGGCTGTGGGAAGAGAACGTGGAAGGAATTCGGCAGCACTTCTCAGGAGGCAGCACCGCACACCAGCAACCAAAAAGTACCTTTTGCCACAGCTACAGCACAACGCGTACATTTTGGCTGCTTGGATTCAAAGTCTGGTCTGCCAGAGATTTAAGGCAGTCTGGTGGGAAACCCGTCTATTTTGGTGTATACGAATCTCTAGTCACAAAGGAATCCGGCCACAAATACAGATGCAGAACAGCATAAACAGCCGTGCAACGCTCCATACCCATCCCTCTGCTCTCCCATTTCCTACGCTTGCATTTGTTCCTCGCTGTTGCTGGCTCCATCCTGGGTGCAGATGGGTGCAGCACCCAGCCCAAGCGCCAGCCAGGCCCAGCGCCGGGGCACGCCGCATCGGGGGCTGGCAGGAGCGGCGGGGACACCTGCAAGGAGCTTCCCAGTCCCGTCCCGATGGGCCCCGCAGCCCGGGACTGGGCTGCCGCTCCAGAACCCCGCTCCCGCTCTCACGGCTGCGTCCCAGCAGGACGGCGGCGATGCCGCGCGGCTCAACGCCCCCGGGCCCGCGGGGCCTGGCGACACGCGGCCGTACGTGGCGCCGCGCCGGACATCAGAGGGCCGGGGCCACGCCAGGACGGCAGCAACGGCTCACCCGCGAGCGGGGCAACGAGCCACGGCCTCGCGGAGGGCAGGCAGAACGCAGGCAGGGCCGGCCGGCGCAGGGCAGCGCCGACACAGGGCCGGAGCCAGTCGCTCTCAGATGGGGGAAAAGGGGAAAAAGAAAAAGGCAGGAGCCGCAGCCTGAGCACAAGCCACTTGTCAACTTTCCTGCAGGCTCCGAGATGCTGTAGGAGGGTACGGGCACCGGCATATTACATTTATTTATAGGCGTTTCTGTGGCACTCAATTAAACGCTGTGGTGGAGATATTGCAGCGTGAAGAGTATTTAGAGCCATTTAACACCTCTTAGTCGGCAAAAGCCCTTCTGATCGCTGCAGCGAACTGGGAAAGTGCGCGTAGCAAGGGCAAAAGCAAGGAAGACTGCCCTCTCCCAACGCGATCTCCGCTTGCGAAGAGAGGCAGGATCGCCCCTCGCGCGGCAGCGCGTCCACGAGCCTCGCGCATCCATCCATGAGCCTCGCGCATCCATCCACGAGCCTCGCAGCGTTGAGGTCAGCAGGCGAGGACCGGTGTCACGCAGCAGGACACACATCCCCACGCGGCCCGGCTGCGGCACCGCCGGGCAGGCAGGGCGCTAAGTGCCGCTGGCACGATGGCCGGCGGCCGTACGGCAGGGCTCCGGCCCAGCACGCTCCCCAGGTGCTTCCCACGCCCGGCTAAGGGAAGGGACCTGCCCGCAGGGCGGCACGGAAACGCCTGACGCTCCGGAAAGGCTCTTTCACAGCCTTCGCTGCGTTTCTATAAACCGCACCGCAACTTACCAGGATGGCGAACGGCTGAGCCGGTAAATCTCCAGATCTCAGGAACGCCGCTGGGGGACAGAGTTCAAAGGAGAGGCTGACAAGAGCACGCCAAGGTTAGCTCTAATTGCACGGCTGCAAATTCACCGACGGCACTTTTGCCCTCTGATCTGTTCCCCGCCCTCTCCCGCTCTGCCCGCGGGGCTTGGCCCGCTCGTCCCCGGCCACGCAGCGCCCATGCGCAGGGGAAGGACGCGCGGCCGTCCAGGGGCACTGGCAGCCTCCCGGCCCCGCCGCGGCTCACCAGCGGCAAGCTCAGGTCACCGATGGAAGCGAGCAGGGCTGAACCGAGGCCGCAGGGAGATAACCCGGCCCCGGGCGATGCCAGCAAAGCACCAGCAGCCCCTGGGGTCTGGGGTCCCCCAGGAGAAGCCTGTTCCCGCAGGCTCTCCCACACCACCCCTCCGGCACCAGGAACCGGCACGCTGGCAGCGGTGACTTCACTCCAGCGGAGCGTGCACCGGAGCCCGCGGCAGCGGCCCCGTGCCGGGCAGCGACGCCGCGCGCCTGCACGCGAGACGCCCTTCCTTCCGCTCGGTAACGCGTCTGCGGAGCCCCGGCCCGCGGAGCCAGCGAGCAGCAGCTGCCGGCCGGGGGCAGGACGGGGCCGGCGGGCGCGGGGTGGCCGGGGCTCGCCCCACCGGCTGCTCCCAGGCACCCAGGCTCATGTCGCTTGCGAATGGATGCAATTAAGTTGATACTGCAGCGGGACTGTAATTGCTGTTTCCTTAGCTCGGCAACGTGACCCCGGAAACCCCCATTATACTAATCACTGTCAAACGAACACAATTGCAGAACACATAAAAACCTGGTGTACTTCATGGTGAAATATAACACCGCAGAAGGCTGAACCGTGCCATAAATCTGCTTAGCACTTAACGCTGCTGCTAAATGGCCCCGCTTAATTATAGCTCTATAAACATGACTTTATAGCAATATCAATACAGTCAAAAATCAATCCCGCTGATGGACAAATGGACAGACTCACGTCCTGCTGACCCCGGGGCCGGGCCACCGCTGCTCCCCAGGGCACGGGGCGAGCCGGGCTCCGCGCTGCCGCGGCTCAGCGGGGATGCCCGGCGGATGCGCCGCTGCCGGGCAGCTCGGCCCACGCCTTGCGCCCGTCCCGGGCGCACCACGACCCGGCCGCTCCCCGCTGGACGCTGTTTCCAACCTGCCTTCGCCCAGCGCTGCTGCCGGAGCCGCAGACGAGACATTAGCATTACAACCCACACTGATCTTTGTCAATTATGCTACAGTATTTGAGCTCTAACCAGCTTTAAATTGAATCAGGACAAAATCATCAGTATAAAAAGAGCCCGCACCAGCCTTTCAATTCCAGCACTGGGAAAAAAAAAAGTTATACATCTCATAATGGCCTTCTACCCCATAATGAACAGGAAAAATAAATTAGATTCCCAGCTAAGGGTATATTTATACAATTTCATTATGTGCCCATGAGCAAGTCTGGTTTTCACCAAGATAAAAATGAGCTCTCAGCAATGCTCGTACTAAATAAATGGAGTGATTTAACAGCTTAACAAGGAGAGCGATAGAGGGGTTGAGGAACAATGTCAAAAATGGAAAATAAAAATAAAAAAAAAATGAAAACGCTCACGCTTCTTGAACCACACTAGAGCTGCCGGGCTGGACTCCACATGCTGCCGGCACCCGGCAGCTCCGGGAGCGCTCACGGGCTGGGGAGGCAGGAGATGGCGGCACTGGGACCACGGGCACATCCCGGGCTGTGAGCACACAGCATCCCGCCCCACTCGGAGCAACCCTGGGGGGACACCCCCCTTCCGCTTCATTTTCTGGCTGCTCAATGTACAAGTGATACTCATGAGCCAAAAACCAAAAGTCAGGTCCGTCTCCTTGCTGGCCGTCAGCGGTGCAGGAGCGTGTCCGGCTCGCTCCCTACCATCCCCGCGGATGCCAGGGCCGTGGGTGCCGGCTGCCCGCAGGAGCAGCACGGATGCTCGTGGCAGCTTTGGGGCTGGAAAGGGCTATCTGCAGCCTGGAAGCTGCTCCCCGACTTGAAATGCCCAAGCCAAGCAAGGCTCCCCTCCTGGGCCCAGCCGGCGGGGAGTGCAGCGGTGGCGCTGGCTGGCCACCCCGGCAAGCTGCTCCCATGCCCGGCCGCCAGCGCTGCCCTGCCGACGGGCCGCGAGGGTGCAGCATGCTCGCCACAGCGAAGAGGCACTGAGGAAGCTGGGAGCTCACCGGGGGCTCGCCAGGAGCTCACCGGGGGCTCGCCGGCTCGGCTCCGCAGCAGGTTTGCAGGCGGCACTGCGTGGCTGCGGCACCACGGCACGGGGGGTCGCAGGGACGAAGCGGCCCCGGCCCCGTCACCCGACGCACCCGAGCCCCTCTCCTCCAGCGCGGCCGCACACGTGTGGTCCCTCCCAGCCAATTTCACCAAACCCAGTGGGAAATTGCCAATTCCTTCCTCCGAGTGCAGCCTGTTTCGTCAGCCTCCCGTTATCCAGTTCGGCCACGGGCCAACACCCGGGCTCACTTTCCCTGGTGCTCTTTCAGCCTTTCTGCTCGTGGAGGCAGCAGCGCGTGCGTGCGTCCACGAACCTCCCTCGCGCGCAGCCGGGAGGGGACGCGGCCAAGCCACCCGCGCCGGCGGACGGAGGAGTCTGGAGGAGCTTCTCGCCCTTTGCAAGGTTATCTGCTCCCGGTGAAGGCTCCTCCATCCCACTTCTGCCGCTACTGAAAAGAGCGTGTCAGCTCCCCCCGGGCCCCCGTCCTGGACCACACATCCATCTGGGCTCAGCATCATGTGTCTTCTCCAGCACAGTCAGGCTGATCCTAAATCCATAACCCACACTTGAATAGCTCATCCGTTTAATGGCAGATAGCTGCCAGCAGGCAAATCTGTCCTCTCAGCAGCAGCAGAACCAGAGCTAAGCAGTTGCCTTTCCCCCCCCCCCTTTTTAAATCAATTGTGAGGCCACATGGTCCATCGGAGTGATCTGGAGGCCAGGAGCCACCTCCAGGACAGAGCTGGCTGGCTTGGCTGCGTTTCACAGCTCTCCTGCCACAAGGTGACATTTCCCCCTCCATCCTCCCTACTCCAGGGAGCCGGGAGGATTAATAGTTCAACAGGGCTTTGGAAATATGTGTGCCGAGAGTTATGAGCCTGATTCATAATAGGAGTTCCCTCCCCTGCTACAGAGATTAATCACCGGTGCAAAGGCAAACACCATTTGGGCTCAACCGCCCCAAAACGCAGCGCAGCTGGAGCGGAGCGTGGCACGCGGCCGGCTCGCCCCGTGCCGCTCGCGCCCGCTGATGGGCCTTTGCGACGCGTACCGTTGGCCGAGCTTTTGTCTGCACCTTTACCTTGAGCATTCAGGAAAAATAAACCTGTCGTGGTAAGTACCGGTTCAAAGCAGCTGAGCACTGCGTGTGAGCAAGGTGCGAGCCTGGCGCCTGCCTGCACCTCCTGCGACCGGGAGCAATTCCTGCGCAGCCCTGAGGAAAGTTCTGCTCCAGCCCCCGACACCGGGGACCGGAGGAACTCAGCCCATACGGGCACAGGCTGGTTAACAGCCGATTTGCCCTTAAACACCTCAATAAATGCAGTGACAGCCCAAAATCGTCTCTGGCCCCAGCAGGGCGGCTCCCGGCCGCAGGCGGCTCTGGGTGCCTGCCTGGCTGGAAAACACGGGGTCCCAGCCCTGCTAATCCCGCTAACAGCCCGAGCGTGCCCCCGCCGCACTCCCGGCCGGCGCAGGACCGGGTACCCGTGCCCCAGCACCCGCGGGCAGAGCTCTCACCGGTTAAGCCAGCGCTCCCGACACTGCACCCGCCCGAGGAAGGGATGGAGATCTCCTTCCCGCGGGAGGCAAGGACCAGCCCCACAGGGCACCGCCTTGGCTGCGCTTATTTATGCTAGTGGGACGCAAGGAACAACGGCCAGGCAGTTTTTAACAGGCTGTTTTAGCCAGCGCCAACCAGAGCGGTTTCCCAGGTTGCTGGAATCCTTTACAGCCCCCCGAAGGATCAGCAAATGATTTTTCGCTCTTTCCTTTCGATTCGAGAGAAGGCGAGGGATCTCGGCTCGATAGTAATTAGAGCGAACCGCAGCTTTTAAGCAGTCAAAGCTCATGTTACCACCGAGACGCAGAAATGATCTGATCAGACACCAGGGTCAGATAACCAAGAACATAAACCCCGACAGAGACAATAACCGTTCGTACCCGAGGTAGGGGCCGGCGGCGGCGACGCAGGAGGGGCGCGACGGAGATCGCACGGCAGCGTGGGGACCCCCATGGGCACCCCACACGGCAGGAGGAACCTGCCCTCACCTCTGCAGGGTGCTCGGCCTTCCTCCCCGGGAGGAGGAGGAGGAGAAGGGCTCCCGCACCTCCCCGCCGGCGCCAGCGAAGGGCAGCGCCCGCCCTGCCACCTCCCGGCCAACGGCAGGGGCCCAACGCCAGCTCCCCGCGATGGATGAGAACGGGCGGCTGCCGGGGGACCCCCCGACTCTTCTCCCAGCTGCTCCCCCCCGGCCCCAACCCCGCAGCCCCCAGCTCCCCACGCGGGGCCAGGGGCCACGGTGCCGGCAGAGGGTCCCGTCGCGGTGCCGGCGCTGGAGGGGAAAACGGATTTGCTCTCCCTGGCTGCCCTCGCTCTGCCCCCCAGCCCTCCTGCTGCCCCGCTTTGCCCCTCTGCACGTTTGATCTGCTCCTCGCCCGAACCGCGGAGGATGCAAGTTCAGGGGGGCTGGATGCTACAGATTAGATTGCATCTGTCTGGGTATAAATAATTTACTGCTTGATGGTCAGAGTGAATTTAATTAGTTCTTGTTCTCCTGATAGAATCAGCCCACCGCTGCTAAAGCATTTCACTCCGAATTAGCCTGAAAAGGACTAACAAGGCAGTGCTAATTTTACACACACGACATCCCCCGCAGTCTCTGAAAATACAGCTCCGCGGAGCACCGCGCACCGCCGTCCCCGCGCGGGGCTGGCGATAGGGCCGGGAGCGGGCACCGGCTTGCAAACACCCATCCATTCTCCTTTTGCTCTACCCTTACTCGCAGCTGGGGGGATCTGGGGAGGGGGCAAGGGGACGGGGACCTTGTGGCCAGCAGAGCCAATGCTGCTGCCTGCCAGGTCACCTCCTGCCCGGGCAGGGGATCCCCACCAGCCCAGCAGCCGCCTCGCCCCCGGCTCCTGCGCCCGGGGTCGAGCCAGGCCACTTGCCGCAGGCTTGCCACTGCCTTGGGAAAACACGGACACGCCTCAGCGCTCCCTGGGGACACGCGCCCGGTCACCTGGAAGGGAGAGGAGAGAGGGGAGTGGGAATGGCGGGGCCGGCCGCAGTCCCCGGGCACGGGAGACGGGCGCAGAGCCCTCCGGCAGCACCGGATCCCAGCAGCCCCCAGCCCCAACAGATGCCTCTGGCCCCCCCGTGCACCGGGACCCTCCACGCTCAGCGTCCCGTCGGGCACTGGCCGTGCATCGGCCTCGGCCAAGACGGAACTGGGCTGTCCCGACGGGGTTCGGCGCAACCCAAGGACCTGAAGGCAGCCGAAATCCCCCACTCCACCGGCTGCAGCTGCTGCAGGCCCTGAGAACACGCTGCTCCAGGCTGCGTGCGGACGCATCAGAAAGCGGTCCCAGCCCCCAAAAGCCCACCGGAGCGGGGAGAGGGCTGGCAGCGAGGGATGCAGGGGCAGCGTTAGCAGATGCGGCAGGCAAGGACGCCGGAGGCCGCAGTGCCGGCTGCGCCGGGCGTCCCGGGGGGCAGCAGGGCAGGAGCAGGGCAGCGCTGCACGGCCGCGCCGGCCGCCCGTCGCTGTAAAGCATCGCTGCGTGTTTTCCCTTCGCCCTGTAATTAGACCCCGGTTCCTCCTCTAAGGACAGAGTCTCATTGACCGCAACGCTTTACCGGGCCTGCCTCCCTCCTCTGACCTACCCTGTCTCCACCACGATTTATGCTCCTCATTAGCAGTCTGCCAGAGCCGCTTCCCGCGTCGCTGGGGCGAGGTGGCACTGCAGCCCGCTGAGCCGCACCGAGCCCGCTGGCAACCGCAAGTCCCACCAAACAGCGTGGAGTGACGCCTGCCCCGGGCACAAACCCCTCCGCAGACACAAACACGGGACATTTCCGCCCCAAGGTGCAATTCTGGAGACACGGGGCCAGCAAGGAAAGGCTGAGCGGGCACTTCCAGCCGCAGCGATGCTCTGGGCTGTGCTGGGGGGAACCCGCCCGGGGGACTGGGTGCTCCTTCTGCCTGGAGCGGAGGGACACCTCACCACGGAATCACGCCCCGGCAGCTTGACAGCCACCCTCTGCGCCGGGACGGCCGCGCTCCCGCGCAGTGAACTGACAGGTTCGTTTTTCCCCACTCCGCTCCTAATCGCAGGCCCTGGCTCTAAGCCTCTAATCCAACGTGCAGCATCTCACCCACTAAATCACGCCGAAGCGGCCAACAGCTACCGGCAGCCGTCAGGAGCCTGCGGGCAGAACCCACCCGCCAGGGCTCGCGACCTCTCCCTTCGCCCCGACAATGGCTGCCGGACCACCGGAGCTGCAGACAGGGACTGCGGCAACGCCGCGCGGCACGGGCAGGGCCGGGGCACGGCGGCGTCCCCGGGGCGCGGCGGGGGGAGCAGCACCCCTCCCTCCTTGAGCTTGTCCTCCAGGGCCAGCGCAGCTCGAGTCGCTCCCCCCTGCCAGGAGCACGCCTGTACGGTCTTGCCCTCTCTCTTATTTACGTGTAAGCTGGGCTGACAACTCCTCTTCATCACAGTGCCAGACTCTTCCTCGGAGGCCATGCATCTCAAGCAGGACAGCACCATAAATATTGCATAGGAGGTGTTTCTAATCTAGTTATGGGTTCGGCCTCTCACGCTCTTCCATCAGGGAGCCTTGGATTGAAATTGAAGTGTATTAGTATAATTTTATCAGGTTTTATTAAGCCTAGGGTCTTACGTTTTTGATATATAGTTTTAATTAAGTTTTAAGTCAAAGAATGCAGTCGCTCGTATTTTATCTTGCCGTGTCACATCAGAGGGAGGCAGTTAATCAGCACGTACAAAAACTTCCCATCGCCAGTGATGAACGTTCATGAACTTTGCCTGCCGAGACCACCTTCCCTCCATCGCTCACAGCGGGAGCCCACAGCCTCCCCGACCCCTCTGCCCCGCTCCAGCTCCTGCTCTGCCCGCGCCTGCGCTCTCCTGCCGTCCGACGCCGGCGCTCCCGCCGGAACGCACGCAGGCAGGGAGGGAAAAGCCTCGGGACAAAGAGGGGACGAGGGAAGGCAGCCCGAGGCGGCTGGCACCGGGGGCTGCTCCCGGCCAGGCGCAACGGCAGCAGCTGCCGCTGCCGGCGGGAGCGCGGGCACCGGGCCACGGGCAGGTACCAGCAACGCTGGCGAGAGGCAGTGCCTGCCCGCGCTGCCGCCCTGCCGGCTCCTGCAAGGGGATGGAGCCCAGGGCGATGCTCCGGTCGAGCCCGTTACCCAAAGGCCCCCACGCCCCCTTCCCCACCGACAGCAGATGGGCAGACCCAGCGTGCGGGGCCGCGCACAGCCGCCCACCGCGCTCACCCCACAGCCAGCCCGCGCACGGCCACGGCGACGAGAGGGGGCCTGGGGGGCCTGAGGGAGGGGGGAGCAATGGCCAGGAGCGGCTCTGGGGCCCGGTGCTCGTCTCTCAGGCAAACCCCTCCGGACCTACAGCACCCCCAGGCTCCAACGGCCACGGGGGCCCTGCCCCACGGCGCAGCCATGGACTAAAGGGCCCCGTCTCAAACCGCGCAGCGGCAGACTCCCGCTGCAGCCGCGCCGCCTCCTCGGCGTGCGCATGCCAGCCAGCCCTTCCTGGGAAATCAGAAACCGGGAATTTCCCAGCCAGCGGAGCAGCACCGTGCCAGCCGCCCGCAGCGACTGCAGAGCCGGACCCGGTCCTTCCACGAGCCCCCTCCCAGCAGCAGCCCTCTCCGGCTTATGGCTAGGCCCTCCCCAAGCACCCGTACGCTGGCCTGGGCAGACTTCAGCCGCCCGCCCACCCCAGCTCCGGGCTGGCTCCCAGCACCAGGACGAACTGTCACCGCTTCCCCGGGGCTACCGTGGGGCTCCGGGCTGAGCCGCTGCTGGAGCCAGGGACCAAACCTGGACGGGTCCCTCCAACGTGGGAAAAGGGAATCCCAGCCCTCAGTGGCGGGGACAGCCCTGAGCCCACAGTGACCACCCAGTGGGTGCAACAGCCCCCCGGGGATGATACAACCCCCAGTAGCTGCCAGCCCCAGCATGGCAGTGCTGCCCGGGCCACTCGCTCCCAGGAGCATCGCCAGCCGGGTACCCTTCTCTCCTCTAAAAGGAGCAGTTTGGGGACGTGAGGTCTGCGCCAGCGAGGGCAGCAGATGGCATCGCAGCTTGCACCGCCGCTGCCCTCGCCCTCCGCAGCTCCCTGGCCAGGGAGGGCTGCCGCTCCCCAAGGACCCGAGGCTACGCTGGCGGCAGATTGCTCACCGGTCCTTGGGAAAAGCTGATTCATCCCGGCTGGAAGGAGCTGCAGAGCCAGGCAGAGGCTTCCCACCCACCGCCCTGCCTGGGCACCGCGACGCGCCCGGCTGCAAGCGCACCTTCCCCACCGCGCGGCTGGGGCGACGCAGCTCTGGGCGCTCGCTCTGCTTCGGTCCCCATGCTCCTTCCCCGGGGCGGGAGCCAATGCAAACCCTCCGCTGGCAGCCTGGACACATGCCCAGCTGAGCTCGGGTCTCTGGAGACCCAAGCCAGAGCAACCCCGCACCCCTTGGCAGCGCCAGCCCCGGTACCGGAGCTGCGGGGGGGACACACCCCCAGCTTCCCCTTAGCTGTGGGGCAGCGATCGCAGAGGACTCCTGAGGACAGAGGCAGGCAGTCCAGAAACATTCCCGGTCCTGAAGCTTCTCTCACGTGAGAAGTGGAGGAGCCGAGTGCAGACCTGTCTCTCCAAGTTGAGGTGCTTAAAAATTTATCATCGAACTTGCAGAAATGAACTCAATTAAAAACCATTTAAATGGTATTACGTTAAAAAAAATAACTCTCATATTTCCCACGTCAAGGCTCCCGTCTGTAAGAGCGGCAGAAAGCTCCACGCATAGCGTTACAAATGATGGGGTACGCGCTCTTGCCAATAAAAGCCCGTGCCACCGGCCAGCGCGCGACGCGGCCACGTAACGCACGAGCGCAGCCCACGGAGCCCCAGCGAGCCTCGCGTCCCGCGGAGCTTTGCTCCCGCTTGCTCCGGGCGCACCAGCAGCGGGGCCGGAGGAAGGACGGAGCTGCTCCGCTCCCGAGCGGCGCTTGACGGGCCACCGGCAACAGCAGCCGCGGGAGGGGAGCTGCCCCCGACCCTTCCGAGGGGCTGCGACGACGCGAGGCCCGTCGGCGCGGCGAGCGAGGGCGGGAGGGGGGCAGGGGTGCCCGCCAGCTCCGCTGCATCGCGGGACGCCCCGACAGGTCACGCGCGCGGGGACGGGTCCTGCCTCGCACGCAGACCCCGCCGCAGGCACAGGCGCCTTCTGCCTGTTTTAGGCCGCTCTTGGAGAGCTGCGGCTTCTGCACCGGAGGGAACGCAGAGAGCCCCGGCTGCGGAGCTGCCGCTCGCTGGGATTTCAGCCGCTGCTTCCCCAACTGCGCAGCCCACGTCTCCCCGTGCCCCGAGCTCCAGTTATTGCCGCTGCCCTTCCCCGCCCCACAGCCCCCCAGCCCGGGCTGGTGCTGGCCCACGGCCCCGAGCCCCACGGGGTCTGCGCCGGCCACGAGACCCACCCCCGCAGCACGTCCGGGTGCAGAAGGAACGCGGCAGCCCCGGGGGCTCGCCCGGACCCCAGGCAGCCCTGGGGAGGGGACGAGGCACCGCAGGAGCTCTCAACCCTCGAGCAGAGCCCACTCCCCTGCGACCTGCCCTCGCATCCCGCTGCCTCCCTGGATAACCTCGTCTCGTCCCGGGGAACAGCCGAGCGGTGCTCGCGGCCGGCCCGGCAGCATGCGGCTATGGCACCGACAGCAGTGGCAGCGACTTCTTTCCGAAGAGGAGGGAGGGAATCCCAGGACGAGCAGGAGCGGTTCTGCGCATCAGCTGCAGGACTGACAGACTCGGGGGGATGGGGAGCGTATCCTGCATTTCCTTCCTTCTCCTTTGCAAAGAAACAGCGATTTGGGGCTGGATTTGAATTTCATCCAGAAGAATTTTCTTTGAAAAGAAAGCAGTCGGATTGCTTAACTCCCTCTGTCCCCATATTCCCATTAAAATGGGATTTGAGGCAAAGCGAGAGTGTCACGCCAAGCACCCCGCTCCTGCCGAACCGCCAGGCGCGTGGGTTACCCTGGGGCCGGGGCAGCTGCTCGCCCCTCCGCGCCCCACCGGCACGGGCACCCCGGCCGCAGCAGAGCCACCGCTCGCCGAACAAGGGGGCTCGAGGCGAGGAAGCCGCGGCCGCACCGCGGCGGGGGCAGACGGGCCGCAGCCCAGCGCAGCTGCCTGCGTTCACAAACCCGGCCCAGCAAGGCTGGGCCGCGCGCCGCCCCGCCGCCACCGCGAGGCAGAAAGCGTGGGCAGAGCCGTAGCCCGGCTGGGAAAGCATTCCCGGGGCGGCACAGGGCGCAGCCAGCCCGTGGGCTCCCGACCCCGCAGCGGCTGCAAGCGCGTTACCAGCCCTGCGCTGGGCCGCCGGGGGTGCCAGCTCCCGGGGTGCCTCTGCATCGGCTCCTCTTTTCTCAAGAAAAAAGGCAAACTCGGGTGCTTTGCTCAGATGGGAGAGCCCCTTCCACTCCAGCACAGTTAGTGCCGTTTCCTTGCTGCTGCTGCCCTGGCCCCCTCCCCTCACCCCCTGGTCTGACGGGCAGGGGCATCCTGCCTGCGCCCTGCTGCCTGCGCCCTGCTGCCTGCGCCCTGCTGCCTGCGCCCGGGCAGCGGGAAGGCCACCTCAGCCGGTGCTCAGCTCCAAGGCACCGCGCCAGCAAAGGCCGGCGAGGCGGCGCGGAGCAGGTCTTCCCGCGCACACGGGCTGCGGGCATCGCCGCCCGGGGGCTCCTGCCTCCCACAGGTGCCGGCGACGCTGCTGCCCAGCTGCACCGCGCTGCCCGCAGCGCACGCAACGCCCAAACCCGGCACCCGCCGCAGCAGCACGCTGTGCCGCATGCCAGCTGCCACCCTGCATCCCCTCTGCCCGCAGCGGCGCCGGGCAGGCGCGGCGGTGCTGCCGGGAGGGCCGCGGGCGCCTCTGCCGAGGTTGCGGATAAATTTTAACTGGGCGGCAAGAGAGCAGGGGAGAGCTGGAGAGCGAGCGCGCTGCGTGCCGTTTCAACGCGTGTATTTATATCCTTCACCGACGCAGCATCCCTTTGTAAAGCCACGGAGCGTGTACAGCCAGGGCTGTCAGTTCAGCGGCATGTTACAAGCGTTTGATATGGAGATTTTGGCAGTGGGAATGGATGTACCTCGCTGAGCGGTTTATGTAAAATGACAGCTTCTGGAAAATGAAGCACTCTGATATAAAAAAAAAAAAAAGGGACAAACAAAAGGCAGGAGAGGCCGCCTGCTCGGCGAGTCCAAAACGGGTTTCTCCTCCCTGCCGGCCCGCGAGCATCTCCCCACCGCGGCCGGAGGCAGCGCGCAGGCAGCACACCAGCTGCACCAGCCCCACCAGCTCAGCTCGGCTGGTTCAGCCTTCACACCCGCACTCCCCCGCCTCAGACCGCTGCCCCACTTCCATTTCATCACTCCTCCTCTCCCCCTTGTTTACGGGGCTGAGCCTTTTATCGCTGGCTGCGCGTGGGCGTGCAGGGGCGGGAGGAGGAGGAGGATGCCTGGAGAGCGCTGCTGCCAGCAGCCCCAGGGAGATGCTCTCGACTCCTGCCGTCGCGGGGCTCGAAAGCGGGGGACGCCGCGCAAGCAGAGCGAGGCGGCGGCTGGTCCCCCCCCCCACGGCAGGTCCCCCCCGCCGCGCTGCCGTGCCAGGGAGTCCTGGTCGAAGGGCGACTCCGACACCCACCCGGGAGTCTCCGCCGGCGGACGTGGCCAGAGGAAGCCCAGCCGGGCCGGAGGGACCCCAGGAGAGCGAACGGGGTCCCACCCCCGGGGCAGGCCTGGATCCGGTCTCCCCGGGGAGCGGGGCACCCGCCGCGCCGCGGGAGCGAGGGAGGGAGGCAGCCCCCGGGCAGGGCCACCCCAGCCGGGAAGGAAAGCGGCGGCCGCACCGGCTCTGCGGCGAGGCCCGAGCCTGGCTCGCAGCTCCAAAGCCCGGGAGTGCCCTGCCACAGCCGGCTCACGGCTCCGGCTTTACGCCCTCCCCCGGCCCCGTGGGGACACGTGCCCGCGGCCGGCGGGAAGCAACTCCCGCTGCAGCTACAACGATCCATAAAGAAGCTGACTTGTTTCTCACCTCTCCGAAATGAAGAATGGTGATTACCCTACACCCCGGTCCACAAAGCCGAGTCCAAACTGACGGCCCCCCGCAGACTGCGTCTCTTGCCTGTCGCCCAGCCCAGCGCCCAGCTCCCCCCCGCGCCGGCTCAGCAGCGAACCGCCAGAGTAACGCACGCCGGCTCCGGACGGAAAGGCCATTTCTCCCGAGGTGAAAGGCTCCTGGACGAGACGTTAAACTCACGGCGCGTCAGGGAGAGGTGGCAGCGCCAGCCTTGCCTTCCTACGGGCCCCAGGCAGCGGGGCAGGGGTCTGCTCGGACCCTTCAGGAAGAAGCCCCTCTGCAACCCCCAGGCCGCTCCTCAGGGTCTTTGCAGCAGATCCAGAGGATGGGAGCGGACCAGGATACCCCCAAAGCCCATCTGCCCAAACCCCACCATACACCCCAAATTCTAAGTCACATCTCGGCATAAATGCAACTCCAGAGACAGGAGACACACGAGGCCGTCACGGCTTCGCACAAGGGCTAAAGCAGAAGGAAACAGCAAGTCCCCAAGTTCTGACCCGGCTCACCCCCGTACCCGCACGGCTCCCCCGGCACGGAGCGAGCTCAGGAGCAAAAGAGCATCTACAGGTCTTGACGGCTGCAGCAAGAGTCCCCGCACTAACCACCCACCAGAGCCCGTCGCTGCAGGGAAGGGCAACAGCACGTGCCCTGCAGAGATCCCGGCTATGGCCACAGCCGTGTACCTGCACACCAAGGCAAGCAGCGTCCGCCACGAGCTTTCATTTCTAACAGCCCTGCCAGAGACCACAAAACTCAGTGCCCAGCGACGCTGCTCCACCTGGAGCAGGACAAACCAACCGGCTGCACCAGCCCCGCAGCAGGATACGGCCACAGGGGATGCCAGCGTGGGGCTGGAGAGCAGCACCGCTGGGTCTGTGCACACCCCGGGCTCCGAACCCTGTCCGCCCGCCCAGGCGGCCGCAGGGCAGTGACACCGCGCCCCAGAGGGTCCCTGCCCCACGCTCCCCCCACGCAGCACCGATACGAGCCAGCTCCTCGCTGCCCCGCAGCCTCCGCAACCGAGAACATCTCCCCAGTGCTGAGCGATCTGCCCCCGAGCAGGAGCCCAGAGCTCCCCGCGCCGGGGCCGCAGCCCCGCTCCCGTCCCCGCGCCGGGGCGCGGAGGCACCGGCACGCAGAGGGAGCGGCGCTGCAGGGCAGGCGCGGGGCTGGGCGCAGCTATAAACACCCGGGAGCTGAACTGTGACCACGGGGGCACAGCACAGCCCCCGAACTTAACTGCCTTAGCGAGGCCTGGGAGGAAGCGCTCCCCGATGTCCCGTCTGTCGGCAGGATCCGCCGGCACACGTGCATTTGTCCCTCGGCACAGCCGGCTCCTCGGCCACCCGAGCAGCGGCGCTCGCCGGTGACTCGGCGGGTGAGGCGATGGGGACCCTTGGCCACGGGCCACGGGCACCGGGACGCGAACACAGAGGAGGTGGCAGCTCTTCCCCTGGCAGCACCAGGCGCAGGCCACGGGGCTCCACCAGCTCTAAGCGTCCTCGTTGCCGAGAGCCTCCCCGCCGACCTCGGGCATCGCTGAGCAGGAGCCTCCCAGCTGCCCGCAGCCCCCTCCCCTCGGCCGGGCAGTGTGGGCTGCCACGGCCCTGACCCGGGCAGGCAAGCTGACGAACACTCACACATCAGCCCTCCCTTTTGCTCGCTTAAGATATCCTCATTTCTACTGCACCACAGGCGTGCGCGGCACTTGGAGCCAGAGAAGCGGCCGAGCTCCCCGCCAGGAGAGCTTACTTTCTAATTAGACAGATAACAGCACATCGTGACAACAGACCACCGCGGGGAACGGCAGGGACCGCTGCTCCGCGGCCAGCGGGAGCTCTGGGGCCTTTCTGACGGCTCCTCCGCTCGCTCCGCGCTCGCTCCCCGCAGCTGGCCGTGGGAACGCAGCAGCAGCCCCCGCTGCAGCCACAGCCCCGGAGGAAAAGCCAGCAGGAGGAGAGGGGAGAGATGGGAGCTGCCAGCAGCCAGCGGGGTCACTTCACCTGCTCCCACCACAGCCCTTCTCCCCCGGCACCGCAAGGCGCTCGGCGGCTCCCCGGGCACAGACGAGCAGTCCCATCCACGCTCCCAAAGAGACAGGCCGGAGGGAAACGCGCTCCGAGCAGGATGAGGCCCGACTCGCCGGCTGCTCGCCCGGTGCTGGCTGTGGCCGCTCCCGCCGCTGCGGGACTGGGGGGGGAGCAGGGGTGCGGGAGGAGGGGGGCAGCCGCGGGGAGGGTGCCCCCCGAGGAACAAGGAAAACAAACCCAAACCCAAGGGGTATTCACGGAGCCCCCCGGGCCAAGGGGCAAGCGCAGCCACGAATGTGCCCATCCAACGGCAGGATCCCGGGCAAATCCAAGAGGACCCGAGCGCCGCTCTGCTCCCTCGCCCACCCTAAATTCTCCTCACAATCAGATGTCCGCTCGCGGTGCCAGGCTTCCGTGCGAGTGTGCACGTGTGTTTTCATCCCAGTCTTTAGATGAGGTCTTTGCTGAGAATTTACAATTCCCCCATGGCCTCAATCTCGCAAAGATTGCTTTTTTAACACTGTTAAGCTTTAATTCTAATAAGCCTCCTCTTTATTACAGAACCAGGTCACATTGCCTTGACACTGCAAGAAAATCTTTCATCAGGAAGGAAAATGGAGAAGGGAAAAGAGAAATAAAGAAGTGGGGGGGAGAAGAGGAAGAAAGGGGAGGGAGACAAGTGAAAGCTGCTCACTTCATCCGGGGAACTTTCTGAACCAGGCAGACAGCCGGCGGGCCAGCAGCGGGGCTGCCGGCGAGAGGTGCCTTCCCGCAGCGCCGCTCGCACCCCCGAACGCGCAGAATTATTTCTGGTGCGGCTTCACCTCCCACGCACCCTCCCACCCTCCGCTGCTTAAAAATGCCGAGAGGAGCAGGAGGGGAAGCTTGACGAAACTTTGACAGACATAATGAGGACAGAGTTCAGCCCTGCCCTGGACAGATGGCCGTTAGCACCAGCCCGGCGCAGGGCTCCTCTCTACCTGTCCGGCACCGCGGGCACGGGAAGCGGCGCAGCGGATCAGGGCGGCAGCGCCAAGCACCCGCGAGACCCAAATGCCCCCGGCAGCAGAAATCACAGCCCTTCGCTGGTGGGAGGAGGCGGCAGCACGGCTCTTCCCAAACACAGCTGGTCCAATACGGGTTTTGCCACCTGGAGGCTCCCCACCCTCCAGCATCCCGACCAGCGCCCGGCCCCTCGGCTGGTTGGGGGGTTGCTGCCTCCGCAGCTCCCCAACTTCTTGGGTTTGCCTGGCTCCAGACGTGTCATCACAAAACAGCTCCTGCTCCTGTCTTATGTCATGGCCATCACCATGGAAACGGGCTGATCTCATACCCCACCTTGGCTCCCTGCGCCTGCATCCATAGCATCCCGGTGCAGGATCGGAGACGGCTCATTAAACCCGCTGCCTTCACCGGCTCCCGGACATCGAGGCCCTGCTAGCCAAAACGCAGAGCGAGCCAGGACTCCGGGCTGCCGGTCCCCACTCCCACCCCGCTCGGGGCCAGGCAGGCAGCCCCGGCGCTCCCCACGCCCCCCAGGAGCCTTCCGTCACGCAGCGGGGAACATCCCGGCCCATGCCGATGCGCCGTGGTGCGCGTCCGCGGCACATCGCAGGAATCCCGCGTGCTGGCGAGCCAGTTAATCTCTGTCACCGACGGCTTGCTGCTGCCCATGGTGGCGCGGCCCTCTCCCCCCACCTGCACCGGAGCAAAACCCTCCCGTGGCGCGTGGGGACGCAGTGACGCGGGGGCCCACGGCGGCACGGCCCCTGCAAGAAAAGCGCCCGACCAGCAGGCCCCCGGCGCCCAGTCTGCTGCAGGGGATGGCTGCCGGGGCGCCCTGCGCGCGACCGGCTGCAGCCGCCGCGGCGTCCCACGATGCCCGCGCGGGCGCCGCCAGGGCCACGAGGACGCCCAGAAAGCAAAGGAGAAGCCGGAGGCCGCCTGCACCGGCCAGGCCACCGCGGCGCAGCTGCCCTGGGCCCTCCTGGGGTGCCCAAGCCACACCTGCACAAAGCCACCGGCGTCCTCCACGCCGCACCCCACGCGGCAGCCAACGCCAGCAGCCGGTGCCGGCGCAGGAGGGGGCTCCAAAGCGGGCTCCCAGCACGGGCGCGAGGGCAGGGCCAGCAGCTCTGCTCGGCAGAAGGGAGCAGCTCCGCCAGCCGCGGACAAGGAGCCAGAGCCCCAGCCCCGGTTTGGAGCCCGGGGATCCGGAGGCGGCTGCCACGCTGCTGGGCGCGCGACGGCGTACGCGGAGCAACGGCCACACGAGGTACATCGCCGCAGAGGCGGCTCAGCTCTGCAAGCACGAGTGTCCCTTCCCCACGCTGACGGGGACCCAAACCCACCCTTCAAACCCTTCAAATTCTTCCCGCTGGGCTGTTTCCTTAGCACGGGAAAGGCAGGGCTTTACCAAGCCGAACGGCTCCCGCACAGGAGCTGAAAACGCCTCTTCCCGGGTCAGCAGAGGAGGAGGCTCCCGAACCGCAGCCTCGCCCCCCGCGAGAGCACAGCCAGCGTCGCAGCGGGGGGCGGGCAGCGCCGCTCCAAGCGGAGATGTTTTAATTCTCAACGCCAGCAGCTGCACTTAAGGCAAGAGAGGCAGGGAAGCCATGCACAGGAGTAACCATGGCAACTTCACGGAAGTTAAATAAAAACTTCTTTAAAAAAAGATAACGAGGTCCCTGAATCATGCTTTATCAGCTATGTTGCTATAAAGATCGAGATACCGCCAGCTCAGGATTCCTAATTACTTCTGCAATATACTGTACGTAGCTTTATTTTAAAAAATCCGGCTGTGGTATAATTATTTAGGCCCCTCTCCGTACCAGAACTTGCATATTCCGAGCAGCACCTTCCCAGGCAGATCCGCCTGCGAGAGCCCTCTCGTGCAAGGCCAGCCCGCTCGCCGCTCGGGGGGTCCTGCGGCTGCGCCCCGAGCCCCACTCTCGCGCAGGGGGCACGGGGAGACCCGGCCGGCGCTGCCGTGCCGGGACGCCGCCGGCACGTCCTCCTGCCGCAGCGCTGCCAGAGCCTCCGGACCGCAGGGGGAGCGTCCCGCGCGCCCGGCCCCGGCCGGAGCACGGCTCTGGGCGACTGCGGCACGATGCGCTGACGTGCAGACTGCCTGGGCTGCCTGCAGAGCCCCTCGGCGCAGCGCGACGTTCTCCAGCAGCCTCCAGCGTTTGCACGTGCCGAACATCCGCAGCTGCACACAGAGCCCCACGCAGGCAGTGCCGCAGCCCCGATCCGGCGCCCGCCGAAAAGGGGCTCGAGCATCGGGGCTGCGGCATCCCAGCCTTGGGGGTCACCTCGCCAGGGCCCAGAAAGCAGCCAAAAGCAGCGTCTGTCCCCAGTTCAGCCAGCAGCTCGCACCAGCTCAACGCCCGCAGCAGCGCTACGGCAGAGATCCCTTCACTGCCCAGAAACCAAACCACAAGCTGTGCGAGGGCTCTAATCCTTTTTTCCTGCAAAACAGACTCTGGGACATCCCCAGTAACTCCTGGAGAGCGAACAGACCTTCCCCGCCCGCAAACGGACAACGCTCAACCGTATCCCCGACCCGACGGCACCGTGCCCACCAGGCACTATGGGCCCACAGGCTGTTTGGGGAAGTTTCATTAAAATCCATGGTTTCCATCGGTCACAGCAGCCAAGGCGGCTGATGGAGGATCTGCCAGAGCCCGAGGGTTTGCCAGAGCTAACGCTGACCCAGGGCCTCCCAAACCCCGGTGCTGTCGGCGCCCAGTGGCTTCCAGCCCGCAGCCAGGGCTCAGGTCGGGAGGTCCCCGTAGATGTGGGACACCAGTGCCATCACCACCCGCCACCACACAGCCCGACCCCAAAGAAAAAAGCACCGAAACCTCCCCGAGCCCAGCCGGACACATGAACCCAAACCCACCCAGCGAGGACCCGGATGCACGGCGGCTCCACCGGTCGATGCCGCGCCGCTTGCCGAGAGTGTGCGGCGCCTGCAGAGCCGCCCTGCTCGAGCGTCCACCGGAGGGGACGCGTTTACTCTGACCTCCTTCCAGCCCTGCAGCACCTGAACTGCGTGCAGGTTTAAATAGTTACTTGGATTCCTTATTTTCACAGCTTATGTTAAGACTAGGTGAATTATATGTATTATTTACTATGTTTTTAAATTCATGATTCCGAATGGAAATTAGAATTCAATTAAAATGAGGGGGAAAGTCATCATTTTGAAGTGGATTATTAAAGCTACATTAAACACGTTGGAAGCATAAATATCTAGGAACAAGTTTTATATTTAAAAGTGGATTTCTTCAGGAAAGGAAGTATCATCTGCAGTCCAGGAACGGAGGAACCAGTTATCAAGATTTTATCAGTAGGTCTCAGATTCTCACACCTATGTTTCACCCAGAGCTTGATTAAGAGTTTAGAAATCTGGAAAACTCTCCCTTTTTCTCCAGCTCCCTGCTTCAGAATTAATTGTTTATCGATCCGACGAGAGGAAAATATTCCCTCCCAGCTGCGGAAGAGGTGAGCCTGTTGTCAAAAGTTTTTTTATCACCTCCATAAATTCTCGTTGCAGTGACTTCCTCTGGTTCAATAATCCCATTTTCTCTAAGCACCGGCCGTGCACACGCCTGCTCACCGATTCCTTGAGACGACTGTAGCAGATTACACAACTCAGGCCACTGCCTGGATCCCCAGTTTCAAGAAACCCTGAATTCATCAGACTACCCAAAGGGAGCAGTAACGGTCCCACTCAAGCCCCAGTGAGCCCAGGTCCTTTTATACCTTTAAATCCCATTTTCACCCGGCTCCCGCCCGGGCAGAGCCGTGCAGCCGGGGCGCACACGGCACAACGGCAACACCCGGCCCCACACCAGGCGGCCGAGCCGCCCGGTTCCCCCCACGCTCCCCGCGCCGGGGTCCCGCCCGTACCAGTCAGCAGACCTCACAGCCCGCAGCACGGCTGCGCGCCACGGCTGTACATAGAACAGCAGCTCTCCTGCCGCGGTGGCCCGAGGGACGTGGCGAGAGCCACGGGGGGAGAACTGCCTGAAAGGGAGCTTTGGCCAGCGGAGCTGGTGGTACCGGGATGCCGGGCTGGGGCGGGGGGGTGACACGCAGAGGAGCTTAAAATTGCACAGGTCGCCCTGTGCCGCCGAGGCACGACCATGGTCTGGGGCCAAGAGGGGAGGTCAGGAGATGCCAACGAGAGAACAGGATCAAGGCTGCCCAGGGAAGCCTGGGATGGGCAGGAGCCGTGGGCAGGACAACCCGTGCCAGGCAGGGACGGGGGAGCACACACGCAGTGGATAATGAAAGATGAAAAGGGATCCCACGCTCGCGTGCTCATTTTTACCCATTAGAAATTCAATCTTGTCTAGTCTGGAAGACACAACGATGCCTGGAGCATCCGAATGCGAGCTGAGCAAAGGAGAGAGCTAGCTTTAGATGGGTTTATTAAAAAAAAAGTTTTAAAAAAAAAATTTAATCTCAATAACTAATGAAATAGCAGAGAGGAAAATTTTGCTTCCTTGTCTGGTATCTCAGCCTGTCAATTAATTTGCAAGAACACACATCCCAAAATACCTCAAACGATTCCAGCAGAAAGCCCTGGAACAGCACCGACAACGGCCCCTGCCTCTACCACGAAAGGTTGAAGAGGAAAAAAGCAGCTGCTGCCAGCAGCCCTGTGCATCCCGGCTGAGCATCCCAGCCCGGCCAGGGAAGCAGGAGCATCCTGGTGGAGAAGGCACTGGAGCCCTCGGCTCAGGCTGCTGCGCCGCTTGCGGGCAGGGCGCTCCCCGAGGGTCCTGGGGCCAGCGAACGCCCCCGGGGCGGCTGGAGCCGACTGCCAGCAACAGCCGGGGCAGGAGAGGGGCCGGGGAGGGTCACCGTGGGCTGTAGGCTGGTAGGTGGGAGGCCTGTCATCTCGCACGCCTGAAAACACGTCTCCTTTCCGCTTCGTTGTACTCCTCGCCGACGAGCAAGAGGCGTTCGGACCCATCTGAAAGCACGCTGCTCTGCAGGTCACCTTTCAGAGCCGGCCGAGACACTGACTCACTCCGCAACCTCAGGAAAGGCACCTCAGTCTCTTTCTTACACCAGATGTGCAAAAGGGACAGATGTTGCCAACCGACGCACCCCCGGCACCTCCGCAGGCTGCTCGCGGTGATGCCCGAGGAGCTCCAGGCTGCCAGCACCGCACGACTCCAGCTGCGCACGCCTGCGGCCGCACCACCTCCAGCTCAGCCCCTCGGAACCGAGCTCAGTGTCCAGCTCACCGCCGGCTCCCCTTCCTCTTCCACGGTCGCTTGAAAAGAGCAAATCATTCATAAGAACTAATTATTCTGCGTACTCTCACCCCATAAGACTGTAAATTAAAAGAGAACTCACATAAATTAAGGCACTTCCCTCATGTCTTTTATTATCTCAATAACCTTCAGAGGCATTTATCTACTGTCAGCTGATCCATTTGAAAAATTGTGACGACAAACTAATTTAGTAAATGCACACACTTAAGGACCTTTATTTATACACTGAATGAGCAAATACAGCCCACGGTGGATGAGTTGCTTGAGGCGAGTCTGATGGGGACGCTTGTGTCCCCCCAAACGCCCAAGCCCAGCCAGCACGTGCTCCAGCCCCGCTCTGGCGCTCCCCGCCAGCCAGAGACCCAGGGATCCCTCTCAGGCACCGCGGCAAACGAGCTAAACCATCCCACCCGGGCTGGGAAAGGAGAAACCTGCTGCGCAGGACAGGGAGGCAAAGCGTCAGCAACCAGCAGCAGCGCAGAGAGAAGGCTCCACCGCCAGCGAACGCGGCGCGCAGGCTGCCCGGCCATCCCACCGCCTGGGACATGAACGCAGTAATTAAGGATGACATGTTCCAGCGATGGGAGATGGAGAAATAAGTGCAACTGGGAAAGAGGTCCTCTATTTTGAACGGGAGAACAAAGTCAAAAAGGGTCTGTGTAAGCAGGGAACATAGGGAATTCGCACGACTGGCCAGGTTTGGGAAAGGAAAGCTGGAGGAGCTGCTTTTCCAAAGGCAGCATCCCATGGAGCAAGGGTCAGCATCCTAAAACCTCCCAGCCTGCTCAGGTCCCCCTCGTGCAGGAGCAGCAGGAAGGGAAGGGACGGGCGCTGCAGCAGCTCTGCGGCCACGCACAGGGGAGCCCCCGAGAGACGCCAGCCCCGCGCTCCCGGCAGCGCTGCCGAGCGGGCTCCCGGGGGAGGCGTCTGTCAGCAACGGCTCCTTCGGTGCCTCCAGTTCTGCCACATCTGTCCCATGCGGTTCCTAAAGTGGAAGAAGGAGCAAGAGCCACAACCGCCGGGCTGGGGTGTCTCCCAGTCCCGCCGCGCCCCGTCGGGTACCCGGGGCTGGGCTCGCTCAGCTGGCCCGTGGGCTCCAGACCTCCTGCTGTCGGTGCACCGAAGCCACCCCCTCAGCTCGCTACTCAAAATTTATGTCCCTGTGAGAGGCTCCCGCAGCCGTGCCCCAAAAGCAACCGCCTTAACCCCACCTGGCAAAGGTTTACCGAATTCTGCAGCAGAGCGTTTGTGCGCCCTCGTGCCGAGGCTTTCTGTGGTGCCGCACAATCCCACAGATCGCTTCAAAGGAGACGGGAAAAAAAAACCTCCTGTATTCTCTGTGAAATAACAAGCAGAGCCTCGCCACGGCTCCCCAGAGCCAAGAACAAGTTCCCAACGACTGGCCAGATCAGGGCAGCCCTGCCAGCCCCAACCCGCTGCAATCATCCCTCCACAAAAAATACCAACTCCAGCCTCTTTCTCCATCTATTACCCAGAAAAATAGCCTCCATTTCTTGCTTTGTGAGGCGTTACCACGCCTCAACCATTTTAGCCTGAAACCAGGAAGCTCTCTGGGGAACACAGTGCCTTCATCTACGCTTGCCCAGCGCAGCAAGGCCTCCAGCCTGGCCGCAGCCTTTGGGAACCCCGGGAATGCAAATGCCACCCAGGCAGCAGCGTACGCCCCCGCAGCGCTGCGAGATGAACCACGACCCCAAGGATCCCAGAGAATGCCAAGCAGAATTCGCAGGGAAAAAGAGTGAGGTAGTCCCCGACCTCGCAGCACGCGGCGGCCACCCCAGGCTGCACCCCAAGACACCCCCAGCCCTGCTGGCCCCCAGGACAGAAACCCAGGCAGCAGGAGCCACCCCGCCCGAGGCCAGGCTTCCGCGAAGGCAGGAGCGAGCTCCAAACCGTCAGGAAAGGCAACCAAAAACAGCCGGTGTTGTTAATGTCATGCTTACTGGAGCGAGAAGCCGAGAAATCCCTGCTTCCCCGCTCTCCCCCACCCCTCCGCCTGCGCGCACCGGCACTAACGAAGGGTCCCCGGCGCTCTCCGGGCTGCTCCGGCCACAGGGACGGTCTGTCCCCCGGCTCCTGCCAGCCCACTGCCTGCACCCCGCTGCCCGTCCCCAGGCAGGGCCTGCCCAGCGCCCCGACAGCGCGGCCGCTCCCGGACCCCCACGCCACGTTTGTTTAGTTCAGACGCACCTTGAAATCTGCCTTGAAACGTTCGGACGCAATGCTGCGCGCGGTGCAGCAGGCGGGCACGCACGCCGACCGGGGACCGCCGGCACACGGGCGCGGTGTAACGCGCTGTGCACTCACACCTGCAGCCCAGACCAAACAGGTGCCTCCCAAAGGCCTTCGCCCTCCCGCCGCACCAGCCAGCCCTCCACGCGCCGGGACAGCGCGCTCGTCCTGCGATGGAATTCCTGGGGACCGGCAGGAATTCGGGAAAAGAAAAACCCAGCACCAGCTCGCGCTCGCTCGGCTCTGCCCGCTTGCAGCTTCACCCGCTCCCCAACGCCGAGCGGCTGCCTCTCCTCCTCCTCCTCCTCTTCTTCCTCCTCCTTCACCCCGTTCACCCAGACTCCACCTCGCCCAACTTACTCTTACAATTTACCTTCACCTCGAGGGTGTGAGTTTAATTAGCGCGATACTCCTGTTAGCAACAGCACCTAATTAAGACACCCGTTAAGAACCTATCACACAAACTTAATGAGAAGTTGGGCCGGATTCCTTCCGCGGGCAAACCAACCGCTGCCGGCTCCTGCCCGCAGGGACGTCGTTACCGGGCAAGCTCCGTTACCGGGCCCCCGCCCAGGCTGCCGAGCCCCGCACCGCCCGCCGCCGCGAAACTTCGTCCCGCCGAGGGCGGACCCCCCGCGCCGCTCCGCCGGGATCCGCTCCGGCAGCGCCGCCCCGGGGCTCCCGTGGGGCTCCCGGTGGGCGCCCCACCCCCCCCCGCCAGGGCCGCCCCGGCGGAACTTCGCCGCTCCCCCCGCCGGGGCCCCGGCGCACCATCGGGGCGAGCCGCCCCCGCCCTCCCGCCCGCAGCCTCCCCGCAGCGGCCCCGCTCCCCTCCCCGCCGCCGCCGCGCGGGGAGGGGGGGGTGCCGCCGCCGCCGCCCCCGGTGACTCACGCGCTCAGAGGTCCCCGCCGCGGCGGCGGCGAAGGCGCAGGGCAGCCGCGGGTCCCCGCCCGCCGAGCGGCATCTCCCGAGCAGCGGCGGCCGGGGCGGCCCGGCGGCGGGACCGGCAGGAGGCGGCGGGCCGGGCTCGCGGGGCCGGGCAGCCTCGCACGCGGCTGCGCCCGCGCCGCCGCCCCCGGAGCCGCCGAGCGAACGAGCGAGCGAGCGAGCGCGCGCGCCCCCGGCCGCCGCCGAGCGCCGCGGGGGGGGACGTGCGGCCGCCCCCGCCCCGCCCCGCGGCTGCCGCCCCCGCCCGGGATCCCCTCCCCCTGCCGGCTCCTCCGCCGCGGGGCTGGCGAGGACCGGAGGGGAGACCCGAGCGGCGGGTGCGCGCGAGTCCGGACCCTCCGCGCCCCCCACGCCTCCCCCGGGGACCCGCGCGCAGAACACGCTCCCTCCGGGCTCCCACTCGCGCCCCGCGCACAGAACACGCTACCCCGCGTCCCCACCTGGGCCCCACACGCAGGACACGCTCCCCCGCGCTCCCACCGCAGCCTCGGGCTCGCGGCGCGGCCCCACGCCCGTGGGGCTGGCGAGGCGTCTCCCACGCCGCAGCGTGCTCGGCACGCGCTCCCGCCCCCGCGCCGGCAGGAGGCAGCGCTTCCCGCCCCGCCTCTGCCCCGCAAACGGCCCTGTCGGGGCCGGACCCTTCCCGCAGAGGGGCTGCGGCTGCCCGCGCGTGGGCAGGCAGCTGCCCCCCCGGCGCGTCTCCGCGTTTTGCCACGCGTCCGCAGCACCAGCCCGCGTGGGCCCGCGGGCCGGCGAGGAGCGGGCCCCCCGGCCGCCGCCCGCCCGAGCGCCGCGCCGCTTCCAGCGCCCTGCAGGGCGGAAGGCCCCGCCGCCGCAGCCGCGCGAGGAAGGAGGTTTCCGTTCCCCGTTGCAACCGGTGGGCAGACCGAGGCCGCGCGGGAGGCCCCGGGGTGCGGGGCTGCAGGACGCCGCGGGCTCACGACAGCTCCTCGCGTGTCTCAGCCCCTGACCCTTCCTTCGCTTTCAACCTGGCGTACGCACCTCCGCGCGGCGGCCCGGCGTTCCCACGGCGGCCGGAAGCATCCGAGCAGAGCAGAGCAGACCCCCGGCGTTCCCGGCTCCCTGCCCGTCTCCTGCTGCTCGCCTCCTCCCCGGGGAAGGCGGCTGAAGGCGGCGCAGACCTGCGGTACCAGGTTTTGCACAGCACCGGCTGTCAGAGGTCCTGGCGTTCCGCCTCCTCTCCTCCGGCTCGCCAGCGGGAGATGCCACGTCTCCGAAACAGCCGGGAGCGGTGGCTAGTGTGGCCGGGCGGCCCGAGCCCCCCGAGCCCGGGGGACGTTACACAGCGCAACGGCAGCAAACTGCTCCTTGCAGACCTGCCGGAGCTACTGGATGGGGCTCAGCACCTTTTTCTGGCTCCACTGATCTCTTTGCCGTTCCCAACAGTTCAGTGTGTGGTGAACCTCCGTAAATTCCATTTCCTGAGAATGATCTGACATACCTGCAGTCTGTTCAAGCCGTCGTCTACTCCCCATAAACTCAGCACAGGGTCCATATGAGATATTATCAGTATCCTGCAGAGCCCATGCGCAGCCCCCTGAAAACGGGCACCACTGCCCACTTCCCTCCTAACACGGTTTTACTTTCCTCCCAAGGGCTTTGAGGAACACTCTAGAGAAAATCATCAGGTTTATATAGAGCCATAACGGGGATGGGGACTATAAAATGCACCTCATACATCTCAACATCCATTTTGTATGATAAACATGTATATTTTTAGCCCTCCAGGATGCAGCAAGCACCCGAGCCTGGCTGCCCTCTCGGCGCGGCTGCAGCCCTCGTTCTCACGACCTGCCAGACAAAGGCAGCGCTCAGCCAGGACGGCTCCTTGCGATGCCCCGCTGTGCTGTTTTCTCATGGTTCACTGAGGCTGAAGATGCTTTAGGCAGCAGATTTGGAGAATGAGGAATTGGGAACCCGGGAGAGAGCAGCTCTGCAAAATTTTCTCTGCATGTCAGGCCTCCAAGCCGGGTCCCTGTTGACATCTGTTCCTAGAAATGCAAACTGGTACCCGCTCCGGAGGTGCAGCCTTGCCAACCGGGAGGTGTGCGTGCGCTGAGCGGCACGCAGGACAGGCAGCGATGCTGCGGGATTGCTAGGCAACCCGCGCTGCCCGGCGGCAAAGGCCTGAGCCGAGCAGCGCGGCTGGGGCTCCTGGGCAGGGAAACACCGAGAGAGAAGCCACCTGGGCAACCTGCCCGGGGGTCTCGGGGAGGGCAAGCATCTGAACCCGGCCGCGGGAGGGGAGGAGGAGGAGGCACAGACTCCTCTGTGCCTGATCTCTGCAGATAATGGCAGAGAACGCGTGAGAGCAACAGTGGAGGGAAGAGAAGCATTTAGAAAAAGGACAGGTCAAACAAGCCCCTGCCTTTTGGCAAGGCTGTTATGTGAACTGGAGGGAACAAATACTAATCTGGAATTTTCTTTTTTTCTTAGCTTATTTCATAGTCTGTTTGCCATTTAGGGCCTTCGTTTGGAGGAAATCACAGTTGTTAAATTAATGCTGCTTTTTTGTTTTTATCCTTAACGATGATGTTTTCCTTCTCGTAACCGTGGCTGGAGTACGGAGATGACAGGACCTGTTGCGGCTCTGTCTTGGGTGCTTTCTGAATGCAGACGCTGCAAGCAGGAGGCACAGCAAAACCCCAGCAGCTGGGGACCCTCTCCGTCCGCAGGGCTGAGCGCCTTGTCCCCGTGCTGGGAGCCCCAGCAGGGACAGCACCAAGCAGCCAGGCCGGGATCTGCAGAAATCGCCTCTGCGAGGCAACCGATGCCGTTCGGTATCGGGGAGAGACGTGAGAGAGGTGCAGCCGCGCCGAGTGCTCCGCAACGGCTCGAGCTCTCGGGGACCCTTGACTTCGAGGTGCCCAAACGAGGTCCGCCCCCTCCTCACGACTTTGCTCACATGTTCAGCCTGTGCAGCTCTGTCGCAGCACCAGCAGCTCAAGCCTGGCCCTGCCGGGAGGTTCACCGGCACCCGCGGGCGAGCGCCCGTCCTACCTGCGCAGGTGGCACGGCAGCGCGGAGCGCTTTGCCCGCCGGAGGGCCGGGGGGCACGGTGCCAGCTGGAGCTTTCCCCAGAGAGCCGCCAGAACGCCGCGTACCTGCACCGTCCTTGGCTGCGGCGCAGACGGTGGGATGACATGGCAGGACCCAGATTTCTTTTTGGCAAGTGTCAGATGCCCCGACCCAAAAAACTCGAAACAGAACGTGCAATACCTGGCGAGGAGCTGAATGCGCGCCTGGTCACGAACACGCTCAGCCTACAAAGCACTCTCCAGCACTGGAGAGAGGAGAAGGGAGAGCCATGCTAATGTGCTCAGAAGTAATGCTTTTTAAAATACAATTTACGATAGAGTTCATAGCTAAGTTATGCAACATAATGAGCAAATCTAAAAAGTAATTGTCACTGCACATTAACAGCAAAATCCCGGACCTCTATTATACTAACAAACTTACTAAATCAGTGAACGTTGCATTGCATCAGTCAGTTACTAAAACAATGCCAGGCTCAGTAGAACAATCTGATACCCGTTACGGGGGGAGAAGGAGCGCGGGCACGCAACCAGGGCTGCCCGCGGCGCGGTTTAAAACACCACATGTATTTACGTCTTTGATGTAACGCTGGACCTGTCGGGCGTTTTGCAGCCGCTTCCCCTGTCCCGGGAGAGGGAAGTGAAGAGCCTGAAGCCGTCCCTGTGCCCCGACCCCGAGCCCCTGCCCGGGAGCAGGAGGCGAGGAGGGGAGCGCCGCCGGCCTCGCTGCTGGCGTTTCCTCAGCGCCGAGCCATCGCCTCTGAAGCATCAGCAGTGCTCGGTGTCAGAAAGCACCGTGCAGAGAGGCAAGTCTTGTAAAAAGCAAGGGGCACACACGGCAGCAGGTGCTGCTGACCCCCAGATCCCCCCGGCCGGGCACCGCGGCTCAGGCTCCGTTGCTGCCTCTGCCGCAGCTCTGCTCATCCCCAGCTGCCCGCCCCGAGCACCTCCCCAGGGCACCCCTGGAGCGGAGCCGCGGTGCACAGCAAGTGCATACAAAATGGCCGGGCTCAGCCTCCGCGTCGCTGCCGCTCTGCGAGGAGCCGACGTTGGCCCGAGCCTGCAGGTCTGTGCCCGTGGGCAGAGCTAGGTCTGAGCTCATTCCTGGCTCCGGGGCTACGGCCACCCACCGGGACACACATTTTCAGGGAAGGGCATTTGCTCCAACAGCAGGACAGGGCACGCAAAGGCTGGCAGGGAGTTCGCCCCCCCGGGCTCTCGCCTCCCCTTTTGACTCCACGAAATCACGTCGCCACTGATGCTACGTCCTTACGAGACTGTTAAACATGAAATAAGGTGAGCTTGAGTAACCCTGGAAAGATGTCCGTGCAAACATCTACAACAAAGCGTGCCTTGCACCTCGGTGAAGTGATTTGACGCAGCACTAATTATGCAAATTAATCATTGGTAAATCAGGTACTTGTTTATTTATTTATTTTGCATTTTTCACAGCAACCAGGCAGGAGGAGCACCAGGAGAGAAGAGCTGCTCTATTTTGGCTGAGAATGAATGTTTGGTAATATGTTGCATGATCTGATCTCCCCATGTTCTTTTTCAGATTAAATTCTGAATTGATTTGCTGGTATCATTCGGCTCATAGCTCTCAATATGTCATGGCAGCTAACGAACCATGCCAGGGACACACTTGTAACCCGCTATTAGCCACTTCTATCAGGAAGGCATTTTTCTTTCTCTTCTTTCCTCTGAGGTTCCAAAAGTTAAAAAAACAAACAAAACACCAAAAAAAAACCCCAAAAAAACGAAATCATCAGCAGCAACCACTTCTACTGAAAGGCAAGCACTTGGGTGATTTCCCTCCCTCCCTGCTTGGGACCTGGCTCTCAAGTGGCCACAGAAAAGGCCTTGGACGAGTCACCCAAATCCCACTGATTTCCCCCAGACCCAGCTTGCCCGGAGCAGGGCCCTCCCCTGCCCCAGACCGTCGCCGCTCCAGGCAGAGCAGCTCACGCCGTCTCGTGAGCAAAGCTGTACCGACACCAGCTGCAAAACCTGCCTCGAACAGCATCCCAGAGCCAAGCCGCCGGGAGCTGGACCACGGGGGAAGGGGCTTCTGCGCCCCGTCCCCCTCCCCACCGCCGCAGCCGGAGCCGGGATCCTGCTCCCAGGGAGCCCCGGCGCAGAGCGGGGAGGTGGTGGCGGGAACAGAAATGCAGCGGCGGCCGAGGGCCGCTCGCGCCCGGCGGGGACGGCAGCGTGCGCGCTGCAGGGAGGCAGCGCTTCCAACAGGAGCCGAGTTCCCCTTCGCTCCAAACGCAGCGCTTCAGGATCGCACAGACAACTCTATTGGGGGAACAAGAGCTAATTAAATTTACTGGGATCACTGAAGAGGAAATTATTTAATATTCTGCACGGAATTTAATATCTGAAAGCATGAATGGCCTTGTTTCATCAGAGATCGGTTCCTTCCCAACATTCGAGTTTACATCTCGCAGCCAGCCGCGCCGCCGAGGGACGGGCAGGGGCGGGGGAGGACGCTGCCTGCGAGGAACCGCACTGCCGGAGCCGGAGAGAAACAAACAGCGGGAGAGCAGAGCGTCGCCGGAGCCGCGGCCGCATCCTCGGGTGCTCCCGACGGAGCAGCAGCTCCGCGATCCAGAGACGAGCCGCCTCCCAAGGGGCTCGGCTGGCTCTTCTGCGGGAGGATCCTCCGGCTCCCATCCACAGCCACTTCTGCGCGGGGCTGCCGCTGCTCCGGTGAGCGGCCGGGTCCGTGCGGGGCCTCCCCCATATGACCTTACGTACTGTCATCTAGTCCCGTATTAACAGCCAAAATGTGGCGACATCTTAGATCCCCCCAGCTCGCTCCTCTGTCCAAAGAGGAGCCTGGGCAGGGCACGCCGGGACCCCGCGAATGTTCTCCTCGGCTGTGCGTCCCTCTGGTGCTGCTTACCCGGATCAGCCTCCCCACAACACGCGCCTTTTGCGCCGCAGGAGGATCCCGCTGTTGTGCTTTCACACGCTCCATGCTTGCGGCTCTTCACCTTCTCTTCCGGCAAAGACCCTCCCGGCGCCGGGGGCCGGCAGCCGCCTCCACGCGCCGTCCGGGCCGCGCACGGCTCCGCGGCAGCGGTGTGCCAGCCGGGACGCAGGATGCCGTCGGGCCACCTTCCGCCGGCGCGGGGTGGTGCCTGGGCCACGGCGGGAACGGTGCCGCCGGCACAGCGAGCCTCCCCGCGGCCGCGGAGCCACGCTGCCCGGAGCCGCCTGCCCTCGCCCCTTCAACCCGACTCCCTCCTCGGCGGGCTGATCGTTTTCTAGAAGCAAAAGGTCAGACTCCACTGTTAGGAAGAACCCGGCGACTCCTGCCCGGGTGGCTCCCCAGGCGCCGGCCCCGCGTTCCCTCCAGCCGCCTGACGGCGCCGGGTCTCTGCTGGGGTGGGCACGGCTCGTTTTCCTCCCCCAGAGCCAGCAGCGGCAGGGACCCCTCCAGCCCCCCAAGCCTCCCTTCGGCGTGGGGGACCCCATCTGGCCCAGCGCTGTCTAGCGCAGCGTTGCCCATAATCCACCTTCCCTGGGGGCCGAACCCAGCTGCAGGAAAGGTGCCATTCAGCAGCCCTGGTGCTGTGGGTCCCTCCTCTGACTCTGCCCCAGAGGTGGGCTCAGACCCTCGGCGGAGCCGGCAGCCCTTTTCGGTGGAGCAGGAGCTGCCGTGGCGGGCGCGGAGCTGCACCGGCAAACCCCACGGCCCCGCAGCCGCTGTGTCTCTGGCTTCCAGAGCCGAGCCTGAGGACGTGCCGGCCTCGCACTGGAGGCCCCAGAGCTCCTGCCCCTCTGGCTACCAGTTTCCTACTCCTCTTTCTGCCCTGATAATGTCTCGTTCTCTCTCACACACATGAAAGTGATCGTAAGTAGCAATAATTTTGCTTCTGTATTTATGTCACCAACACCTTCAGCTAATTCCTGTAACCGCCAGCATGGAAGCACTAATACCTCTGCAAAAGACAAAGCAATTATTTCTGAACATAGCTCCCTTTCCTTGCATTGTCACCATCCAAATCACCAAAACCCTGGCCTGCCATCAGCATCTTTCTCTAACTAGCAGGGGGGAAAAAGAGAGGTTTTTTCCAAAAAAAAAACCAAAAACATAGCCAGTGGCATCAAGCAAGCGAACAAAGATCACACCAGTACCTCCGCCCTCCCCAGCCCGCCAGCACCCCACCCTGCCCTCGGGCAGAGTAAGTCAACGTGGGGAGTGGCGAGTCCCAGCCCGCAGCCGGAGGGAGGCACCGGGGGAGCCGGGACCCGGACCCTGACGGCAGCTGAGACTCTCCAGTGCCTCGGCGGGGAGAGCTCTGGGGCCGCCCCTCGCCCCGCAGCACCCGTCTCCGCAGCAGACGCCGTCCGGGTGACAGGGACCCAGCTGGAGACAGCGGTGCCTTGACGAGGTGCCCGTTTTCAGAGGAGGGACAAGGGAAAAGCCGAGCACAGGGGCCCTCAGCCGGTTCTCCCACGGGCCCCAGCGCACCGGCTACTGCTCAGCCCGCCAAATTCTCTGCTTCTGCAGAGAAACCCCCTGCTCTTCCCCAGGTGACGGGAACATGCCAGCGCCTGACCCAGACACAGGCACATTAGCCGCGCTCCCCGCGTCTCCGTCTGGATGGAGACACAGTGTCTGCCTCGGGACCCTCTGCAGCGCTGGCCCTTCTCATCCTCTGGGCCCGCTCGCAAGAAATTACAATGAGCCATAAAATGACAAGTAAAGTGAAAAAAGGCATGTAAAGAGCAGGGAAAATGTAAATCGTGTCGTTAGCGTACGTACAGCGCTTGCCAAGCGCCTGTTCACCACCGGGTCAGCGCAGCCCCCAGGGAGGGAGGGCTCCCAGGCCACCCCAACATGGGGCAACGGCTCTTCTGCATGGGGGTCCTGGGCGTCCCCTGCCCCAGCCTGGGGGTGCTCCCCCGGCCCCCCTCTCCCAGGCGTCTGCCCTGTGGAGCCATAAGGGGTTTGGGGCCCTTGAACAAGACGAGGAACCCCCAGCCCTGCACATCCCTCAGGTTTGCACAAAGCCCCCAGCCCCATGGGGGCAGCCCCCGCTCCCCGGCTGGGCACGCCAGCCCCATCAGCCCCCGCTCCGGAAGGACACGGGGAGGGAGAAGCAGCCACAGAATTAATGAGCAGACACAGGCTCCCCACCAAGGGCTGAAATGAGCTGGTACCTGGAGGCAGCAGCACACCTGGGTGACCTACATATCCACCGCTGATGGAATATTTAACAGGCTCCTTCCAAGGGATTGTGCATGAAAAGCCTCCGGGCTCTTGCACGCAGCGAAAGGTGCATAACGAACCCTCCGCCTCTGGAGAGTGGCCCCGCTGCCTGGCCTTGGCTCTCGGAGAGGTACAAGGGAGCAGACAGAGGCTGAGCAGGGACGTACGCGGACGGTAGCTACACCACCGCCCTCGGCTTTTGGCTGGATGCTCATCAGCATCCCAAATCACAGAATCACAGCCTGGTTTGGGTTGTTGGGGGCCTTTCAAGGCCAATCTAGTCCAACCCCCCTGCCGTGAGCAGGGACAGCCCCAAGCAGAGCAGACTGCTCAGAGCCCCGTCCAACCTGCTGGGATGTTCCCAGGGATGGGGCATCTCCCACCTCTCTGGGTAACCTGGGCCAGGGCTTCACCACCCTCGTTTTCAAAAATGTCTTCCTTGTATCTACTCAAAATCTACCCTCTTGTAGTTTAAAACCGTTACCCTTGTGCTATCGCTACAGGCCCTGCTAAAAAGCCTAAAAAGTCCCCATCTTTCTTGCCAACCCCCTTGAAGCACCGTCAGGCTGCAGTAAGGTCTCCCCGGAGCCGCCTCCTCTCCAGGCTGAGCAACCCCAGAATGCTCATACCGCTCCCAAAGCTGGAGCCCAACATGTGGGGGGCTCGTGGCCCTGGGCAGGACACCGGGATCTTGCTTTGACAGGTTCCCATCCCCGCCGGGAACCCAGAGGGACGTCCCCTGCGTCACCCACTGCCTGGAGCTGCCCGTGCGCCTCCGTCCCGGCCGCTCCGGAGCCGCCCCGTCCCCGCGTCCCCCCGCACCGTGGTCAGGTCCCAGGTGATGGAGCCGACTCCAACGGGCACTGCAGGGCGCGGTGGGGCCGTACGGATGCGCCAACCCGCAGCCCCCGTCCCAGGTCCCCAGCTGGGAGAGCAGCCTCCCGGGGAGGGGACCCCGACCAAGGCGTGCAGCAGAGCCAAGCGAGAGAGGCCGGCTTCTTATCAACGGCCCTTAAAAATATTTTTGTAACATTTAATATCCAACCTACAGTAGCACCTCCAGTAATTAACAGCTAAGTTTTAATTAAACATTGATTAGCAACTAATTAGTCTAATGATTAGTCACCTGAAGGAGACAAAGCAAAATACTGGGGCTGCCAAGATAGGAGCGGGAGAAGGCAAATGATGAAAGACGAGAGGCAGGTTAAATTCCTTCTCCGCTTCCCTCGGGGCGAGATGTTTTCTCTTATTTTGGTCCTTTACAAATGAAGCCTTCGATGTGCATTTCCTAATTGTGACAAGTCTGACAGAGCCTCAAGTGAGTGATGTGGAGGAGACCAATTTTTTTCATCTTTCCCATCAGGTCCCAGCCTGTTAAGGCAGCTAAAGAGCCTTTCCCTGCTAGAGGAGTCTCTTGGACTCAGCTTCACTCTCGGTTTCCCCCCGAGACCTGGTTTGTTATCTCCTGCCTGGTGGAGGGGTCTCCCATCACCCTGCTCCCCGCTCGCGACGCAGCCGAGCCTGCCCTCGCACCACGGTGAGCAGGGCTTGCCGTCAGACCGAGCTTACGGGCGGCCGGGATGGACCCCGGGCTCCGGGACGGAGGAAGAAAACGCCCCGGCAGGCGAAGGCAGAGCCCTCGGCAGCGACTGGCACAGCACACTCGGCCGGATCCCAACCTCCCCTCCGGGGATCCGGGCTGGAGACCTGCTCCCTCCTGCCCGCACGGGCTCACACGCCGGCGCGAGCCCCTCGCCTGGCCGGGCGCGTGCTGCTTCACGGCACGCAGCCCCACGGGTTTGGCACCCGAGCTCGTTCCTCCGGTAGCCCCGGTACCTCTGCACAAGTCGCAGTCGTGCCTCCGGGCTGCCGAGCACTCCGCGCAGGACACGGAGTTCACGTCACGCCACGAAACAGATTCACGATGCTCGGCCCGACACGGCCGCGGCTTTGCACTTACAAGGAGCCGCAGAGCTGGGCCAGGTCCTGAAAAGCAGCTTCTCGGTGTGCCGAGGGCCGCGCCGTGGCCGGCGTTTGGCCCTGCCGTCCCGAACAGGCTCCCCGGGTGACGACTCCTCGGCGCGCTCCCGCACGGACGCGGCCCCGCTGCCGGGGCTGGCTGCGGGGAGGGCTGCCCGCCCGGCCCCTCCTCGGCTCCAGTCACTTACCAGGGCGTTGCTGCTGCGAGGATGTTTATTATTGTGCCGTTCCCTTTTGTGAGATAATCCTATTTACCTACATTACTTACGCCTCAGAAAAACCACTCCTGGCTGAGGGTTATGAAAGCACTTACAGCCGAGCGCTCCGCCGGCACAGCCGCTCCCGGGCTCCCTGCCCGCCCGGCTGCCTCCCCGGGGGCGAGCGCTCCCGGCTCTCGCAGCAGAGCCCCAGCCCCGGCCGCGCGTCCCCGGCTGCGCCCAGCAGCCCAGGCAGCCCCTTCCCCTCCCTCCTCCTACCCCCAGTTTCTCAACCCTTCTGCAAGGAAGGGTCTGCCTTCGAGTCTTTTTCTTTTTTCCCCTTTTGTTTCCTTCCTCCCGGGCTCCTCTCCGGAGTTTTCCGGGAAGGTGCAGGAGTCATGCAGGCGCGCGTAAGGAGGTTGCAAATGGCGCGAGGGCCGGAGCAGAGCCTGCGCCGGGCCAGAGAGGGGCGGGGAGGCCACTGCGCCGCGGCGCTGCCCGAGGAGCCCGACGGCACGCGCGGCTGCCCACGGGCGATAAATCCCCGCGGGAGGACACCCAAAGGCAGAGACCCGGCACGCTGGAGGTGCGCTCGGGCGGGACGGGCGCGGCAGGGCGCACCCCGGGGCGCGCGGTCAGAGGGACAAGCGTGATCCGGGAGCCGCCCGTCCGTCCCCAGGCAGCGACGGGACACACAGCACAGCCTGGCCAGCGGCACCCCCGAGCCCCGGGGCGGGGTGGGCCCCCCCGCAGCGGGGGACGGGACGTGCCCTCACCCCCTGCCTCCCCGCATCCGCTTGCAGAGCTGCAGGTGTATCGATCGCTTCGCGCGTCTCGTCAGACTCGGATCGGTACAAATCAATGGGGTCAGGTCAGGGAGAGAGGCAGCCGAGTGGATACCGATACCCTCCTCCTCCTCCTCCTCCCCCGGCAACAGCACCCACTGGGAAGCCCCGACAGCATCCCTGGCTCCCGCACCTGAGGGCATCCTCGGGTCTCTTTGCAAAGGGGCTTCTCGCTCCCCGAGGAGAGGCAAAGAGGCAGAACCAGCAGCAGCGGGCAAGGGCCTGGCAGCTGCCTTCTGCTGGAGGGAGGGGTATGGCTGGGCTGCCTGCGGGGGCTGCGTCTGCTGCGCCCGGCCATCCCGCAAACCGGGAACACCAGCCACAGCCGGGAGATGGCCAGCCGTGCCGGGAAGAGCCCGCACCGCCTGCATGCCGCCCTGGTCTCCCCGTCCTGCCCACGCTCGCCCAGACGATCCCAGATGGACCAGATCACACGCGTGCGCTTCACCCAGCTGAAGGCATGCGGTCTGTTAGCAGCAGGGAGACAGCAGCTCTGTCTGTGGCTGTTTCAGGCTTCTCTACAAAGCAATCTGCTACTTGGGCTCCTCTGTTCTTCCCTCTTACGCAACTGCACAAAACGAAGAGGAAAAAATCCCCTAGATGCTAATTTATCTGAGGAGCTCGAGCAGGTTTGCACAAGGCGGCAGTTTCACCACGGAAAAGAAAAGGGAACATCCACGTCTGAAATGCTGCTTCAGAAACCTGCCCTCCCTGCCGCAGCCTCCTGCCCTGCCCAGCTCCCCACGGGGACGCCTGCCTCCATCCCTGCCTCCATCCCTGCCTCCGTCCCTGCCTCCTGCCTCCATCCCGCTCTGCCCAATGGGCTGCCTGCACCCTGGCTCAGCACCCTCTGGGCAGGGCTCCAGCTCTGCTCACCCACTCGGAGAAGCAAACCGGGGGTGGAGGATGCAGCGGCATCACACATCAAACCGACCGCCTGCCCCGGGGCTTTAGGCGCTTCCCGGGTGGCGATCCCAGGGTGCACGGGGGGAGACCCCAGCAGCCGGCCCCGACCTCGGCACCTCTCCCAGGCTGGGACCCGGCTGCCCGCGTGAGCCCAGGCCCTCGAGGGAGCTCGCCCGTGAATTACCTTGGGCTCCGCTGCTGTGGCAGGGCAGAAGAGCTCGTAGCGGCGGGCAGGCGGGTGGGCAGCAGGTCCATTGCCCCCGGCTCCCCACACCCTTCCTCCCACCCGGGGAGCGCAGCCCGAGCCCACCCGCAGCACCTCGCAGCCAGGCTGCTCCCATCACAGGGACCGGTGGCAATTACAGGTTTAGTGGTGCAAAACATGGTTTCGTAGCAGCTGAGGCTGGTGGGATTGATTTCTTGGTTTGTTTTAAGTGCAGCTAATCTAATAGTTAATTTATTTAAATTGATAGGGCAGAGACAAATTACATTTCTATCTTCTCTGAATAGATTTTACTGTGTCTGGTGACCCAGGCGAGCTGAAGAGCCAGGCGAAGGGCCCTAACATGCCTTGGAAAAGCTGCCTTGATCAGCTTGTAGTATTTTTCAATTCATTACTGCCATTTTAGCAAACAACTAGTATAGATTTTTTGTTAAAACGGCTCTTAATGTGTTAGTCGTGTGTAAGCTGGTACCTGCCTTAACTGCTTACACTAAATAAAGCTTTCTTTCCAGAAAACTGACCCACCAAAACCAGCCCACCAGGAAGGGGTTGGGGCTCCCAGCTGCCTCCCCGCGGACCCCCAGCCGGCCAGAAAAGGGGGCAAGGCATCCCTCGGTGCGGGCGGCCAGCCCGGGGGCTCGTCCTGCCGTAAGAGGCTTTAATTAAAGCCCCCCTGGGGCTGTGCGCTGCCAGTCGGAGCCCCTCGGCCGCTCAGGTGCCGGAGCAGCATTCTGCCGCTGAGCAGTGGCAGGAGGCAGCACGCTCGGAGCAAAAAATAAATTTTGCTCTCGTGCCTTTGGGAATCGTCTTTAGTGCTCTCTACAAGATCTCTAGCTGTGCTGGAGCACGCGGGCTCCCCCACAACAGCCTCCAGCAAAAACCTCGGAGGGTTTTCCCAGCGCAGCGCGGAAAGGCTCAGGAGAAGCAGGGAAGGAAGGACTCGCGTCCAGGCTGCAGCCCTCTCTCGGGGGGGAATTCGGAGGTGCCGGCAGCACGGGTGACGGCTGCCGTGGGGCACAGGTTCCTTCCTGCCATGCCAGGGCTGCTCCCCATCGGGGCATTTGCGGCACCAGGTTGTTCCTCTGCCGGTGCCACCGCGGGAATGCAGGTGGGCAGCGGGCGATGGGCGTGAGGGCAAATGGAGGACGGCTTCCGTGGCTTGCCGGAGCGCTTTGTGGTCTGTCCGGGTTTGTCAAGCAGACGATTAAAACAGGCACCATCTGAGCCCAGAGCGACGGGCAGGAGCAGCAGCAGAAGGGGGAACCGGTAAGGGCAGAGCCAGCCCCCGCCCGGGGAGCCCCCACGCCAGGGGAAGGCAGCCCCACGGGGATACAGCCCTCGCTAACCTGCACGATAACACCCGCTCTCCTGGCGGAAAGGCGATGCCTGACCCGGCCACCCCTCTGTACCGTGCCCCCCCCAGCCCCACAGGCAGAGCAGAGGCCCCCGGGCTGCACGGCCAGCACCGCGCTCCCACCCCTGCCGCGTTCCCGCAGCGCTGCCGCAGCCGCTGCCATAGCCTTCGCCTCTCACGTCCCAGCTCTCCCTCCCCACGATAACTCCAATAAAGAGTAAATCGCTATTATTCTGTACCCAGCTCTTCTGATCCATCCTGATGAGGACTTTCCCCTCACCTCCTCAAAGTCACCGGGCGGAGAGACGCACCCTGCAGAGCCCCGGGGGAAGGGACCAGGCTCTGGAGGGGGCCGGGGGGGACCTGTCCCTCTGGATCCCCCAGCAAGCCCTGCAAGCTGTATCTAGGACCCCGGTAAGAGGTAATAAATGAGAGGAAGGCTGGTGGCAGGCGCAGGAGGGAGCGGCGGGTCCGAGGCGGGTGGGCGAAGCCCTTGGTGGAGGCTCCTCGGCGGGAAGAGCGACGGCGAGTGCGGCGGCTGCCCTCCTCGCTGCCCGCGCTGCTGCAGCGCCGGCACTCCTGCAGAGCCTCCCCGGCCTCGCTCGGCCATCGCCTTCCTGTAAGAGTCAGCACCGTGCCAGATTTATAGCGGATGCTGCTCGGTATTTCATGCCTGCTGCAGGCAATCCCAGTGCTGCCACTGCGGCTGCACGGAAAGCACTTTGTAGATTTAATTATGCGATAAGGGGCATCTGAAATGCAACTTGTTGCCTATTTCCCAGAGTAATTAATTTCATCTGTATTGAACAAATGACATAATTTGAGGATTTCTGGGTTATGGATTAAGTAAAGACCAGATGAGAGCATCCTTATTGGCTCGGAGATTAATTAACAGCGCGAGGTGAAGCAAGCTCTCTCCTCTGCAGGATTGCTTTGCTGGTGCATTTTTAATCCACCTGCGCTGCCCCGCACCGCCCCGCGGCAGCGGCACTGCCCGTTGATCAGGGCACGGGAGCCCCGGCCGGGACGTTGGGGGATGCCGGTGAATAAAGCCAAACTAAAGCTTCCCCGAGGCTTCCCGCTCCCCCGCCCGGGCTAGCACTGCCCGGTCCCAGCAGCCGTCCTGGCCGAGCGGCAGGCAGGGCAGAGCGAGCCCTCGCTGCCAGCCGAAGCGCAGCGAGCGCACGCAAGGGCTCGTCCCCAGCTCAGCCAAGGGCTCGGAGCGCAGCCCCCGCCCCGGGACCCCTTCGCACCCCGAGCCCGCACCCGCCTGGCTCGGCTGGGTCCTCAGTCCTTACATCTCACAGATTGCGTTACTCAAAAAACACAAAGCCCGCATGAATCTCAAGCTCACTTACAAACACCGAGACACCGGCTGCGCGCGGAGAACAGTGAAGTGTGAGGGAGGGGGAGCAGGTGGGGGTTGCTGCAGGGACCCTGACACAACGCACCATCCCCGGACCGCGGCAGGCACGGCCCCGCGCCTCGAAGCCTCCCCCGGCCGGGCAGGGCTAAGCCCCTGGGCGGGCCAGGCGCGGTCTCTGGGAGCATCGGGGACAGCAGGGGCTGCAGCCGAGCTCCGGGAGAGCTGCCTGCTCCTTCATCCCACCCCGACCCCCGGCATCCTGCCAGGCCGTTGCGCAGGCACTTCGCCCTTTGTAGGCGTGCCGGTGGGGTTGTCGCTGCAGCTCCTGTCCCGGGGAGTCGTCCTGCCCTGCTCCATCTCCTCCTCCCTGCCCTGCTCCTGGGGCACAGCCTCAGGCCCAGGATCTCCCCACACACACCTCAGCCTCCCCAAAAATCTTCTGAGTGGGGTCAGAAAAACGGGGCTCTGTGCAGCGTTTATTCATGAGACAAGCATTTTATTTAATGTGCCTCGCAATGCAGGATCAAAGATCCAGAGCAGCGCCTAATTAATTATTTTTCCCTTCTTCTGTACCATCCCCTGGTTGAGCACCGAGTCCCAGAATGTAAAAGCCTCCCTTTCAGTGACTCTGCATAATGAGATGGATTTGGACTCCAGCAAATTTGTTCAGTTTTATGGAGTATTATATGAAAATGCTGTGAAATTAAGTTCTGTCTTTGCTATCACGCCATGGCCATCAGAGCGCTTTTATGTGTGGCACTGAGACTAAAAGATGGGAGAGTGAGTCCTTGCTGCAGTAATGTGGCGAATGGGGAGAGGGAGGAGCCGTGCAATGAAGATGACATGGTGGAGGGTTAGACTGGGGGAAATAACGGAGGAAACAAGAAAGCGACGCAGATGAAGAGAGTCGCACGCCAAGAGCCTGGAACCGGAGCGGCGGCAGCCAGGAGGCTCCAGCGATGGGGAGGGTGGGGAGAGGGGGGAGGGCTCCCGTCCCCCGGTTCCCCCCTGCACCAAGCATTCCGGCAGCCCCGCTCGTGGCACGAGGGGCGCGAACGGCGCCGTCCTGGGGGACGCGGGCAGAGCCCCCGAGGGAGGGCGGGCGGGTCGACTCGTGCCCCGGCACACGCCTGCGCGGCCTCGCACTCGGCCGTCCTCGCTCCTGCCGCCGCGGCGCAGGCACTGGCACGTGCAGTGGCGTCAGGGCACGCCTGGGCGCACCACGTCGGCCGAACCGCGGTGGTGAAGGCAAAAGGGGGCACCTCGAGGAGGAGCTGCCCCAGCCCTGGGGTGTGCCCCGCACGAACCCTTCCCTCCTCCGCAGCCTTTCAGCCCTCAGTGCCAGCAAAGGCGCCTGGCACAGAAGGTGCCGTTTCAGCTCGGAGGCAGGGAGAGCCCCCACGTCCCTTCCCGAACCAGCCCCTTCGCTGCCTGCCAACCTCTTCCCGTTCGCTCTCCCCCCTCCACCTCTTCCCCCCCAGCCCTTTACATCAGCCCTGCTCCCCTGCATTTACCCCAGAGTGATCTATTTTTTCCCTTGGCAACTTTATAACCCCTTTCCTTGCCTGACAGCAATTAAGTAGATGCTTCACTTCCAATCCCATAGCCCATAAACACTGGGGAAAAAAAAAGTTATAAAGAAAACAATCAAATCTGCACACAGATGCACGCACAGGTTACAGAAAGACACAGAGGGATGTTTGTAGAGGACGGGGTGAAGCTGGGGAAGTTGTCCGAGACCTTCCACCCGTGCAGAGGCTGGAGACCTCCTCACACACGCCACAGCCTCCCCAGCCCCGAATGCACGGGCAGGGGGAGAGATTTCTATAATGCATGAAAAGGCGAGTTGCAGCCATCAATCCCTGCAGCTCACCAGCCCAAAACCTCCCGTGCCCAGGGCCAGCTCTTGTGCCCCTGCCCCTCTCCTGCCCCACCATTTGCCTCGCAGCGCTCCAGCACTCAGAAAAATAAAATGGCAAAACAAACAAACAAGGAGGCAGCGGCACCCCCAACATGATATATGGCATTTTTTGGTGCCTGACAGGCCCCGAGCCTCTGGGGACCAGCATTGATAAATCGCATCTTTCAGTCCACCGTGAACATCTTCACTTTCCCAGGCTGGCCGGTGGTCGACACGTCAAATTGCGGCACCGGCCGCAGCACCGGCGCGGCAGGGGAGCGGCAGCTGCCCACGGAGCCCCGGCCACCTCACCGGAGCCGCTCCCGCATCAGCGCAGCAAGAGGCTCCGTGATGTACGAACCACTGGGAACACCGAGCCCTGTGCTGAGGAAACTCAAGCAGACACACTTTCTAATTTCCATGACAACAGTAATGGGGGGTTTGCTGGTTTGGGAGCGCTGGGGTGTGCAGGAATGTGCTTGTTAGGCACAGAGCAAGATCAGCCGCCCGGAGCAGGCAGTGATGCCCTGTGCACAGGTCTGTGCTGGCCCCACGCGCCGAGCCAGCGGGGGGGGAGCCCCGCTGCCCGCAGCCCCCACCCGTGCGTGGGGCCGCCCAGCCAGGGAGGCAGCAGGACTGACCCCGCGCAGCACAGGCTGGGGCTGCGTCCCCCTCCGGGGCAGCCCAAGGAGCCGCTGCCTGTCATCTCCCACTGCAGGACATGCTCCGTGCACCAAGGGAAGGGGACGGGGGAGCCTGGGGTGACAGGAGCCCCTGCCCAGAGGCAGGAATGCTGCCTGCGGTCATGGCAGGGCAGGAACGGGACAGGAACCAGACCCTGGTTCCAGTGGGTCTGGTTCCAGCAACAGCTCCAGGGACACGTGGCTGCTGCGGAGAAGCCGGGCTGGGTGCAGCATCCTGCACCGCTGCCCTAGGAGAGGGACTGAGGAACATCAGGGCAGAGGCGAACGCAGCTTGGCTAAAATGATCTCCTTTCCCATCCCCGGAGGAGCTTAGGCAAAAACTAAGCAGAAACCAGCAACCGGTTAGCAAGAGAGCACAAAATCCAGGCGATTACTGAAAAGCTTGGACATGGCTGTGAATCCCGTGGCTGCCAACAGCATCCCCAAGCTATTAAGAGAAAAATCAAGATGTGGACAGAATTAGATTGGCCATAGGTGAAAAATGGCTCAATTATTTCTAGTGCCAGAACCACAGAAGGACATTTCCCTCTGTTCTTGATCCACAACCTCCCACTAATTAGCAGACCTAGCAGAGAGAAAAATGCTCCAAGCTCCAGAAAGAGCAACAGCTAGAGACCCGATGCACCGCACGCACTGCACGGGCTGCGTAAGCTGGGCACAGAGCACCGTCCAGGCAAAATTACACTGGTCTGGTAGGGACCGGCCATGGGAGATGCTCAAGTTGATTTTTGCCCTCTGGGGAGGGCAGGCTGCCAGCCGCAGCCAGTCCTCCCGACAGCCGGGCTCTCAGTGACAGGGACTGTCCTGCCTCACAAGAGGGATGTCCTGCTCCGGCTGCTGTGCTCCTTTCCCTGCCCGGACCACGGCCCGGCGTCCTTGCCTGCGTGCATGCCGTGACACGGGGTGATAACAGCCTGCGGGAGCAGAGGGTTCGAAGGAAGCAGCAGGGAGCCCGCACGTCGGGATCAAGAAGCCCTGAGGCTGCAGAGGCACCGAGCGGGACGGCAGTGCGGGGCTGACCTGCGTGAGGGGACCCTCAGCAGGAGAACCCAGCCCAGTGCTCTTTAGGGACAGGCTGGAGGGCAGAGAGAACTACAGACACTAGCTCCCGAGCCTCTCCTCTCTCCTTCTATGCAGGGATCTTTTAAAACAGGCGATGCATAAAACTGGAAAAAAGTTACCAGGAGGCCCTACCCCCTCCCCGACAAAGTTCGGAACATGCTGTCATCAAGAAAAATGATGCTGGCAAGAGAGAAACCCGCTGGGGTTGTTGGCAATTTACCAGGCTCCAGCCCCAATGAGTGTTTATCAATAATTTCAGGATCTGCCTGTCACAGCCACTGACTGGGAGCGCAGGCAGGGAGAGCGCGGGCAGGGGGTGTCAGCACAGCCATGGGCAGGGGACGCACGATGAAAAGGGAAATCAATTAGCGGCTCCTCAGGAACAGGGATTTGCCGGCATTACAGGGAAAGGTCTGTTCTCTTGGCTCTGACAGGGAAACACTCAAACGGTTCTCAGTGACACAAAGGCATGTCCCAAGCTGGGGCTAGCTGACGCCATGGCCAGCTGAGCTCCGGGCAGGGATGGAGTGGTCACAGCAGGTTACTGCAGAAGAGGGAATGACAGAGCAGCAAGGGAATGACTGAGCTGCCCATAGCCTGGCCCTGGCTACACCCCCAGAGCCACTTCAGGCGTTGTCTTTGCTCCCCAGCTCCTCCCCACTGCCTGGGCAGTGCCGTGGGGCCGTACCCAGCCCATGTGTCCAACTCTTCCACCTTGGGAGAGGAAGGGGTGGCCAGGCTGGCTGCAGATCATGCCATGAGCCGCAGCCACCTGCCAGGCAGCCTCCTCTCACCACTCTACCTGGCCGTCAACAGCAGAGCACTCCTTGTACCTGGCCTTGCATCTGCATCACCACATTTAATTGCTGCTAATGTATCCATCTTCCATGAATTTGCCTAATTGCTTTCTGAACTAGGGGCTGTGGGTCCCTGAACCACCTTGCAGTGCCAAGCTTCACAGTGTAATTAAGCACTGCATGAAAAAAAAGAACACCTTTTCTTCATTTATGTTTTAAACCCATTGCCTGATTGTTTCATTTGATACCCCCTATTTATGAGAAATAATGAATATCCATTTCCTATTACTCACCTTTACACCACTCCTGAATTTATAGAACTCTATCATATATCACCTCTATTGTCTCCCTCCTAAGCAAGAGAGTCCTAATTTATTAGTCTCTTCTCACACAGAAGCTGTTCTGTGCCTTTGATCAGCCTTGTCATCCTTTCCTTTACCTTTTGTAGCTCAACTACCTCCTTCTTGTGATTGGGCAACCAAAACCGCACACAGCATTTGCACTGCGACACAGCATATTATACCTTGGCATAATGCTGCTGCCTGTTTTGTTTTCAGTCTCTTTCCTAATAACTACTAACAAACAATTTGCCTTATTTGACTGACACTGGGCACTGAGATGACATTTTCATAGCACTACCCCCAGCGACTGCAAGGTCTCTTTTCCCGAGTAGGAAATATTGAATTAAAGGCCAGCTTCGTGTTTTTGCAGTTAAGGATGTGTTCTCATCTGTATTACTTGGACTCTGCAACATTCATCTGCCATTTTGCCACCCAGCCACTCACACTGTGAGATTCTCCCTCACCCCTGCCTGATCAGCTTTAGATTTAAACCATTCCAGCTATTACTGATAACCACCAGCAAATGAGGTTGGTGCAGGCAGATAGGATATTCAACTCACAGCTCCCTAGCCCAGCTCTCTTGGGTAGGGGACACAAGTTCAGGTGCACCCCTATGTCCTCCTCCCAGCACATTTTATTTGACTACTTCTTTCTTTATAGGCAGTGAGACCCCAGAGGCTCAAATCACGAGGATGATGATGACACAGGTATAAGGGACCGGGTCCTTTTATGTTTTTTTCCTTACTGCAGTGGTGTTCTCTTTGTGGCTTTTTCCTACCTTTTGCGGTTTTCCCTCCCCCCGAGTTGACTTTACACCTCACCAGAGAGAAGAAAAAGCCCACGCACCCCGTCATGGTGGGACGCAGGGACGGCTGCTGGGGCGGCCGCTCCGCCTGCCCCCCGCGACCTCCTCTCCTTCGTGGGGGGCCGAAGGGAAATTACGCCTCTGGGCACACATTGATAGAATGGGGCGAATCAATGGGGAGTAGCGGCGGGAGCGCGCGGCAGCCTCGGGCGCCGCCGCCGTCAGCACCACGGACAGCGCCGGGCGCCGCCAGGCCCACGGGCGGGCAGGACGCGCCCCACGCCCCGCCCACCCCACAGCCGGGAGCCAGACCCCCACGTGGGCACGGCACACCCCACAGCCGGGAGCCAGACCCCCACGTGGGCACGGCACACCCCACAGCCGGGAGCCAGACCCCCACGGCAGGCCCCACGCCCAGGGAGCAGACCCCAGTGCCTGGGCACGGTGCACCTCACACTGGGTATCCATCCCACGCACAGGTGTCTACTCCCGAGGAAAGCACCGGCCCTTTCTGGCATTCTCAAGCTCCTGAAATATGTTATCCTGTTCTTTCAGAGCTGCTGAGGACTGCCCAGCCCGCTGCCTGCAGCCCCTCCACGTCCCCGTGCCCCAGGCTGGCCTCCCAGGGACCAGCCATTTAGCTGCTGTAAGGAATTTTGTTCCGAGCAGTTGGCCCGGCATCAGGGAGTGCTCAGTCCTGCACTCCCTCTGCTAAGCTTCAGATGTCCCTTCTGAAAGGAACATTTCTTAATTAATATTAATACTCTGCATCATGTCAGATCTTCTCACGTCTTTAAGCTCCCTCCCTAAGCACCTTCCCTGCCTGTCCCTCTTCCAGCAGCAAGGTGGTTGCGCAGGCTGGGCCTGCGCTTCTGGGTGTTCCTGAGCCACGGTCCTGGTGTAGCTGCAATGGATTGGTGACACCGTTATATTTATGGGTATTTCAAGAGAAAGAAAAAGGCTATTGGGTGTTCATATGTTCTCGTTGTATTATTTAAGAGAAGCCATTTGAGAGCACAGGAGAAGCAGTGTCTGCTCCCAAAAGGAGGAAAAATAATGGAGAAGAATATTTGCAAAAAGCTCAGTTAAGTAAATATTTTATGCCCAATAATGTTATGGCTTTTGAATGATGCATGCAAGAGAGTTGAAAGGAGGTGAGGCACAGAGCAAGGCAACATACAGTGCATGCTGAGCATGAAGGTGTTTGTGGGAGGAGGAAGAAGAGAACACAGTGCCCTGGCTGATGCCTCTCGCCCCGGCTGGGTGGCTGCTGGCAGGTCAGCACAGCAGGGCTGTTCCCATTTCTGGATTAACACCACTGTTTTGCTGCAGAAAAGTTAAAGTGAACCTTACAGGGAGATGGTTCTGCCCCAAGTGGGTGATACCAGGCGACGCACTGGCCCATTTCCTACCCTTCCCTTGGTACCAGCCCCAGGGAGTAACCGCAAGACACCTGCATCCCTCTGACCAAGCCTGCATCAGGCAGGAGCCCTCATGCTCTCAAGAGGCTCTATGCAGTCTGTAAGACACACCCAGAACATTCCTTGTAAGAGCTGCACCCTAGACAGCCAAGGTACCCCAGAAAGGCAGTACAACCACTCCAGAAAGTCAGGGCAGCCCTGCGTGTGGTGGGCTCTGGCAAGGTGGTGGGATGCTGCAGCAAGCAGCAGGGAGGGAGGCACTACCAGCTTGGCAAGGAGTTTAGTGCAAGGTCCCCGGCAGCTCTGTGGGGGCATCAGCAAGATGCAGCAGGAGCCGTGCAGAGGCAGGGTACAGGACAGGTTGTCCCAGGAGGCTCACAGCCCTCTCAAAGCATTGGAAGCTGCGGCTGCCTCCTTACTTTGCTTGGGAGAAAAATCAGACCTGCAAGGAGGGCATGGGAGCAAGGATCAAGGGGCAAAGAACTGGAAGACAGAAGACAGAGGGATTGCTGTGGCCCAGGAAGAAAAGGCAGACAGAAAAGCAGAAGGAAGGCCAGTCAGGCAGAGGGAGAGGGCTGGGATGGTGACCGAAGGGAGGAGAGCAGGGCCGGCACAGAGGAGGGACGTTTCTCTGGCCAGAGGAATTCTCCTCCTGGCAGACAGAAGCACAGGGTGAGCATCTGGCACAAGGTAAGCACAGAAAGGAGCAAAATACCATTAAGTGTAACAAGAAATGTACTTAATCAATGAGCTCTGCAGCTGAGGATCAATGGGAGGCAGACACAGGCATTAGCTAAGAAAGCTGAGAAAGAGCCCGGGGCTCTGATGGAGCGGTCGATGCCGGGTTTAACTGAGCAGCAGAGGAAGGGTCCCAGGTGGAGAGCAGAGCCAGGCTGCAGCCATGAGACAAGGCTGACCCTGCTCCGCTCCTCAGGGCTCAGACCCCCAACAGGGAGCAGAAAGAGGAGCCCAGGCCATGGCCTGCTGAAAAGCCTAGTGCTGAGCCCCAGGCAGCACCATGGACTCCGGACCAGACAAGAGTATGCAGCAACAGTGATAAGGCGGGGGTGGGGAATGGGACCACTGCTGGCAGGGAAGAGAAGGGACTCGACCCCCTCATCATCAGCCAGGGACATCACTCAGCTGTGGCGAGCAAGAGGCAGAGTTTTATCCATGGGCCTTTCTCCTTTGGACCAAAGACTGCAGTGAACTTCAGGTGTTGGTCCTTGCTGTGGGACCCAGCCCAGAAGGGTGCAGGGGGCCATGGGCATTCTGGGGAGATCACCCGGAGCAGAAGAGACATGCAAAAGCCTCACTGGCACCCACACTGCCTGGCTGACAGCTGCCTCCGCAGAGAAGAGCCGGCTGCAGAGCAGTTTTCCTCACTGCTCTCGTCCCTTTGCCTCTCTCCTCACCTTGAGCACTGTGCTGGATTGCTCCCCAAGGGCTGCCACATGGAAGAAGTGCAAACTAAATGGCAAATAGGTCACCCTCCCAGGAAGGTGTTGCACCAGCCCCAGGTAAACAGAGCTGCTGCTGAGTCAGGGCTTGCCCAGGCCCCAACCTTGAGAGATGACCTCATGCCCCCCTCAACCCAGCACGCTTGGAGCCCGTCCGGGTGGTGCCGGCACTCGGCTGAGTCACCACACATGGGGCTTCCTCAGGAGAGAGTCTTGATTTTCAACCCATGAGCAAATTCAGCACTCGGGAAGGCAGACAGCCCCAGCAGCGAGTGGGCACAACCTCTGGGTCTCGCTGACAGCATTGCAGCTGACTCAGCCCTGGCGCCGAGACCCTGCCATGCTCCTGCCCTGGCTCCGTCGAACACCCAGCTCCTCGAGCCAGCCCAACCCCAGCGCTGAACTCCAGCTCTGTGCTCCCTTCCTGCTTCCTCCAAGGCTGTCGCCCTCCATCCTGAGCCCTGCTACTCCCGTGCCCACACTTGCGGAAACCTGGAGGCCAGTGCCTGACCAGACCCAGGCCAGCAGAGAGAAGCAGCACTCGGCTCCATGCAGGGGAGTTTTCAGGGACCGGGCACATAGCTAGTGATGTCTCAAGAGCTTTACGGCCCGGGGTTGCGCTTAAGGCAGAGCTTCTGTACACGCCTGTGAAGAGCGGGAGAAAAGCGGCTGTCCCCCGAGGTCACTCCCGGGTGGGGGGCTCCCTTCTCCCACCAGAGCTGAAATCACAGCTCTGACCCCAGGAGGCTGCTCCTGGCCCTCCTGGAGCGCAGGACACGTGCTCCATCCCTACACATCCCTGGATCCTGTCGCCGTGGGCTGTGCAAGAGGCGCTCCTGCCACTGTCCCCCTTCCCAGACCCTGCGGCCCGACGGGGACGGCTGGCCTGCTCAGGCCCGAGCACGGACCGCGGGCAGAGCTGACCCGCTCAGCCGCCTCCGCACGTCTCCCTCCCTCCCACAGCTTCCGCGGGAGCCGCCGCGGCCTCCCCCAGCGGGGGCGGGCGGCAAACGGCCCCTCCCGGCTGCGGACAGAAAATCGGGCAGACACCGGCCGGGGAGGCCCCCCCTCCCCACCCCTCCCCGCCCGCGCTCCCGGGCGGGGACCCCCGGCCGGGGCCCGCCCCGCTCCCCCACCGCGCTCCGCCGGCGGAACAGCGCCGCCTGGCGGCCGGGCCCGGCGCACGCCCGCGCCGCTGCGGGGGGCCCGGGAAGAGCCCCCCGGGCCCCACGGCGGGCGCGGAGAATGGTGCCGTGCGGGGAACCCCCGCAGCCACCGCCACGCTCTTTCAGCCCCCCGGGACGTGGGTCCAGCTCGGCGGTCAGAGCTGCGGTGACCGCAGACCACAGCTCCCGCAGCCCTGGGGCTCCCGGTGGTACCACAGCGTGAGACCCGGGCTCCTGCCTCCCGGTACCGCGGCCTGAGGAGCTCCCCTGCGGCAGCCACGGCCCCTTTTCCAGCCTCCTTGCGTCTCCCTCAGCCCTTACGAGCTGCTCGGCCCGAGCACCCTCCTCCCTGCTCCTGCCTGCGGTCAGGCCAAGCCCGGGGCTGCTCCTGGCTTTTGATTTCACGCACTCGCTGCTGCCCTGCTCCTGGCTTTCGTCACCTGCATCAGCGCTTTCTTCACCTGCGCCCCAGCTCCTCGGCCGTGCCTGGGGAAAGGCAGCTTGAACACCCACAGACAGCAGTGGCTCTCCCCGATGGCAGCGGGAGGGAGCAAAAGCAGGTCTCTGCTCTGCTCAGGCACAGCCTCCTCCCCAAGAGCTGCCCTCAGCTACACCCTCCAGCAAGCAGAACAGGGTCTGCTCCACACCCATCAACTCCACCCGCCTGTCCCAGGTGCATCCATTCCCCAGCACCTTCCTTCCCCAGCTCCATCCAACACTCGGCAGCTCCATGTTCTTCCCCTCACAGTCACTCCAGACCCACTCAGCTGCAGAGTTCCTCCTGGTTTTGCTCACCAGCACAGCATTACAACTTTAACCACAAGGTCCTGGCACTAGATATTTCAATGACACTAACGAGCTTAGCAAGCGTGTGCTGGGAGCCAAGAGGAGCACTGCAGACGTTTACCCTGTGTGCCTGAGCTGCACCAGACTGATGAAGGAGACAGGCTTAGTGTAAAGACCAAACCAGGGCATCTCCGGCTGCTTTGTCCAATTCTCTCCTCACTCTCCTGGCCACCTTCTCCCCTTTTCCCTTCCTTCACCCTCTCTCCAACAGGCTGCATATGCAATGCCTTAACCATCAGGATGGTGCAACTGATCTGCTCCAGGCAGAGCTGGAGCTACTCCAGCCAGGACAGCAAGGCAAGCAAAAGAAAAATACCTACTTGCTTTCCATCAGCTCATCCTCAGTGTTAGTGTCCAAGAGCACCATTTCCAGCCCGCAGCGACCCTGCCCTCCAACACCCCAGTAAGCGCTGGGAGGGGGCTCAGCTCAGCTGCAGCTCAGCCTTTCTCCCAGCAAAGCGGCCGCCTGCCCACCCAGAGACCCCGCACGCATCCTACCTCTTCCGCGGTGGCTCAGAATCGCGTCTCTGCCATCCTTCCACTTCCCAGCTCTTCCTCCCCCTGTGCTCAGGCAGAGCAGCACCAAAAGGGCTCTTAGGGGCGTGGAGGGTTTTTATAAAGTGTCCCCCAATCGCCCCCCCTCCAGCCAGCCAGTCTCACCTGTGGAGCCCTGCCCAGGCGTCGCCCAGCTCGTCAGCCCCATCGCCAGGCAGCAGCTCAGGCTGTGCTGGTAACGGATCCCCACGGAGCTGAGTGACCGCTCATGTGGGACAAAGCCTGGCATTCCTGACTGAAATTCAAGTGGCACCCCTGAGAAATTTGCAGTATGATTTTCCATTTAAAAATAAAAAATAAAGAAGGAAAACTGCCCGACCCCTGCCTGCCTGCCCAAACTGCTCCCCCCAGCACAGACCCCCGGCAGCTGCCCAGCACCGTCCATGTGCGTTTGCATGCCGCAGGGAAGCTGCGATTTTGCCCTGGGGGTGCTCAGCACGTTGCTTTTCACAAAAGCTGGAAACAGGCTGGGTGCCCGAGTGCCATGTTTCAGACAAACAGGGCAGTTCCACTGGCGGATGACTTCTCTGTGCTCCTGATTTCTGTTTTCTAGCCCCTTCACCGGTTTTCACTGAGTTCATTGGTACATAAGTGTGGGAACGACAGTCTTGGCCCCAATATGCCTTTGCAGGGACCATCTTCCTCAATTAGGCGTTGGGCTGATGACTTGCAACCGTCAGAGCACAGCTCGTTGCATGTTCTCATGATTGCTTCCAAATATGCCGAATCAGTGCCATCAGCAAGGGGCCTGTGATCCGGAGGGTGGTGGCCCCAGAGCAGCCACAGCCCCTCGGACACATCTGCTCGAAGGATAAGCGCCTGGGGTGCTGTTGGTGCAAGATCAACTGCATCAGCCCTTTAACTGGAGACCAACAGTGTCCCCAGGCAGGGTGGCCAAAGGTAATGTTCTTTATCTGTGCCTCATGCTCCTCAGATACCGAATATCAAAACGTGCCTCAAGACACTCCTGTTATTAAACATTCCTCCGAGATTAGAGCAGTGCTTCCTTGGCTCTAGACTCTTCCCTCCCAGCAGAGCTGATGAACAGGATAACTTATCGAGACCTTCCCTTGAGCTGTTGGCAATGGCACAGGGACTTACTGACCCACCTCAGAACAACATGCTGAATATTTAGGACTTTCCCTGAGCTTGGTAAGCGATAACATCTTTATCATATGAGCCCTTTAAACCCTCAGTGCCTGCCAGGTCCCTCTGTCCTCACTGAAAGGACAATATCAGACCCAGGGCAGCAAATGCTGACAATAAAATAGTTCCTTGAGTGAACCGCAATGCCAAGGCTGGCACAGCAGTTGCCTGGCCAGCAGCTGCTCTCCCGGTGCTCTCACCCCTCCGGACACAGGGCAGCTACTGGAACAGACAGACGGGACCCCAGCAGAACGACCGCTCTGCTCCAGCCTGGCCAAACCCAGGGTACACAGATACCCCAGTCACACCAGCAGCCTCCGGCTTCGCAGTGTCCAGCAAAGAGCTCTGGCTCCCAGCAGGTCGCACGCCTCCTCCCGCAGCAGGCTCTGAGCCCCGCTCCTGGCAGAGGGGTTTCCCCTCGGGCTGCCGTCAGACCAACACCCACCACGGGCCCTCAGGAGGGGTTGGCCTGGGGCTCAGAGCAGGCTCCATCCCACCGCAGCTTGGGCTTGTGTCCCCTGCCCGCAAATGAAGCGCCCAAGGCTGCGCTCCTGGCTTGTGTCGGCTGTGAGCTCCCTGCGGGGACCGCTTGAGCCTCTCGCCATGTCCTTGCACGATTATCCCATGTCACACCCGGGAAACACAAGCACAGGGGAAGAGACAACTGAGACATCGATGCAGCCTGAGGAATCGGTCCATATGGAATACTCGGGGACGCTCAGGTCTACAAAGAGACTGCCATGGGTCAGGAAGGATGAGCCATGGCAGGCGCGTGAGACTTAGCTGCCCAGCTCACCCTTGGGGGAGAAATGCCGAGGAATGACCCCAGGCAGGGCTGGGGAAACCGGCGGAGACGGCTCTGTTGGCGAGGGAGGGGGATGGCTGGGCAATTAGGAAGCAAAGCACCAAGGCATAAATCCAGAACCTGAGCAGGCAGAGGGAGATCAGCAAAGACACGAAGGTTGAGTTCAGACCCTGGGGAACCAAGTCAACCTCCGTTACATAAGTCTACAAAAGCCTTAAACTCAGTTTTGCTGAGAAATGAATTGTCAGCAATGATTAAACCCCAGAGAAGTCATAAAACCAGCAGATATTGATAAAATGGGATGCTGATATGACAAATCTCAGCAGTGCACGAGCGGATGAGGGTCACACGTGGCGAGCAGCAGAGCCTGAGCAGCGGGAGCGGGGCTGATGGGACACAGAGGCTTCAGAGGCAGGCTCACCCTCTGGAGCATCACTGGGGGCTGCTGGCATGGCCAGGATCCAGGAAAGAGCCTCCTTCCCCAGCACGTAGCTCCACAAAGCCACACTTGAGGACCTTGGGTAAATCCAGGCTCCTTTCAGAGCCTCTGAGCACCCCTCTTGAGGTGGACGAGCAGCCCTGGGAGGGGGCAGAGCTGCCTTTTGAGGCTGAACTGCTGACCGAAGAGCAGGGCACCAAAAGCCAAAAGTGTGGAAAGGAGACAGCAGTGGGCTGCGGGGAACCAGCACGGGGTGAAGGATGGTGGCTGGGGCACAGGACGGTGGGGAGGCGGTGGTTTCGCACGTGCTGCCTGCCTAAGGCAGCCTCCTGCCACGTGAGCAATTCTTCCTATTTGTGTGTACTAAAATAGCACCCGACGCCACTGATGGAGAAGGCAGATTTGGTGTTAGACCCAGAAGGAAATATAAGCTAATCTGCTTCATCTAGACAAAAAACAGAGGGGCTCATTCTGATATGAAGTGCTGGCTGAAGTCATGCACCTGATCAGCAACTGCAAGATTAGATAAGAACTGAACTTAGTCCCATCCCGCATGTATTAATGTGAGCTCTCTGGATGTCTGGGCTATTCCAGTTCAAGGGCATGAAGATGTTCACTTCACTGGGGTTCCTATTTGCTGCACTCTCTTTAGCAAGATGCATCCCCGTGCAGCAGGTATCTGGCCGCAGCAAAGTCCTCCTGGTGTCCTTTGATGGCTTTCGGTGGAACTACGACCAGGACGTGGACACCCCCAACCTTGACGCTATGGCTGCAGAGGGGGTGAAGGCACGGTACATGACTCCTGCCTTTATCACCATCACCAGCCCGTGCCACTTCACGCTGCTGACTGGTGAGTCCCCACCGGCACGAGCCAGACAGAGCAGCACAGGGTGCAGGCTGGGGACGGGCGAATTTAAAGCTTATGCATCAGTGAAGGACACTGAGTCAGGCAGCAATCCAGCCTCAGCAGCATGCTGAGCTTTAGGATAGCTGTAGTTTGGAAATACAGTGACAGATGAGGCAATAGTTGCAGAAAGTGATAGAACTGAACCTGTATTTATCAAAGGTAAATAGCACCAGATGTCGTAGGAATTATGCAGCCGCCACCTAGACCCTGGTAGGAATTATGGGGAGGGGACCCCAGCAGGGCTCTTCCCTAAGTTCCGCTTTAATAACAGATCAGATCAACTCTTTTGTATATATTCATTTCTCATGCGTGCGACCTGCAGCTCGAGCTGGGTGGCTCTCCGTTGTTACCGCATGTATAGTCTCTATAGGTCGTCTGATTTCCCGATGGCACTTCTGCTCATCCAACCCTGTTTGCAGAGTCTGGGGTCTTCTCTTCTCCCGGTTCGCTCTGGCAGCCTCCAGGCACCCTTTTTGTCTGTGTCTTGAGACGTTTCCTTCTCTTTTGTTACAGGATAGCCTGTAGTTAAAGTTTCTTTATACCTCCCTATCTACCAGGGTCACAAAACAAAGATTAAAGTACAGTTCACATGGCCTAAGACTTCATTTACTTTATTTACTACTGTTAAGCTCTGGTGCAAATTAGTGCCTCACTACAGTGTCTCCCCTTTGTTTTTATTAGCATACCTGCATTATTTATATTATAGGTGCCAAATATTAATAGCCTCTAATCTGTGTACGTATTTGAGCACAACACAACATCGCAAACACACAAATATAATTACAAAGGCACGAGCAAAATAGTATTCCGTACAATATTCTCCTAATCTAGATTCGCCAGTCAGCAAGTGACAAGGCAAGAGCTGCAAAGAGGGATAGAACTGAACCTGTATTAATCAAAGGTAAACAGCACCAGACCAACCCGATAGCCTCCTTTGATAAGATAAATGATTCTTTTAGACAAGGGAATGCACTAAAAATTTAATCTTTCTGGACTTCGGGAATGTATTTGATACAGCGCCACACGGGAAATCATTAGTTAAGATGGAGAAGATGAAGATTAGTACAAAGTCTCTAACGTGGGGAAGTAACGGGCTACAGGGAAGAGGACGGCAGGTGATGCTGAGAGGAGATTGTCAGGCTGGAGGGAGAGCAACAGGGGAATTCCTGGAGAAGCGATTTTGGAGCCAATCTTATTTAAGATTTTCATTAATAACCTGGCATAAAAGAGTGGAACATGCTAATGAAATCTGCTGATGAGAAAAGGCAGGGAGGCATTGTCAATACGAGGGAGGAAGGGGATATCGTGCAGAAGTAACTGTGCAGTCTTCAGGACCAGAATAATAAAACCAGCATGAAATGTAATAGTACAAAGTGCAAGCCCTTCATTTCTAATGGGAATTTCTGCTGCATGCTGACCTCACCAGTTGTGAACAACAGAGAAAGCGAAACACCAAAGCAATTAGTTAAATGCAGGATAACGGTGAACCCCGCCTGCGCCGAGAAGGGCGGGAGCACTTGCAGGTGGCACCGGCACCTCCAGGGACGAGGGTCCCCCGGCTCGGGGTCCGGGTGACATCCGCCTGGGATCAGCCCACCCGCGTGAGGAGCAGGCATCCCCCCGGACTCTCTTTCCCTGCCCTAGGAACGCCACTTTGCACGAGGCAGGGGAGGAAGGAGGCAAAGCGGAGGCAGAGGGAGAGCTGGGAGGGCGTACGAGAGGCAGAAGCTCCTCACTGACCCGGAGCTTGCCTGTTGCCCGGCACAGGGGCGAGACCCCCCCTCCAGCCGCAGCCTGGCTCACCCCCGCCTCTTCCATCTCTCCTGGCAGGGAGGTACCTGGAGAACCACGGGGTGATTCACAACATGTGCTTCAACACCAGCACGGGTCAGAAGCTGCCCTACCACAGCACGCAAGCCGTGGACAGCTGGTGGGACAACGGCAGCCTGCCCATCTGGATCACCGCTCAGAGACAGGCGAGTGCGGCAGCCTCCTCTCACGCACAGACCCTGCACAGACGGATCCTGCCTGCAATCGCGTAGCGAAAGCTACAGGCAAGCCACGATCTCTAGTGGCCATGAGCTAACATCCTCACTGCAAACGACAGGCTAATTAGACCAGCAAGAAAATGAAATCCCCAGACACTGGCAGGAATAATTATGATCATTCTATTAAAAATAGCAAAAAATAATAGATGCATTTCAGCCTTATTAAGACATTAATAAAACAGGTTACCCTTTTCCTCTTTGAAGGAACCTCAGCCGGCTCCTTCGGGAACATCAGGAGCCCAGGGGTTTCACACACTCCAAGGCACAAACCTTGTTTTTTCCGCAGCCTCACCCAGAACCATTGGGTGGCAGCGTCAGGGGCTGCTCCCCTCTTCACCGGTACTGCAGCAAGGCTTTCCTAGACCCCAGTAGGCTTTGAACCTGGCTTTGGGACAGGACCTGAGACCTGGCCCAAGACATGTACTTTTGCCTGTATTTACCTGCCAAATTAGCCCCATTGACACCAGGGTGAGTGCTTATATGATTGGAGTAAAACACACCTTAATGTCTTGACGGTCAAGAGACAGAGGGTCTGTGCAAGGGTCTGTGCAGGTCTGTGACTGTGCAATGGGTCACTGCTTCCAGAGTTATAACTAGTGTTACTAACGCAGTGAGAAAACCAGTATGCAGGCGGTTCTGGGAAGAGCAGTGCTTTCAATTAATCACTTTTAATTGGCAATGAGCAAGAAAACCTCATTAGAGGCAGAGGTAGACATTAAGGGGCTGAATGAACTAACCGCATTAGTAGGTGGTTGCAGTGACAGATGGAGAGATGCTGCAGGGCAAGTTCAGGTGAGTTTATGCAATGTCTCCACTAACAGGGTTTAAAGACAGGCTCTATCTATTTCCCCGGAGGAAGAGCAAAATATCAAGGGGAAGAAGTGAACATGAAGTTGGTGGAGCCCTTCCTTTTCAACTACAGCAACGAAACCCACTGGAGAGAGAACATTGACACCGTCATGGAATGGTTCACGGTGAACAGCCTCGACTTCATCGCCCTCTACTTCGGTGAGCCAGACTCAGCAGGACACAAGTACGGCCCGGAATCCATGCAGAGGAAAAACATGATCAAGCAGGTAGACAGAACCATCGGTTACCTGAGGCAGCGCATCCGGGAAAGTGGCCTGGAATCAAGCCTCAACCTCATCATCACGTCTGACCACGGCATGGAGACTGTCATAAAGACCAACGAGATTCACATCCAGACAGTACAGAACTTCACATTCAAAGATATCCAGTTCGAACTCTTAGATTATGGACCAAATGGACTACTGGTACCAAAAGAAGGAAAATTAGAGCATGTGTATTCAGTCCTGAAAAATGCCCACCCAAACTTACACGTGTACAAGAAAGCAGACTTTCCGAGGAGATTCCATTACGCCAACCACCCCCGGATCACCCCGCTGCTGTTGTACAGCGATCCAGGATACGTGATCCATGGGGTAAGATATATGCACAGACATATCTTACTGTCTTTCGGGGCTCTGCCTCTCTCCTCCTTTCCTTCTCATAGCACCCCGGTACCTACCCAGCTTTACACCTTCTTGTTGATTAGCCTCTTTACAAACAGGTGGAAATTCCGGCTCTTTGTGTAATGACCTTCTCTGCTGTTCAGAAAATAAAAGGTCCAGAAGTCTTGGAGCAGGACTTGCATGGGCACAGAATATCGGTTGCAGGATCCTCTCCTAGCCGGGCATTAAGGGAAGGCCCAAAGTCAAGGCCAGCAGCCAGCTTCCCATTGTGAAGCTCCCCAGTAAAACAAAATGCAGATGTGCTTACATTTAGGGAGGGAACTTGCAAGACGCAAGTGCTTGAGACCTGTGTCTGGGCAGCACCCTCCACCTTCTGCAAAGTTTAACATTATTAGATCAACTTCAAAAACCCAGAGAAACTAAAGTGTTGAACCCTGCGGCCGCAGAACATGGCATGCGAGAGCCCCGTGCAGGAGAGGTGGGGACAGCCAGCAGTGCTGCTGCGTCGGCGCCTGCCGCCTCCCGGGGCCACGCTTTGAGGGGCTGTTGGGTTTGGGCACTCACAGCCTCTCCCCCGCTCAGAGATACAAGGTCCAGTTCAACAAAGGGGAGCACGGTTTTGACAACGAGGCCATAAACATGAAGACCATCTTCCGCGCCGTGGGACCGGCCTTCAAGCAGGGGCTGGTGGTCGAGCCCTTCGAGAGCGTCAATGTCTACGCCCTCCTCTGCGAGCTGCTGGGCATCACCCCCGAGCCCCACGACGGCTCCCTGGAGGCCATGAAGCCCATGCTCCGTGAGTGCGGGGCACCGGCCGCGTGGGTGCGGGACAGCGGCCGCGCGGGTGCGGGGCACCGGCCGCGCTCCGCCGGGCTGCGGGCACCGGGATTCCCGCGGGAACAGCGACATCTGGCGGCCGCCGCCCGCGCCCCCTCCGCCGCGCTCCCGGCGGCTGCAGCGCACCGGCCCCGGGCCCCCCGCCGCCGTGCCCCCCCGCAGCGCGCAGCCCCCGGGCCGCGCAGAGCGCGGGGGCAGCAAAGCGTCGGGGAGGGCAGGGCGGGCGGCTGAGCCCGGGTCCCCGCACAAGCTCCCTCTGCCGCAGCCGGCCCGGGGCCGGGGCTGCCGCTCGCCCGCGCGGCGCGCGGGCCCGGCCTGGCGCTGAGCTCCTCCTCTGGCATTGCAGGTTCAAGTGCTCCTCTGCCTCCTGCCAAGAAGCTGGCGCTGGGGATTGCTCTCGTTCTGGGATGCTGGGGAGGAATACACTAACCCCCCGGCAGAGGTAACTGACTCTGAGGACACCCCGAAATCCCCCTGGAAGTGCTCTTCTCCAGACAGGCACGTGCCCCGGTTGCTCTTGGTCCCTCTCTGGGTTTTGTCCGTCCGTGCTGCACGTTGCCCACCAGCCGCTCCCCACGGGGCACAGCAGGCCCTTCGCACCTCAGGCAGAGGGACTCCGAATTTTTACTGCCCGGGTCGGCACTGGCACCACCCAGGGCATTTGCGGGGCTAGAAGGAAGGGCTGGACGTCTCTCCAGCCTCCTGCCTGCCGCTGCCTAACCTCCCTCTGCTCTCCAGCCTCTGTGTGCGGCTGGGTCTGGGCTGGAGAGCAGCTGTGTGAGCGTCTGGGGGGTGAACACTTCATTGCTTGGGCCCATGCGTGGCTGCAAGAGAAATAAGGACGTAAGTCTGTTGCTTGTCTTCACTGGGCGTATGTGCCTGGAGACCCATCAGGACAGGTAATTCTCAGTCTAACTTCCTGGCACTTCCAGCACTGCGTGCCCCAGCCGACATCCGCAGGCTGCATATACATCAAGTAAGTAACAGCAGGGCTGTGCTCTCCTGTCTTGGCAGCCTCTGAGTTCCAGGCAGCTCTACCAGAAACGTTTGGAGATGAGGAAGGACATGTCTCATGAAGACAACCAGTCCCGGTCTCAGAGAATTGTACAGAGTTCTGAAAACCTCCCCAGATTACTGACCCACGTTCCTCCAGAATGACTGAGTTCCAGGGGGGAGATGCCTCTCCTGAGCTTTGGGGTGCACACTGGGATGCACCGCTGTGGAAGCTGGCACTGATGTACAGTCTGACCTTGACAAGGTTACCCCAACTTCCCTGTCTGCTCGAGGCAGAACAACTCCAACTTGGTTTGGAGTAGAGACGGTTAATACCTCTTGAGCACCTAAAGCAATTAAAAGCATATCGAAGCTCTGAGTGCGCCAGGAGCCTCCTGTAAATGGTGCTGGGCTCTGGCACAGAGTGGAGAGCCTTGACACACTGAGGAGACAGTGAGGCCCAGCGCCTTTCTGCAGCAGCGGTGTTGGGAGGACCAGCTCTGCTCTGGCAAAGGCAGCCACCCGGCCTGGGAGCCTCAGGGGGATCCCAAAGTCAGTCAGTGTTTCCAGCCCCTGTCCTGAGAGCTTTGAGTGCCCTGAGCACCATTCTACTCCTCTGACCAAAATTTTCTGTCCCCTATGGCTGTCACAAAAATGGGAAATACCACCTATATGCCCCTGAGCGCAAGACCCGCAGGCAGGATGGGCCCTGGCTGCGCTACTGTAGCAGCCCTCATGAGACTTAACCCATCTGCAGCCCTGAACCAGCTCCTGGGGTCCCTGGGAGGGGGCATTAATCCGTGATGTCTTCTGGAGAGGCACAGAATGTGGCAGCGACATGGCCAGGACCCGCCACCTCAAAGCAAACCCCCAGCCCCCAGTTCCCGAGCCCAGGGCCATGCAGAGCCTGTGCCAGCTTGTGTCACCCGTCTGGGACCCGCTCCGCAGTGGGGCTGGTGCACCCTGGGTGCGAAAGGCCCTCACACAAAGCCAAACTTCTCTCTGCAGGAAACAGCCCAGGATCCCTCAGCCAGGCTGGGACTTAGGGGACAGGGAGCAGGACATGCCCCATCCTGCAGCCCCGGTCTCTGCCCTTCCAGTGGGGCATTAGCATGGTGGCTGCCCCGGTCCCCATCCCAGATGCTGTAGTGCCTCTCCCCAACCCTGTGCCTCATCTCAGGGGCTCGATAAACATCTGTTGCCATAGAGACCTGCTCGCGCTGCCTTCCCTGCATCACCCAGCGAGATGAAACAAGAGACGCACGCTCCACTCGGAAAAACAGGAAGAAAATGTTTGGCTTGAAACCGTGCTGGAGGTGGGGGTCAGGCCGGCAGCATGCAGCGCAAACAGCCCGGCGGCAAACAACGTGGAGGCTCCGAAAGGGGAACACACAGGCCAGTGCTGCAAATATTGCTTAAAATAATATTGATAACAATAGCATATAGTAGCTTTCCCCGTGACCCTGCTGGCGACCTTGGGACTTTCCGCACAGGTCGGCGCAACTGTGCCCGTTTTACAGAGGCAGCCAGCTTGGCTGTGAAGCTGGTATCCCTGAGATCCCGGCAGTCAGAGCCCGCAGAGCTCATAAGTGAACACTGCCAGGCTCCGCACGCCCCCGTGCCGCTGTCCCCAGCGTGCCCGGCGGTCGCCTGAGGCAGGTACAGAGCAGGGTGCTCATAGGGCTGGTCCCAGTCCGGTTCCCAGACCCACACAGGCAACACGGAGTTTATAGTGACCAGCCTCCTGGGGGAGCATGGGAATCCTTACCTAACAGCGGATTTTTGCCTGAGGTGTGAACAGGAATTTAGCTCCTGATTCAACAGGCAGTGCTCCGGTGAGACGGGGGCTCTGTCAGAAAAATGCCGAGTGAGGGAGATGCCGTTCTGACTGAAGCCTGAACCCTGCGATATCCCTGCTAGGAAGATTTCCACTGCCCCTGAATTCCTACGGTTTGCCGTCAGACATACCCTGCAGCAGCTACTTTCACTCAGAGGCAAGGGAAAGAATAAAGAAAGCACTGAACGCGGTGCTTCTTTAACCCGACCGTATTTACCGCACAGAGCATCCGCCGAACTTTGTGTCTCTGAGCACCGCAGGAAGCGGGAGGATCCCTCTCCCTGGCCAGAGACCCGGCCCTGCTTCCCCCCAGTCCCCCCCAGACCCTCTCCCTGTGCCCCCCTCCCCTCTCCCCTGGGCGCCCACGCGTTTGCCTAAATCGTGATTTGCCCCCGGGACCGGCCTTTGCTCCCGCTGCCCGGCCCCACGCCGCCGGTCCCGCGTGGCCCCACGCCGCATGGCCCGGTGCAGTACCGGCAGCCGGCGGGCGGTGGCTCCCGAGCCGCGCCCCCCGGGAGAGCCCGGCACCGGCGCGGCGCGGGCGGCTCGTGATAAAGACCCGCGGGGGCAGCTCGTGGGCTGTCAGACTCGCGGTGCCCGGCCCCGGGGCCGTGAACTGCCGCGAGGTCTCGGCGTGAAAGACCTCGGCGGCTCCCACGGGCAGGACCGAGCTGCAGCTCCCAGCGGCGCAGGCCCGGCACCCCCCTCTGGCAGCCGCGGAGCCCGGGGTGCTCCCCAGCACTCGGCACCCACGGCAGCTCTGGCTGCACCAGAACACGCCGCTTTGCTCCGAGCGGTGCCTGGAGATTCATGTCACGCGCTTACTTAAACCTTCTAGTCCTTTCCTCCACTCTGACAATACAGCCCTGGAACGACGGATGCCTCGGAGTCCCGGGCCAGGCAGGTGAGGCAGACCCTTCGCCCCATGGGTGTGAGAAGCTTTAACCCCACAGACACGTGGAGCTGGGGCAGCCTAAGCTGACTGCTGACCCCAGCCCAGGAACAGTCTCCCCAAGCAAACCCCGCAATCTAGAAGACACTGACAAATTTCGCACGTCCTTCTTTGCGTCTTTCCCAGCCCTTCCCGTTCCTTCTCGCACCTTGTGCGCTTTCACCGTGCAACATTTCCACCAAACGCTTACACGACGGACAAAGCCCTGCCTGGCCTTGCTGGCAAACCCGGCACTGGCTTGTGCCGGCGGACGCAGCCGCTGCCTGATGCGCGGCTGGGCTCAGCCGAGATCCCTGCTCCGCCGAGCACGGCATCCCCCCCGCCCTGCCATCCCCACGTAATTCATTCCGCACCGGCCCCCCTCCCCGGGGCTGGGGTCACACAGCCCTGCTGTGTATTGCATCCCAATTTGCTATGCATTTCCACGCCATTTGCTGCCCTTTCTTTCTCCCGCGCTAGAAAGATGCTTGCTGCCCAGGGGTCCCAACTGCTCCAGGACGGTAACGTAACAACAAACATATACACACACGTATTTATTTATGGCATATACACAGTTTGCAGGAAAACTGCTGCCTCTTGAAACGCCCGGTCTGGGGGTGGCACGTGCCCCTGCAATTCCCGCGCACAGCCGCGGGGCCTGGACAGGACGTGCTCTCTGGTCAGCCCGTCCTGCAAGGCACAGCTCCGTACCCGGCTGCACTCAGCTGCGGCGCCCAAATGATATGCAGATCTCTGTGCTTCAATTGGTTGATGCCTTGGGAAAACAACCACCATTTGCCCACAACAAACATGGCTACCGTGGCCCAGCCGCTCCTCGGGCTGGCCTCAGCTTCATCCTTTGAAGTCAGGATTACCACGCACACTCGGCACCCCCTCAGAATAGCCCCTCACTATTAACCCTGACTCAGGCAGGCCTGAGCCCGCAGTGGCAGCGGGCAGCGCGGGGCACCCCTGCCAACGCTCCTTCTTCCTGCTGGGTCCAGGCACAAAGACAGAGGCCAGGTGCCCCATGGAAACGGCCACAGCCCTGGTCCCCACGCTGCGCGTCCCCGGCCGGAGCTCTTTGCTCTGCAAGCCCCCGGCGAGCGGCCATGTCCCTCGCCGCGGGTACGAAGCCCAGCAGGACGGGCTCTCGCGCATGGCTGATGCCTGGCCCTGCTGCGCTCACTCCTGCGGCCCTGCTCGCCATGTCTGCCCCAAACCCCCTGACCCGCCAGGAGCACCGCTGATTTCATCAGCAAGGTCTGGTCTTCAGGTGAACACCTTCCTCTGACAGCAAACCTCCACCCCAGCATGCCAGCCCCCCGCTTCCCACATAACGCAGGATACACGGCATTCCTGGGATGTCTGGCATACTTGAGAAGAGGTACAAAATTATGTTCCACTAGATTAGTTCAGGAGTCTGAATCTCATTTTTAAGATGCCAAAGGTTTTCTTAACGACCGCTGAGTTTATTGGCTCTGCTGTCACTTAGCTTGGCTGGAGCTGGGGAATGTGGCAGCCAAGCTATTTACTGCCTGTTCCCAAATTTCTCCAGGAAGGCGAAGTCTCTGTCAGGGATGGAGAACACCGAATTCAGCCCAAAGGCACTCGCAGGTGGAACCGCAGCCTGGGCAGCAGCGGGCAGGCATCTCCTCCCACACCTCCCCAGGGAGCTCTGGCCCGGCCAGCGGACGGAGCCGGTGCAGCCTCTGCGGCGCCTCTGGCCAGCAATGCCCAGCAAAGCACCGTCACTGGGACAGTTCCCTCTGGCCGGCTCAGCAGAGAGGGGACATTCTGCTGTGCCAGGACCCATAACTCCCCCGGGTTTTTCCTTCGCAGCCCCAGCCCTCCTTACCCTCGGTCCCATTGTGTGGACGCTGTCCCTGCCCTTCCCTGGTGAGATGGTGGCAGCAGCAGAAGGCACACAGGCAGGGGCGAAAGGCACTTGTGGACAATTTTTTTTTTTTTTAATCACTAAAACATCCTGAAAGGCCAAAGAGAAGGCTGGGCAACACTGGGCTGGCACCCCCAGCCCTGGGAAGGGGCAGGCAGCTACGCTTCCAGCAAGGTCATTTTGCTATTGCTGAGCCCAAGAGTGAACAATCTGAACAGCAATGTAAAAACTCATGAGATTTTAACATATAAACAAATGTAGGACTTTTTTATTAGCTTCCCATTTTTGTAAATCTTCAAAGCCATGAGTTCAGGCTTTTTTAATGCTTAAAGTGATTTGTTTTCTATCTTTTCCTTTTTCTTTTCCAATAAAAAGGGATATTTTTCATTAACCACATGGCTCCATTAAAAACCTCAATAATGGAACACTTGTGATCAACCTGAGGAAGCTGCCACCCCAGAACAGACGACAGCCAGGGCTCAGTGTGCTTCGCACTCCGAGGAAACACCCGCTTTGCCCCGGCCATCACACGCAGCTTTTCACTGCGGCTCCAAACCGGGAAGAGCTGGCAAGAAAGCACGGAGCCCACCGTGGCCCAGGTGCTGCCCAGGACCAGTTCCCAATAAACCCCCGGGGATACAAAGGAGATTTCCAGTCCACGGAGCAGTACAGCCCCTTTCCTCCCGACAGGCAAAGGGGGACTCAGCTCCCCATCGATGCGGAGGCGTGAGCGGGAACACGGGCAGCGCTGGGGCTGCACAGCGTTAAGGAAATGTGGGTCATTGGGGGAAACAAACTGCTCTGGGCTGGCCATGAGGGGTCGGGGACAAAGCTGCCGGCACAGCCCCACGCCAGGCAGCAGCCTCTGAAATGCTGCGCACACCCAGTCCCCGAAGGGACCCGAATGCCGAGGGCCGCTTCCTATCACCCCCTCCAGGCTCAGCAAGCAGTGAACCAAGCACCTCCGCTCACGCTAGCCTTTTATCCCTCACTCTGGGAAGGAAGAGAACAGCATCTATTCCACCTATTCCTGCATCCTCACCGGGGGCTCAGGAATGCCAGCACTCAGGTTCGGTTGGGAGAAGAGCCCACCCAGTGTTACCGGAGTCAGGGCTGGTTTCCCCGCGGCTTTTGTCTCCCTGTGCCGGTGAGCCAGAGCCCCGCGTCTGCGTGAGCCCCACATGCTGCGCGCTCCGAGCGCTCGGCACGCCGGTCACTCGAGCTGCACACACGCTGCCGTGAATGCCCTATTGTGCACGCACATGGCTCATGCGCGCAGGAATGGAAAGGCGCACACGTTTTTTTACTAAATTTTAAGACGTGCTGCACACAAAGAGCAGAGCTGACGAAAGGTAAATTAACTCTAAAGAAAGAAAAAGCGCGGTGCTGGGTTGCATTTCTGCGTCACCTTTCGTGAAAAAAATGCTTCCAACAGTTCTCCCGGTCAGCAACCAACCACGACAATTGTAAAAAGAAAAACAATAAAACGTGACAGCGCTCGACCTAAGATAATTACCCCGTCTTGTCCCAGCACCCCAGGCACATCCACTGTCCCCTAGACCGAGTCAGCCCCGCTCCGTTAACGAAGCAGCTATTTTCCCCTTCCATCATGCAGCGGCTCCCCGGCAGCGACGGGATCGCCGGCCGCGGGGCCGGCCCAACGCGCCGGCCGGGAGCTCAAAACGCTTTTCTAAATTCGGCATCGCTTACCAGAGACGGCAGTGCCCGGGCTGTGCGTGAGGCCCCGCGCGCACGACGCCCCATCGCCCGTCCAGGTCCCGCTCAGTCCCCGCGCACCGCGGGCGCCGAGGCGCCGGGGCCACGGGCACTCATTTCCCTCCGGCTCCTGCACGGTTAATCGCGGGCTCCGGGCCCGCGGCTGTGAACTCCCTGAGGTGCTGACTCATCTTCTTCCATGCCTGTGGAGCACCATCTTTCACTGCTCCACGCCCACAGCGCACAACCGCGGTGCAGCGGCTCCTCACGCCGCCTTGCACGCCCCGGTGGCGTGCGGGTGTCGCGGCGTGGTCGTTACCGCGGCACGTTCGTTACCGCTGCCCGGTGGCGGGGAAAGGAGCGAGGGCCGAGCCGTACCTGGCTGCGAGCCCGGGAGCGGACACGCGAGATGGTTCTTACCGCACCCGCCCCCCTCCGAGGAAATGCGCTTTATTCCATTATAATCAACTATTGCAGAACAAAACCCGTGCCGCGGCAGGGACCGGCGAGGGGCGCGGGAGATACCCCCGGCCGCGCCCCCGCCGCGGCTCCGTCCCCGGGATGGGACCCCGCGGGACCCCGGCCGTCCGAGCCGGGCAGCGCGGCCCGGGCCGCGGAGACCCCGTCCCTGCAGGCGGCGAGCCGCGCAGGGCCGCGCTGGGGACCCTCCCCCGCAGTGCGGAGCCCCCGCCCAGGGGGACAAAGCCCCGGCCGCGCCGCCCCATTGTCCCCGCTCCGGCCGGGCAGTCGCCCCCCCGCGCGGGCAGGAAGGGGAGGGGTCGCGCGCAGACAATGCCTCCCCCCCACCTCCCCGCCGGCGCGCCCCGCCCCCAGCTCCCCATTGGCCGGCGGGGAATTTGGGGACCCCCCCCTCCTCCTCCTCTCGCCAGCTTCCCCCCCCCCCCGACACCCTCCCGTCGGGGGCGCGCACGCCGCATTGTGCCGGGGGGCGCGCGGGGATGGGGGGGCGGGGGCGCGCGCGGCCGCCGTCGGGGGCGCGCCCGGGGGCTCCCCTTGTGTGTGCGTGTGCGTGCGCGCGGGGCCGGGGCCATGGAGGAGCTGAGCAGCGTGGGAGAGCAGGTCTTCGCCGCCGAGTGCATCCTCAGCAAGCGGCTCCGCAAGGTGGGACCCGCCGCCCCCCGCCCCGCCGCCCCCGCCGCCCCCGCCGCTAACGCGCCTCTCCCCGTCTCTCTCCCCGCAGGGCAAGCTGGAGTACCTGGTCAAGTGGCGCGGCTGGTCCTCCAAGTGAGCGGGGCTGCGCGGGGCGGTGCGGGGCGCGGGGCGCGGAGCGGGGCTGCCGCCCGCCCGGCCGCTTTTGTTCGGGTCGCGCCGCTCCTTTTGTTTACAAATAAGCGCGGCCCGGCCCTCCCCGCCGCCGCGTGGGGCTCCGCTCCCCCCTACACCACCCCCCGGCCGGGCCGGCCGCCCCCCCCCCTCCCCGGAGCGCCCCCCCCGGCGGGCAGGCACCGGCCCCGCGCCCCCCGCCCGCCCGCTGAAACCGGAGCTCCCTCGGGATGCGCGGGGCTCCCCTCGCCCCGCCGCGGCGTGGCTGCCCCCTCCGCGACAGGCCTCCCCCGGCCCCTTCTCCCTTGCCCGCCCCCCGGTGCGGGGGTGCCCCGGCCCCCGGTGCTGGGGGCACGAAGGGCCCGTTTGTCCTTGGATGAACTCCCCGGTGCTGGGCCGGTAACGGGGGCGGCGGGGAGCACCGGCCCCCTGCTCTTGCCCAGTCCATGTCTTCTGTTGCAGGCACAACAGCTGGGAGCCCGAGGAGAACATCCTTGATCCAAGACTCCTCCTCGCTTTCCAAAAGAAGTGAGCAAACTATAAATATTTCTAAGCGAACGATAAAGTCAATTAACTTCTAATTGGCTGCGCGTGCGGTGGAAGTTGTGGAAACAACAGACTGGAGCTCGCCGTGCCTTTTGTGGCACAGCCCTTTTGTTCATCTCCTGAAATCACAGCTCAGGTCCACCTAGGACGTCTCTCCCCGGGCTGGGTAAACATGAAGAATTTATGGCCCGGTGCACAACCTGGTTTGGTGCCGGCTGTAAAATGGGAGCGCAGCAGCGCCCGGCAGAGACCTCCGGCCCTTGGTCCAGTGGCCAGGGCCTCGCTCTGCTTGGGGGGCGACCACCGGCCCCAGCGGGGAGACGGCGCCTGGCACTGCGGAAACGGTGGGCTTGGGAGGCCCCAAAAAGTACTTCTGGAGGGCAGGGCTGTGAGAGGGTGAGGAAGTAGCTGGTTGGAGAAAATGGTGTCCTCTCTCAGGGCCAGGGCTACTGCCCAGGACCGAGCGAGGACCAGCAATTGTTCCACAGCTATTACACACCAGGAATCACGCACAGAGATAAAAAAGTAGCCAGCTGACTACGGTAAGCACAGTGCTGCCAAATATTTTGGCTTCATATTAATGAAAATCATTAAAGTTTATGATAGGATTTAATTATAATTCCTTCCTGGATCCATTTTTTCAAGAATGGAATCTGATGGTTAGTGCAGACAGCACGATGTTCAATTCGCCATATGTATTACAGCCCACCACTGTCCTTTTTAAATGGAGAACTACAAAATAGTATAGTGACCTGACAACATTCCCCATGTGATCACCTCGGGCTTTGCATGGCTGTCAGCCTGGGCCACCATCTCCAGACCAGAAACGAGCCCAGCAAAGGAGAGAACTCACAGAATTTCCAGGGAATGCGTTTGCTTTTCCTCCGCACGGAGGCTGTCCTGCTTCTCACTGAGCAGAGGGGAAGCTCAGCTCTGCAAGCGTGCAAGTAAGGTGAGGCTTAGCAGAGACGGGGCAGATCTTCCGTTCACCAGATCCTGTTGTACCAGAATAACTGCACATCTCTCCATGAATTGGAAGAGCCACTAACTCGGGATGGGTAATGCCGTGTGGTCCGTCACTGACGGCGTGAGCGCTTACAGCAGTTACAAAACTCGATGCCTCTCTTTGGAAGGCCTGTGACTGGCACCAGCGGGACAAAGGGACCAGGACTGCCAGGACTGGGGTAACCAGCGGGAAGGTCTTGCATGGCAAAGGATTTTGGTACTGTGAGCAGTTTGATAAACACATTTCAGCCGTCCATGCAGTTCAATCCCATGCTGTATTCAAGAGAGTTTCCCTTTCCTTTCACGTCTCCTCCAGTACACCAGGGCAGATGCCTGCCGCTGAGCCAGCTGGGCACCCTGGCATCCAGATAGCTGTCCTTCTTCTAAGGCTACAATTTTTATAACCATTCCCTCACTTTGTAGTTCTTTTTCTTGCAATGCATTGCATTCGTGGCCCAAGTTCCAGTAATCTGCACCAGTCCTGTAGGGTAAACAGTCCAGGTGCCACGTGGGGGATGTTTAACTGCACAAGCCCTCGGGTTTCTGTACAGTTCTTGGGGCTCTTTGACTGCACTTGAGTGTGGTGTGCCCATACCAGCATGGGTTCAGGTCAGTGATGTGCCCGGAGCCTGTAAGATCGCCACATGTCGATGGGGGTTAAGGACACCTCCCAGCCGCTGCTCGGGCAGGAGCTGAGCCTGCGGCATCCTGAGTAAGGGGTGGGTGTTTTTGATGACAGAAGAGAAGGAGGAACCAGGAAGATTTTTTGGATGTTTTTTTTCTTCCCTGCAAACATTGTCCTTAATCGTTTTTTCAGGGAACATGAAAAAGAAGTGCAGAATCGGAAGAGGGGCAAGCGGCCCAGGGGCAGGCCCAGGAAACACGTGGTGAGTCCTGGGGGCGGTGGAAATCCACGGCCATGATGGTGCTGGAGGGGCTCTGACCTCGGGAGGCACCAGCGAGTGTCTGTCCACAGCGCAGGGTGCGGTGGATGCTCAGGCTCTGGAGGGTGGTGAGGACACAGCGACGCCTGCAGACCCCGGGCTCAGGGCTTTGAAGATTGCGGTGTTGGGTGGGTCGATGAGGATGCGCACGAGGAGGACGTCTCTTCATCGCTGGTCTGGCGATGGTGTAGAAGGAGACAGAAGAGTTCCCTGGCACCAGGGAACCTGCCTGGTATTTAAGCCTGGCCAGTTTTGTACCGTAGGCGGTAACTCGTTTTATGGCAGAGGACAAGCGGATCAGCTAACGCGGAGAAAGAACCTGTGTGTGTCTGAGGCACCTGGCCAGGCAACGCTGAAGGATTTGCAACGCCAGTGTCTGTTCTTTGGTAATGTGTGTTAACTCTTTCCCTGTCTCTCTCCACTGCTTCGCAGGAACCAGAGATGCCTGCAAAAACTAAGTCAAGTAGCTCCTCTTCCTCCACATCCTCCTCTTCCTCCTCCTCTGATGAAGAGGATGAAAGTGACCTGGAAGCAAAGAGAGGTCCCCGCAGCAGAGAGACTCACCCGGTACCACAGAAGAAAGCTCAGATCCTGGTAGCGAAGCCTGAAATGAAAGACAGTTCCAGGAAGAAGCGTGGGCGCAAACCTCTTCCCCCAGAGCAGAAAGCAGCTCGAAGGACCGTGAACTTGACAAAGGTGCTGAAAACGTCCCGGAAGGAGGTGGGCGGCAGCGCCAAGCTGATGGGGAAGCTGCAGCCCCAGCACAGCACGCAGGGCTCAGGCATGGCCGTGCTGAAGGACCCGCCGGGCGCCTTGGCTGGGCTCAGTTCAGGCAGTTCGTCTGCGGAAAATCTGCCCAACATGAAGAGCGGCTCCGCGAGCCCAAACCGGGCCATCAGCTGGCAGAGCTCCATCGTGCACTACATGAACAGGATGTCCCAAAGCCAGAACTCGGCAGAGACCTCACCCCTGGGCAGGCTGGCGCTCAAGTCCCAGGCATCCAGCAAGAGCAGCTTAGGGCTGGACTTGAAAATGAGGAACCAGAAAGGATCTGGGGAGCTCGGGCTGAGCGTGCAGGGCCCCAAGACTGCTAAGGCTCCCAGCAGCGGTGCTGGAGGGGACCAGAAATCGGGGTTTGCTGCGGGAGGCCAAATGCTGCACAACGGCAGCAAGACACCGGCAAGCTCGTCCGGGGCCGGCAGCCAGCCGGCCTCCAGTCAGGAGCTGAACCTCCAAGCTCTAAACCTGCAGAGCGTCAAAAACGGGCCGAGTGCGGCTGGCGGTAGCAGCCTCCCTCGCCACCTTTGCAGCGCCCTGTCCAAAGGCACCGGAGGCGGCACGGCAGCGAGCGCGGGTGCTGCCGGCACAAAGGGTGGTGCGGCGGGTGCCGGGTTGAATGCTGCCAGTGCCGGCATGCTCTCGGGGGGGGATGGTGGCAAGAGCGAGAAGCAGGCGCACCGGGCAGGCGACAGGGACTCGGCCAAAAGCGGCACAGCCAGCACGCAGGAGGGACAGGCGGCTGCGGAGAACCGCAAGCCGTCCGCCCTTTCCGAAATGAGCACAGGCGAAGAGACCAGCTCAGATTCGGATCGGGATTCGGCTTCCTTCCCAGGTGTGGGTCAGAACATGTCTGTCTCTATCCAGACCAGCCAGGACTGGAAACCCACCCGCAGCCTGATCGAGCACGTCTTTGTCACCGATGTCACCGCTAACCTGATCACAGTGACAGTCAAGGAGTCCCCAACCAGCGTCGGGTTCTTCAACCTACGGCAATACTGAGCCCAGGAGCATGGGAGGAGGGAGAAGTCCCTTCAGCCTCTCTCTCAGCGTTGCCCAGCTCTTCCATCAGGTTTTTCTTTTTTCAAGTGAACATGGAGACCTCATGAGAACCTGCTGGGACTCGTGTCTAGAGAGGCTTGAGAAAGATGCGGTGAAACCTGCTCCGAACTGCCAGCGGGTCGATGGATCCCTCCCGGCTTCTCTCCATCCTCTCCGAGCGGAGGTGGCTGATGCCATTCTCCAGGAGCAGCAGGGACATCGGTGCTGCCGGCGGTGACCGCTGGCAAGTTTTGAGCCAGGCTTCACTGTACACGGGTTCTTTGCTTTACAGCCTGAAGCAGCAGATGACAAGGTCTGCAGCGCTCTGGCGGCAGAGAGGGTGTGGAGCTGTGACAGGCCAGGCTTAGTCTTGGGAGAGGAAAAGGAGATCCCTTTCCTTCCTCTGGGCTCCCGATGAATCCCTCTGTGAGCCGCGGGGAGTCGTACGTCAATCCAAATGAGGCAGCCACTGTTCCCAGCCCTGGGGGATGGCTGTATACGGGGGTTTTTCAGGGTACACTCAGCCCAGCCACCCCCCTGGGCGAGGTCACTTCCAATGATGGTGAAGTCCACAACAGTTCTGTTGTGGTTTCCAGCTGATAGGGAAATATTGTTTACATTTTTATATTTTTTATTAAGGAAAATCCTTTTTTTGAGGGAGGGCAATAAACCCCGTCTAGGGAAGACTGAATCCTGGATGCCACTGACGATATGGGCATCGAAGATGCCTCTTTCGGAGCAAGGGGTGGCTGGCAGCGGGCATGTCCTTGCTGCCCGGGGAGGGTTCTGCCTTGCCGAGGGTGGGAGCCAGCAAGAGCCGCTGGCTTCTTTGCAGTGACTTGACTTTCAGATGAAAGCGAAGCCCGAATCGCTGTACAGCCCAGGGAGCCCCAGCGCCGCTCCTCTGCCTCGTCCCAGCATCGCCACCGCCTCCCCATCCCGTTCAGCAGTTTCCAGGCGCTCATAGGGACCGAGGTGGGGGATATTTTTTAAGTCTTGCAGAACATGCAAACCCTTCCAGCGGCAGGTAGGTTGGTACTCGGACTGCCAGTTGTCTGCGAGGTCAGTGCTGGGGTTCAGCTCAAAAGCAGCACCCAGACAGAGCTGGGGGTGAGCCCTCCCCGCTGCGAGCCCGGCCAGATCCAGCCTTCAGTCCAGCCCTGCGCCTTGGATGCTCGCTGGGTTTGACTCACACTGATCATCCACGCTTTTCTCCCACCGGAGGGCTCAGAAGCTGGTCAAGGACACTTGCACGGGTGGTCTGGAGCGGTGGGAAAGGGAAGGAGAGGGAGAAGGGGCAGGACCAGGTAGCGGGTGCCTTGTGCCGCTGCCCCCTCACGGGCTGTTCCCCGAGGGTCCTGCAGCAGCCGTTCGCCTCTGTCGTGCCACCCTGTGCCAGCAGCTGGGGTGTTCATTTTGGCTTGAAATTGCAACCGATAATGGCTTTTTTACTGAGGTCTTTTTCCCTGCTATAGATTACTCTCAGAAGCCAAAATTAGCAGCTGTAGTTCAGGCAGAGTTTAGTAGCATTCGAGGTCATTTTAGTCCTGTTCATGCTGAACTCCTTTCTTGGAAGAGATAAAAAGCCTGCAGCCTGCCAGGTCTGGGTGCGTGGTTCGGGGATGCCTCCGAAGGGCTGTCCCGCCGGCGTCTCTGGGGTGGCTGCTCACTGTGTGCGTGCACAGGCGCTGCCTCGGGTGTCACCACTTGCTGGGTGACTGACCGGGCCCCAGGAGGGGTGTCTTCCTTTGCCGCAGGCGGGGGCACTTGCAGTGTCATCACACACGGGAGTGCGCAGATAAATGGACCAAACTGGGGGTATGTGTACTTCTGACCCCCCCGATGCATCAGCCCACTGCAGTCGCGTTTGCTGCCGCTGGCTGCTGGCAGTGCAGTTCTCAGGTGAAATGAAAAGCCAGCGCTGGCTGCACGGGCTGCCCGGTTGTTCAAGGGGTGGATGGGTGTTCCTGAGCGGCGGCTGCAGCCTCTGCCGGGGCGGGCTCCCGTGCTCCAGGGATGCTCTGCCTCTGTATTTAACCCCCAGCCGTCCTGCTGGTTGTGGCTTTGAGTTTGTTGTGTTGTGGAGCTGAGCACGGCGTCCTGCGTGAGTCGACGGTGAGCCAGGACGGGTATTGATGCCTTGCAGGGGGACCTGTGCAGGCTTCTTGGCCAGCTCCAGCTCTGCCCCGCTGCAGCCAGGCAGCCTTGAATGTCACCTCGCCACGGTATCGGGCAGCCCAGGGCAGGGGTTTGCTCCCGGCCACCCGCCGAGGACTGCTGCAGCCCTGCTCTGCCGCTGGCCTGCCGGCAACGCGTTACGCATTGTTCTGCTGGGCAAAGGGCCGAGGGGAGAGGAGGGAGCGTTGTCCATGGAGGAGGTTCCCAAGGACAGGGTTTCTGTTGGGCTCCATGATGCCAAAATGTCACAGTCTGTGCTGTTTACCTTCTGATCTTCAAATTTGCCAAACGAGCTACCGCTGCTTTGAACAGACCAAGGAAACATTAGCCTGTGTCAGCAGAAACGAATGCGCTCGGCGTGGTCTCTGCTGGGTGTGCTTTTGTGCTGGGGATGCAAGCGTTTGGGGAGAAGAATCGAGGAATCTGGGAGCACGGGGGTAATGCTCTTCCCCACACACCAAATGTTTGCTACCTGGCCTTTGCAAATCCAAACTGAACGACAATGTGCCTTTTGGACTGTCCGTATCTCAGCCTTGTCTGCGACACCAGTCCCACGACAGGTTTGTGCCTATGCAAAGCGGAGTGGTCGCAGGGTCCTGGGGACAGCTGTGACACCCGTGGGGAGAGGTGCCCTGGTCCCCAGCGGGACACCCAGCCGTCGCGTGGAGCCCTGCAGGGCTGAGGGCAGCTGAGGGTTGCTCACCGAGAGGAAGCTGGCCTGGCAGGGTGCTGTTGCCTACAGCAGTATCCTACTGGTGTCCTCCCGGGGGAAAAAAGCAGCTGAGGATGCTCTGAGAAGGGGTTGGGCACCAGGCGTCTGCCGAGGGTGCAGGAGACGAGCTGCGATGGTTGGTGTTGTGCTCGCTGCACGCCGGCTCTGAGCCGCCTGCTCCCTCCACGGCTCCCCTCGAAGCTCAACGCGTTTCTCCGTGCCGGGGCTTCCTCCTGCCTCATGGCCAGGCGAAGGGTCGCTGGGCCGGGGCCTGTACCCAGGGGAACACGCATCCCAGTGGCGAGCGGCTTTCCTCCATCACCCACCCTCCCCAGGCGTGTCCCCTCACGGTAGCGGCAGGACTCTGCCGTCACCACTTGCTATTGTGCCTTTTGCTCACCAGCTGGTTCGATTCCAAAGGTCTAGGGATGGTGAAAATGATAATCCAGAAATTTTTCTGACTTTTATCTCCTCCTGCGCTCCTTCCCCCATCCCTTCCCAACCTCGTGGTTCAGGATCTCGGCTCTCCCAGCAGCGCTGGGGTGTCTGAGTGAACAGTTCCTGTTGGAGTTTGCCTCTCAAAGGCACATTATGTGAGTGATTTACTGTAATCTTTTGTGGACAGGGGTTGAAAGCCGGTGCAGACCCTGTTTACCAGTCCGTACCATTACTATTCAAGGTCTATCTTTTTTTTTTTTTTTTTTTTTTAAGTTTGCTGCTATGGGTTGGGGTGTTCAGCCGTGTGTCAAACAGCCAATTAAAGGTTTCTCACTTGTCATTTTCTAAGGGGTTTCCGATGTGGAAAGTCCTGCAGTATTTGTATATTGAATGGATATTTTCTCCAGGCATAATCTGGTTAAGCATACTTGTTGTTTTCCATTGGACTGGAAGAGGTGGCCAATTCAGTCATCTTCGCTAGAAACTTAGTCTATTTTTATATATATATTTTGTACCAAAAAAACCTGGAGTTCGTGGAGGGTTGGGGATGGTTTCGGGAGTTCGGTTTGCGTTGAGTTTCTGAGCTGGGTGTGAAGAGCTCCAGAGCTGGAGAGAAGGTTTTTACTGAAAGAAATTGAGGGATGGGTGAAAACAAACAATTGTTCTTGTAACTTGTGCCAGTCACTGGACTGATTTGTATGTTTTAATTAAAGAGAGAGCCAAATCGTTCCTGTATGACACTTATAATTGCTTTAAACTACAGCTGTTTGTTTGCTTTTATTTTCAGAGAACAAAAGTTGGAGATGTTATTACCCTGGGAAAGCTTAAGGGCTTTGTTGAGCAGGACAGGCGCCCAGCCTGCCGAGCGGCGCAGGGCCAGGGTCCCCGCTCCCCTGAGGGCTGGGGTCCCCGCTCCCCCAGGCCTGCGGCCGCCATCCCAGCACCTCGCCTGCGTTCTCTGCAGTGTGTTTTCTAGTGCTCCTGGACACTAACGCTAGTGTAGACCCACGACCTCGAGGCTGCTTTTAATTTATTTGCAGGAAAACTAAGAGCTGGTTACGTCGGGTTGGGGTTTGGGTTTTTTAATAACTTTTACACTGCTCTTTTTTAGCATATCAATAAATATTTTTTTAAACTTTTCAGCCTGGTGTGGTCACTGCTCCCGGAGCCCCCCCGCACGGCCTGGGCCCAGCCCCCCTCCCCCCCCCCCCCCCCCCAGGCTGCCGCTGCCTTGCGAAACCGCATCTCCCCCCCCCCCCCGCCCAGGGCACCGTGCTCCCGCCCCTGCCCGCGGGCCGCCGGCCCGGCTGCGGCAGGACCCCCGAGCCGGGGATGGGCGAGGCCGGGGGGACTGGAGCCACACCCCCCGCGCCTCCCCCCGAGCGTCCGGGCGGGACGCGGCCCCCTCCCGGCCCGGCTCCTGCCGGGGGCAGCGCTCCCCTGCGGCGGCCCGGGCCAGGGGTCGGGTGTCTCCGCTCAGCCCCGCCCGGCCGCCCCGCACCTGCGGCACCTCGGGCGGGGGCCGAGCGGCCTCGGGGCTCCGCCGTCGGGGCTGCTGTCGGAGCGAACGGAGCCGCGGGCGGGGGGGGTGTCTGCTCCTGCGGGTCGCTGTGCGACCCCCTCCCGTCCCCTCCGCCCTCCGCGTCCGCCCCGCCGGGGGCCCCGGCGCGGCCCGGGTGAAAGGGCCCCCCCGCCGGGCCGGGGGAGAAAGGCGCCATTGTGCGGCCCGTCCTCCCGCTCCTCCTGGCCGCTCGTTTTCCGCGCCCGGCCGCTGACAGCCCCCGCCGTGCGGGGCTGCGCTCGTCACCCGCGGCGCAGGGACAGGCGGTTAATGAGGACGCGGCTCAGCCCCGCCGCCCCCCGCCTGCGCGGCCGGGCCGGAGTTGAATACAAAGGCCGGGGCAGGGGCGGCCGCCGCGCCCCCGCCGCGCTGCCCGCCCCGTCGGAAGGGCGGAGCGCCGCGGCCCGGGGCAGCGCCCGTGCCCGGCCCGGTACCCGGGCGCCGTTCTTCCGAGCAGAGCCGCACACGGCGCCCGCCACCGCACCGTCCGGGCCCCGCGGGCCCCCCGGGGGGCAGCCCGGCCCGGCAGCACCTTGTGCCAGAAGGTGGGGGGGGCCGGACAACCCCCAACCCCCCGTTGGTTCCCGGCCCCAGCCCTGCGCGGCAGAGGGGGGGACGGGGAGCCGCCCGCCCCGTCAGGACGCCCCGGGCGTCCCGCGATGCTTCCGGGCACCCCCCAACCCTCCTCGCCCAAGGGCCACAAAGGGAAGACAGACACGGTTCTATTTACAAAGTATATATTTAAACTGACATAAAAAGCAGGTCTCATATGGACATTCACGGCTGGCAGAAGACACGTAGTTAAGCTTCACTTCCAAGACTGAGATTTAGCCAAATTGTTTTTGTACAAGTCTTAGATTTAAATAATTCACACACACACACCCCCACGCACACACACTCAATATATACGTTGCTATATACATACACACATATACACCCACATGTATGTTTTGCTCCATATACATGTGTGTCAGGATGCACACATATACACAGGGCTGGAGTGAAGCACACCACATCCTGTCCGCATCCCAGCGGGCAGGAGCGCGGCTCCGGGCCCTTTCCCAAAGGGAGGCAGCCCCCAGCCTCGGCACGGCAGCAGCGGGAGGACGGGCAGCTCAAGCCCATCATCGTCCCTCCGACAACACATGTGTCCCGTGTCCGCTGCCCCTGGCACCGGCACTGAAACCAGCACATTGGTTCTTCGTATAAACCAAGTTAAAAAAATCTCAATTTTACAAAATATGCCTTAAAAAAAGAAGAAAAAAAAAACAAACCTGCCCAGAACTCACAGACATGACTCCCTTTGTACAGTCAATACAGCATCCTCCCGCTAGGCCACCCGAAAAGGTCCCAAAAGGAGGATGGGGAAAGAGCCGGAGCAAGGTGGAGCCACAAATGGGCCCAACAGCGAAGCGCTGCTCCTTACCCCAGCCCTGCTCCCCACCCACCAGGCCCCCCTGTGCCACCACCCCCCACGCAGCCCCCAACCCGGGGCCTTCGGGCGCTTGGCTGGGGCAGCCGGCACCGGGGGACGAAGGCGACCCGGCCCTCGCCAGACCGACTTGTGCTTTCCAACCCAGAGAGATGCTCAGGCCGAGGCGTCAGGGTGGGGAACGCATGCTCCCCCTCAACCGAAATCACAACACAGCAAAGATCCCACTCCCCAGCGTCTGGCCGCCACCGAGCTGGGGGAGAAGGAACGAGCAGCGTGGGGGGCTGCAGCCCCCATGGCCGCTGGACTTCAGAGCCATGAAACCCTACAGCTGTGCCCTGCCCCAGGCCAGGGAGAAAAACGGGGTGTTCTCCAGAGCCAGGAAAAATAACACAGGCAAAGGAACCACAAAAAGCCACCCCAGTGAGCAGGGCTGCTTGCGCACGGGAGTTATTTCGCCTCTTGGCTATTGTTTAACTAGCATAAGAAAAGGGAAATATTTATTGTCTCTGAATGCATAAAGGTGGCTCTGGGATTTGTCAGGGATGTGGGTATTACAAAACACTTTATCTGGAGCCTTCTAACAGTCTGACATGAACTGTGTTTGGGGAAAAAAAAATAATAATCCACCTTCTATAGCGGTATAAAGCATCTAAATATGGGCAGTGACATGCTACCCTCCCAAACCTCTCTGGCATTTCAGGAATGTAAACAGAGGGGTTTTTTGTTGGGCTTTTTTTTCTTTTTTTTTTTTTTTTCTTTTTTTTTTTATGTGGGTGGGGGAACAGAATCAAGAGACCAGACAAAATGAAAACAGATTCTCAGCTCAGTCCCATCTCCCACAACTGCTACGACAACTCTATTAAAGTGCATTTCAGTATCACCCTTCTCAGGAACCTTACACACACAAACCTCCTCTTCCTTTGCAAGAAAAGGTAATTCAAGTTAATACTCTGCTAGAACAGTTTTAGCCTTTTTATGGATTTCTGCTTTTCCCCGCCCCAAGTTTGTAGCAATATTATTTTTTTTGTTAGCCTGGAAATGCCCCCTCCCCAACAACACTGTAAATTCAAGTGCTTACTTCAACTGTCAAGGGTAACAGTTCTGGATACAGCACACTTGATTGTACAAGCAACACCTTCTATCACAATCAAGAAATCAGGGCACTTTGCCCTCCGAGGGAGTAACACTTCCCCCCTCTATCATCCATAGCATCATATGAAAAATAATAGTTAAAAAAAAAACCCAGAACATAATTAGCTGTGAACATCGTTTGTTATGTACACTGGCTCCTGCAACAGATGCATGAACTCCGTTAGTTCTCAGTTTTATTGTCCTTTCTAAGAGCAACTGAGCAGTCACTGTTGTCTCCATTTAAATAAAACAACTCAGAGTTGAAATATATATATATAGATATATATATAGGCATTTTTTCTTAAATAACATATTTACATCTAATAGAAAATATAACTCTAGAGATAATCTTTCCAACGAAATGTAAGATGTGGAAAAGAAAAAAAAAAAAGATTGAGTTAATGAATTTAGGACAGTTTCTAAATCCTCTCCAGGACACACCAAAAAAAAAAAAAAAAAAAAAAAAAAAAAAAAAAAGGCCCACCAAGCTCTAACCAAGCTTTTGTCTGGATCTGACCGAAGAAAACCCCAGCACCACCTCCAACAAACTCATCGCTTCTCTTTAAAGAATCCTTGGTCCGTGCTGCTCTCCTTGATGGTGACGGTCAAAAAGTTAGAGGTCACATCAGTTACCACCACCTTCTCCAGGTTGTTGAGCGAGGGGCTCCAGGACTCCTCCTCGGGGTCCCCCAGGATCCTGGAGACAGGGATCCTGGCGATGAGGGAGGGCCGCCCCGCCTGGCCCCCCATGCCGTCACGATACAGGCTGCCCATAGCGCCCGGGCTCACCGTGCCGTGCAGGAGCTTGGGCCCGCCGGGGTCTAGCCCCCCCTGCCCCTTGGGGTCCAGAAAGTCAGCCCGGTGCTTGGCCAGACGGGGAGGGTAGGTCTCTGCAGCTCCCAGCTTGGTGCCCACCTCGGTGCGGTTGGGGCCGGGCAGGGCACCGGGGAGGTCAGGGTCCTGCCGCCTGGCCAGCTGGATGACACTGTGTCCCGAGCTGAACTTGGCCGCCCCTGCTGCCGCCTCCTCCATCTTCCTGGCCTTCAGGTAGTCCCCCACCTTGTCCCCAGGGTCCCCCAGTTTCCTCTTGGAGGCATCCAGAGTCTCCGCCAGGTCCTTGTAAAGCTCCTTCCTGGGCTTTGGGCCTCTCTTTTTGGGGGTCTCCCCAGGCTTCTCCTCCACGCGGATCACCCGGTCACGGATGCTGTCTCCCTTGGGGGTGCTGGTGCTGGAGCTGCCCTGGGGAGCCAGGGCTATGTTTCTCAGTCCTTCCCTAGCCCGGGACGTGGAGCCCAGCTCCTGGGGGGACCTGCCGGGATAGGGCACCCGGATCCCCCTGGAAGAGTCACTGCGGAATTCATAGGTTTTGGCTTTTGCTTTTGCCTGGGCCTGCAAAGAAGATAAATCAACTGGTGACTTTATCATCCTGCCATCCAGCTGCATAATTACAACTCACAAGACAAGAGGCCGCCTTTGCAAGGAGCATCCTCTGTGGGGGCCGGACGGGGACCCGCTCCCCACTGTGGCACGCAGCCCTGGCCGGCACCGGTATGCACGGGGCTCCGGCCTCCTTACCTTTAGCAGGAAGGTTTTGGGCTTGGGGCCTCGTTTTTTGGGCCCATATAGCTCCATTTCTCGCTCCCTAGAGGTGTTAAAAAAAACAAAGCTTCAATTCAGCATAGCTACAAGACAGCAACATATTTACAAGCACAACAGCTATGGCTAGCAAAGGCCTTGTACCTTTCCTCAAAGGCTGCAAGCAGCCGGGCATCCAGGATGTTTTCCTCAGGTTCCCAAGTGCTGTACCTGGGTGGGGGGACAGAGAGAGGGAATGGCATGATGAGGCCAAAACAGAAAATATGAATAAAATAAAAAATAGGGGGCATAAAGGAAGGGCCCCAAGTTTCCTTTCCGCTACAATGGGAGAGCGGGGCTGCAGCCAGCCGGCTCCCCGCGGCTCCCTGGCTGCGGGGCCCTACGGACAAACGGCCGACTTACTTCTGAGACCAGCCCTTCCATTTCACGAGATATTCCATGCGCCCCTGCAGATGCGAAGAGAAAAATAAATAGGCACGGAGGGAAACCGCGATAGACGCCCGCAACAAAGATACACCCGCAATTCCACGCATGTAGCAAACACGCGCCCGCGGCGCGTGTCAAAAACACGCGGGGGGGGGGGAGGAGAGGGAGCTGGGGAGGGGGGATGCAACCAAAAAAAAAAAAAATTAAAAAAAAAAACCAAAACCAAGCAGGGGGTGCGCAGGCAGCGGCGGTGCACGCCCGCCCCGCCGGCGGGGAGCGCCCGGGCATGCGGCGGGGAGAAAGAGCCGCCCACAGCGGGCGCCCGGCCGCGATCGGGCCGGAGCCGGCGGGGCCGCCGCAGCGGCGGCGGTGGGGCCGCGGGAAGGCGCGGGGCCGGGGGGGGGGGCGGGGGGGGGGGCACCTACTTTGCGGATGCGGCGCTTGAGCAGGGCCTCGGCCGCGAAGACGCGCTCCCCGACGGCCGAGAGCTCCATGTTTACGCGGCCGCTCGCAGCACACAGGCAGCCGCCAGCGCAGCCCAGACCATAATACTCCGCCCGCTGACGTCAGCGCCGCGGCCCCCCCCCCCCCCGCGCCGTCGTCCCGTCCCCCCCCCCCCGCACTTGTTGCTGGCGGAGCCGGGTGGAATATTCCGCCCGCGCCGCATTGGCCCGCGCCGCTGCCCCGCCCCCCGACGTGCGCCGCGTCCCGATGAGCGCGGGGCGGGGCCGGCGGCGGGGGCGCGCGGGGAGGGAGGGGGCGGGATGCCACGCCCCGCCACGCCCTCCACGCCCCGCCCCGCTCCGCTGGGGGGGCCGGCGGCGGGGGGGAGCGCGGAGGAGCGGCGGGGGGGAGCGGAGCACAAAGGCGCCCCGGGAGTGCGGGGAGCCGCCACCGCCTCCCCCAGCCCCGGGGACGGGGTGGGCCGGCCCCCCGCAGCACCTGGACGGGGCGGGCCGGCGGCCGCTGGCCGTTCCCGGTGCTCCGCGGCCCAGCGCGGCTGCCGGGGCTGGGACAAAGGGAGCGGCGTGAGAGGCGGGAGCGCTCACGCACACACCGCCCTGCCCGGGAGCGGCAGAGCCCGATGCGGCGAGGGGCCGTCCACGGAGAGACGCGGTCCCGCGGATCCTTCGCGGCGGCGCGGGGAGCACCAGCACACCGGAGCTCAGGGCCGCGTTTTCCCCGCGCCGGCAGCCCCCGGCTCTGCTCGCCTGGGGTCGGGGAGGTGGCCCCGGGGCCAGCGGGGCGGTCCCACGCGGAATTTGGTGTGTGTCGTCCCCCCGCGTTACCTGTCAGTCTAGGGGCGTGGGTGCGCGGGTGGCACTGCAGACCTGCCAGCCGGTACCGGGCCCCCCCGGGCCCCCACCCCGGCTCTGCCGATCGCCCCGCATCCCGCCCGGGAGCCGTCGCCTTCTCTCGCCGTGACTCCGTCCCCGAGGCGGCCAAAGGAGACCGAGATACGCGTGTCAGGGCGGCGAGCCACGGGGGACGAGTGCAGCCCCCGGGGATCCGGAGGTCCCAAGCGACCGGTGTCCCCCTCACAGCCGGGCAAGGCCCCAATCCGCTCCTCGGGGCCGTCGCGGGTGGCTGCGGAGGGGCCCGGCAGCGCTGCAGCCCCATCCCGCGGCGTGAAGCAGTTCCCGATCCGGGGAGCACCGGAGCCGCCCGTTGCTGCCCCGCGAGTGGGACCCGCAATACCACGGCTCGGTGCTGAGTGGGCTTCTGCGGCCTCGTCCACGCGGGACGCGGCCAGGCGAGGCCTCTTGTGGACCTTCCCCCCCCGCCTCCGGCTAAGGAGCTCGAAGCCGAGGGGGGAACTGGCCTCTGCGGGCCCCGCGCTCACGCGTGGGAAACCCCACTGTGGGCGTGGCCCAGACGATCCGGCTTGCTCCTCCTCTCCGGTAAATGAGACGGCGGCTGCCGCGCCCCGCGGCTCCGGTCTGGCTGCGGTTTGCCGCCGAGGGGGCGCCTGTCACCGGTGGCGGGTACGGAGAGGCCAGCGCGGCTGCGGGACCAGCTCCCCCGTGCGCTTGCTCGGCGCCGGGGCTCTGGGAGACCTGTCTTCCCCCGGCCCAGGGCAGCCATGGGCCTCGGCGTACGACGGCCCCGGCAGCGGAGACCGGAGGGCACCGGCGCTGTCTCGGGGGTCGTTGTCTCCCGGGACTCCTCCCTGCCGCCGCGGAGCCCTGGCGGGCAGGGACCTCCAGCGGGGGTCACGGGGGCAACGGTTCTCCCGCGGTGCGGGGGATACGGGTGGGGGCCCTGGGAGCCCGCGGGCAGCGCCGGAGGCTGGAGGTCCGCGGCCCCACGGGGGGTCGCGGGGCGCGGGGGTCGAGTCTTGGCGGGCAGAGCCCTCCTCCCGCCGCCACTGGCCGAGGTGGAGCCGCGCTCACGGAAGGAGGCGGGAGATTTCCACCCTGTGGCTCCCGTGGGCTCATAGTCCCACGCCTCCGGCCCCGCGGCCGCGGGTTTTGCGCGGCGTGCCCGGCCCGGCACGGAGCTCGGCGCCGGTGCGGAGGGGCCGGGCGGGGGGGGGCGGCTCCTGGCGAGCGTCGTCCTGAGGAGTTTTTCGTTAAAGTCAAATTAATCGTTGTTAATTAAGGCAGATCGCGTGGCGGATCGTGAATCGGCGTGGATGCGGCGGCCCGGATCCCGCTCTCGGGAAGGTGCGCGCGGAAGAGACACCCGTGGGGAGCGGGCGCAACGCCCGCCTGGATCGTCCTCCCGGGGTCCGACGGTGCCGCCGCTCCCGCCCCGTCCGCGGCGCGGGGCTCCCGGGTCAGCGTCCGCGGCGGCGCAGCGGGGCCCGTCCCCGTAGCTGCGGGGGTGCTGCGGCCCGGGGACACGGGTGTCTGCCCCGCACCTTCTCTGCCGGTGTCCCCAGCGCCTGTAGGAAGCGCGGCGCCGGAGCCTCCTCGCCGCACCGGAGCCCCGAGGGGCCGCAGAGCTGCCGACTGAGCCGCCGCCTCTGCCCCATCGCCTACAAGGAGCTTCGCGGAGCCCCACAGCCACGCGTGGGGGTGCGGAGGGGGGAGGCCGAGGCTACAGCTGCCTCCCGCGCAGGCATCCATGGAGGGAGCAGCTCCGTCCTCCGCTGCGACCCACGCGGGACCCGCGCGGAGCCGGCGCTCCGGTTGCGGCGCGGGGGGGCAGGGACAAGGCGAAACGCAAACGAGAACGGCGTGGGGAAACCAGCGGGGAGCCGCCGCCGCTGCGTGGGAGTCTGCCCGGAGTCCCCGCGCCGTTGGCGAGCCAGAGTCGGGGCTGCGGCCGCTGGCGGGGGTCTGGGCCCGGAGGGAGAAGCGGGACGGAGCGGCCCCGGCGCCGCGGGACGAGACAGCATACGGAGCGGCCCCGGCTCTCCCAGGCGGCTCCTCCCGCTGCCGCAGGGACCCAGGGCCCCCCTCGCTCGGCGCCCGCGGGGCTGCGTGGGCCTCCCGGGCTGGCCGGGCCAACGGGAGCCGGAGTCGAGCCTGGGGACAAGCCGCCCTCCACGCTCCCGAGGTCAACGGCAGAGCTGCGTGGGCGCCCCACGGACTCTCGGCCGGGGGGGAGGGGCGCTCACCCCCGCGCTCCCTCTGCTCCCGCCGGCCCCGGCCCTGCCCTGGGGTCCCGGGGCGCAGCGCGGACGTGGGGACATCTCCGGCCCGGCGAGGGCATGTGCCGCCGCGGCGAAGCCCGTTTCCGCCCATTTGAGCCCAAACCCGCCCCTTGGCCGCCGGCTCCCCGCTTCCCCAGCCCGCACTCATGCGATGAGCTCTTCGGGGCTCAGCGAGACGCCGCGGGGCAGAGCGCCCGGCTCCCCCCTCGTTTCTCACCGTGCGAGGGCTTCCACGGCTGCGAGCTTTGCAACGAAACCAGGGGTCTACTGCCCCTCCCGGGGCCGCGCGTGAGGGCGGTGGGGCGAGCACGCGTGTCCGAGAGCGGTTGAGCCGGGGGCCGTGGCGGGGCGGGAGGGCGCTGGCTCCAGCCCAGCCGCCGGCGCGATCGGTCGCCGCGCCGCAGCCGGGCTCCTCCCCGCCGCTTCCCGTGCCCTGCACCCCACGGGTGTCTGCGCCCGGGGCGGCTGGGACCCGGCCCAACTCCCGGTCCGGCCCGGTTCCCCGGGCGGCCGGGGATGCGGTGCCGGTCGGAGACCCGGCCACGCTACGATCGCGCTCCCCGGTATCCCCTTCTGCCGGGTGGCCCGAGCATGGCCACAACGCTGAGACTGCAGGGGCAGAGCATGTCGCTCCCCCAACGGAGCCCCGGCGCCTGCGGGACCCCGAACCGACCCCGCCGCCGGGCCGGTCGTTGTGTCCCGGGAGGGGCATCCTGCAGCCCGGCCGGGCCGTGGGTACTGCCGGGCAGAGTAGAGTGCGCCCTGCAGCCACTTCCACGAGAGCTCCCTGCGTGCGTGGACATCTCCCGCTCCGCCCCCTGGTTCGGCTCCGGGCTTCTCCCGGCCCGGTCCCACCACTGAGCCGGGCGTGAAAACGAACCCCTCTGCCGGCGGCGGAACGGAGCCGGGACGAGCCTCGGGGCAAGTTCTCGCCCCCCCGGGCCGGGGCCGGGCTCTCCCGGGGGGGCGGGTGTGGGCCCGGGAACCCCGCGGCCCCGGCGCTGTTCGGCCCAGCGCTCACCCGCGCGCTGCCTTTTCGTTTCCGAGCGGCTCGGGGCGGCAGCGACCGGCCCCGAGCTGCGGCACCTGCACCCCACGCGGGAGGAGGCGGCCGGTGTGTGTCCCTCTCCCCGGGACCGAGGGCGAGGACGGGCCCCGGGACGGGGCCATACACGGAGCTGTGGTCTCCCATGGGCTCGCTGCAGGCGGGGCCGGGCCGCCCGCGTTTCCCATCTCCTTCCCGCGGGGTACGGCGCTGCCGTCCGCCCTGACCCCCGGTGTCCCCGGTGCTGCCGGCGGGGCCGCGGGGGCAGCCGTTGTCCGGAGCGCGGGGGTGCCCAGCCCGGGGAGGGGGAAGCCCAGGGGTGCCGGCGCAGCGGTATCCCCGCGGGACCGCTCCCACCCGCTCCCACCAGCCCACGGATTCTCGTGCGAGGCAGTTTTCGTGTCGACCTGTTTGACATCGAATTCCGGCCCGGGCAGGGCTTCCCCGGCGGCTCCGACGCCCAGGGCCGGCGGGGGAAGGCAGCGCGCCCCGATGGGCACGGCTCAGGCCCGGCCGACCCGGGGGGCACCGGGCGCGGCCGCCGCCCCTTCCCCTGGGACTGGGGACGGCGAGAAGTGGACGGGCCGGGCGGGACCGGACCGGAGGAGAACACCCGGGGTAGGGCCGCTCCTCCTGGGGTGGCTGCCGGACACCGCTCTGCACGGGTGCGGAGCGCTCCACGCCGCCTTCTCGCCGCCTTCCTCTGGCCGAGGCCCCCCGGTCCCGGCGCTGCTCCCGCTCCGCCGGGGCTCGGGACGGAGCCGCCGCTTAGCGCTCAGTGCTCTGCGGGACACGCTCCGCGGAGCCTCCGCGTCGGGGGGTCCTCTGGGCTGCGCAGAACGGACCGCGCCGGGCGGGCAGCGGGGGCCGGGGCGGGACCGCGTCTCTCCGCCCCGTCGCTCGTTATCCCCGGTTACACGTCTTTGGCCAGCGGCGAGAGGGCCGCTCTGGGACGAGGCAGCCCCCACCGCGGCCGTCCCCTCCCCACCGCCCCGGGACAGAGCCCAGCATCCTCGCTGGATCCTCCCAGCTTCCCGGCGCGGCCCCGCGGCCCAGTTAATTCCAGGTGCTTTCCATAGGTGGCACCGTCCTACTGGAAATGGCGGCTGCGGCCGCCGCGCAGCCGGCGTTGCTCCCGCCACCCCCGGGGGGCACCGCCTCCCCCCGCCGTGGACACCCCCCCGAAGCCCGAGCTTCAGCAGGGCGAAGCGACCGCAGTAGCCCCCGGTGCCGTGCCAGGCCCCGCGGCCCCCGGTGGTGCGGGTGGAGTGTCGTCTCCCCTCTGCCGTCCTCCCCTGGAGCACACACCAGCGAACCGTCGGAGAGTCTCACCGCGTCGGCCCTGCGCTTGAGAGCTGCCACAACGCGTGGCCCCGCAGCCACTGGTACACACTCCTCAGCAGGGCCCGTGGAGGCGGCGTGGCCTGAGCACACCTCCTGCCCCGGCGAGGCTGAGCTGAGCGGAGACCAACCCGGGTCCCCCTGCGGGAAGCGCCCACGGGGAGCCCCTGAGCGTTGACGGCAAAGCGCCCGCTCCCCGTGTCCAGGCGTGCCGACATGTACCGAGAGCCACTCGTCGAATCCGGCCCCGGGGCCACGCCCCTGCAGCCGCGCAGCTCCGCGGGTGGCACCGAAACCCCCGTGGGAAGAAAGTGCGGCTCCCGGGGCCGGGGCGGGGGCCGCTTTATCACTCCCCTCTGCTGCCAGCGCTCCGCACAAAAGACCTTTTGTTTCCGGGGCTGCTGAATTTGCCGGTTAGTCGTGGAAACACAAACACGAGCCGTTTGCAGAGGGGGGCGAGGAAGCCGGGACGCCTCGGGATACCCCCTGCCCCGTCTAACCGGCGCGGCTCCGTCCCCCTCCAGCTGCTGCCCACGTCGGTGCCGCGGCGCTCGGCCCGCAAGGACGGCAGAAGGACAAATCCCCTCCCGTGCGGCTCCGGCTGCAGCGGCCACGGAAGCGCCATGAGTGGGCAGGGACCACCCGACGGCCCCGCCGGGGTGGGGCGGACCGCGGTGCCCGGCGCGGCGGGGGGAAATCGCAGCTGGGCTGTGGCGGATGTACACAGGGTGCGCCTGGAACGGCCCGGCCCGGCCCGGCCCGGCCCGGCCCGGCCCGGCCCTTGCCCTGCCCTGCCCTGCCCCTGCCTTGCCCGGCCCCTGCCCGGCCCGGCCCCTGCCCGGCCCTGCCCCTGGCCCTGGCCCCGACCCTGCCTGGCCCTGCCCGCTCGCGCGCGGCCCCGCGACTCCGCTTTTAACAAAAGCAATTAGAGCCGCGCGGCCCGTTTGCATTCCGCCTAATGACCGGCGGCGGCTGCCCGGGAGGCGGTGTCGGCGGCGGGGCCCGGTCCCGCCCACGGATCCGCCCGCGGCCCCGCCCGCGGCGGCGGCCCCGCCCACACCGCCCAAGGTAGAGGCTGTATTTAGGTTCATGCCCATATATGGCGATGAGCGCGGCGCCCCGCGGACGGCGCGCACCATATAAGGAAGCGGTGCCAGAGCCCAGGGTGAGCTGGTGAGCGCTCATTGGTCCGGCCGTATCACAGCAACCGGCTCCACGAGTGGAACAGCCCCGCGCCCCCCCAGCGGGCCGGGACCCCCGGGGCGTGGGGGCGGAGCGGACAGCGCCCGTTCCCACGGGTGACCCCCGATGGGACCACCGCACAATGTGCACCCCCCACCGGTACCCCCCGCCCCTCCCGGCCGCCGGTGCCGCCTCGCTGCCTCTTCCCGCCACGGGGCTCCTGGCCGGGCCGCCCCGCCGCACGGCGGTACTGCCGTCTTCCGTGGGCACCGACGGCATGCGGGAGCCCACGGCGCTCCCGAAGTGCGGCGGGACGGCCGCTCCCTGCCCTGTCACCGCAATAGGGGTCGAGGGAGGAGTCCGGGTCGATCCCACGCGCGGCGGAACGCCCTGCGGGGAAGGGGCGGCGGCGGGACTGACGGTCCCCGCGGGCCGGGAGAGACGGCGGGATCGAGGAGCCCCACCGCTCCGCTCCGCCCAGCGGCGACACGGGCCGTGCGTGGGCAGGGGGAGCGGGGACGCGCGGCGCTGCGCGGACACGGGTGACCCCGATATGTGGCACACAGAGCGAGGGGCCGGGGCCGAGCCCCCTCCTCCTCTTCCTCCTCTCGCAGGGGTGGGCGGACGGGGGGGGCTGCGTGGGCGGGGCCTTCCCGGGGGGCACCGGCGTCCTTCGCACCGTGCGCCGCTGAGACGGCGTGTTCCGCGCACGGGGGCTCCACGCGGGTTCCACGCGGGTTCCGTGCTCCCGCCGGCGCGGCAAAGCGCTTTCCCGACAGCCCGCCCCGACACCCCGCGGCCACTCTCCCGTGGGGCAAGAATCACCCCGGCCCGCCTCTCACACTCGCGTTTTTGGGACATCCCCTTGCCCCGCGGACACCCGCGAAATCCACCGGCTCCGCGAGGGAGAGGCGGCGCAGTCGCCAGCCGTGCATCCACGTGTGCCCGCTCTGACCCCGCGGAGAGACGCGGGTGGGCAGCGGCGCGGGGCGGGGCCACGGGGTCGAGTTTTCGTTGCGACTTCGCGGCGCGGCCGGGGCCGAGCCGCGTCCCCCCGCGCGCGCTCCCGCCACGCTGTTACTTATTTTATTTATTTCCTTCCGATTTTAATTTTTATTTCCAGCCGGGCGCTGCGGGAGCGGCTGCGTGGCGCCGGGCTCTGCCGGCGCGGTGGGCAAGGGGGGGCACCGGGCCGTGTCCCGGGCTCCGGGTCGGGGCCGGCGCTCCCCTCCGCCTCGGCGGGCACCTGGCGGGGGCTGCCGCGGCGACGGGCACGATCGGGCCGCCCCAGGCCCCCCCTCGCCGCGCCGCAGGTGATGTCCTGCTGGGGAGGCTCCGCGCCGGCCGCCGGGGCCTCGCCGCCCCGGGGGCTCCGCTGCGGTGCCGCCGCCCCGCGGGGTCTCGGACCTCCCCCCACGCCGCCGGCCTGGGGGCTCGGCGGAAGGGGCCGCGCTGCTTCCTCGCCGTGTCCGTGTCCCGTTCTCCCCCCGCCCCCCCCGCCATGGCGGGATTCAGCGGGCTCCGCCGAGCAGCCATTTTCTGCAGCTGCCTCGCCACCGGAGCTCTGCCGGGCGGCGGGGCCAGGCAGCGGCACAGCCCCGGGGTGGGCCCCCGCCCCGCCGCCCGCCGCCGGCACGGACGCCCCGAGCCCGACCGGGCGGTGCCGGGGGCCGGGCGGGCTGCGCTGCAGGGCTCGCCGTGACAATCCCACCCTTTCCCCGCCATTTTGTTACCGTGCTGGCGTTTTCCCAAAGCAGAGACAAGAGCGGGAGCCTTGGGAACGGACCCCCGTTGTGCCGGGGCGGGTGGCCCCCCCCGGCCCGGGGCCCCGCTCCCCGCTGCCCCCGCGGCGCCGCCCCTGGCAGGGGGCAGGTCCCGGGACACCCGGCCGCTACCGGCTCCTTCCCACCGGCATCGCCCAGCTCCCCTTCGCGCCCCGAGCACGCAGCAGGCGCGGGTCGCGGATGTCTGGGTCCACGCAGGATCCACTCACGCGGGGCTGGCACAGGTCTCCGGGCCGCTGTCCCCAGGCGAGGGAGCCCGGAGCGCGGTCACCAGCCCCCCTTCCCTTGCCAGCCCCACGGACAGCGCAAATGCCCCGACGGCCGGGGGTACCGTCCCGTCGGGGGGGAGGGGGGAGTGGGACACGGGACCGTCCCGTTGGGGAGGGTACGCCCGGCCGCCTGGCGCAGCGCCCCTCAGCCCTGCCCGGCCTCCGCGGCTGTCCCGGCTCCCCGCGGGACCCGCCCGAACGCCCTCGCGGGAAGTCCGTGGGGACGGCGCCGGGCACTGCGTGACCCACGCGAGGCCCGGCGGGGCGGACAGCCCGGTCTGTCCGGCGGGGAGGGGCAGGGAGGCGGCGGGGCCGTGCCGCAGAGCCGGCGGGCAGGACGGCGGATGCCCCGACGGGGCGGGCCAGTCCCTCCGCCCGCGCCGGGGTTCGTGCACGCCGACGGCAGACACCGGCCAGGGGACGCAGCGGCTGGGTGCGTGTTTCCCGCGCCCACGGGCTGCATTCCCCGGCCAATGGGACTCGGCTGTGGCACGACGCGGGAGACCCGAGCGCGGCGGCGGCAGATGTCCCGCACGAGCGGGAGCGGAGCGCGGCGGGGCCGGTCCGTGCCCACGGCTCCGCCTGCGGTGCCGAGCGGCGGCGGAGGGAGGGGAAGGGAGCGGGGAAGGAGGGGGCTGTGCAGTGCTGCAATGCAGCGCCGCGCCGAGAGCTGAGCCCGCCGGCCCGGCAGCGCTCCGCCGCCCCGCCGCCCCGCCGCTGCTGCAATGCAGGTGTGAGCACCGGGCCGGGCCGGCCCCGACCGGGCCGCCCCCGACCCAGCCGCGCCGGGCTTCGCCTCTGCCCCGGTTTCTCGCCCCCGTTTCGTTTTCCTGCCGCTCCTGCTGGGACTGCGGGACGTTTCCTCCCGCAGCGGGACGCAGCTGCCCGGTGTCCCCGGGCCCTCCCGCTCGCCCTGCGTTTGCCGGGGGGGCCTTATCCTTCCCCCGGGCGGTGGGCGCCCGCGGGCCACGTCAGCAGTCACCCTGGCCCCACCAGCTCCCCGGCTTTTCGCTGCGGCTCCCCCCGACGCCGGGGCGGCTGCGAAGCCCCGGGTGCTGCACCCACTCGGGGCTGGTCCCCGGTCTCTGCCCTGCTCCGCTCCAGCTTCTCCTGGGGGAGATTCCCGCTCCCCACGTTACCTCCGGGGCCATCTCCCGGGGTCCCCCACCCCCGCCGCCGTCTGAGCCGGTGCTTCCCCCGTCCACACTCTCCCCTCCCCGCGGTCCCGCTGCAAACAGCGCTGCGTGTCCCACGCGGGACTCTGGGTGGGGGGCGTCCTACCTCCGCCCCCCTTCCCCGCGGCTGGCATTTGACTCTTGGACACCCACCGCGGCGGGGACACGCAGCACCGCGGCCGCGTGTGGGAGCACGCGGGAAGGGGGAGCCCCACGCCGCAACCGCCTGACCCGCACCCCACTCCACTCGGGCGAGGTGCGGGCACGGCTGCCCGGGAAACACAGTGCCCTCGAGAGAAGGAATTGGTCTTACAAAAGGCACAGCTGGCACAGACACAAGCCCAGCAGGGCAAGGCGGAGCACGGGAGTGCAAAAAGTCTCGGGGGGAGCGTTTTGAGGGGACACGCACACAGTGACCCGCCGCCCGGCCCTGTCCCTCAGGCCGTGTGTGTCATCCCTTGCATTTCTGAATGCGGCCCGTGGCTGAATGGCAGCAAATGGCAGAGCGATGCCGACCAGCCCCGCGTTTTGCCCTCCCCTCTGGTGAAAATGGCACCGCGTTTCAGCGAAGCTGCGTCCGCTGCGTCCTGTGTCTTCACGTACTAGCTGGGAGCTCAGCCGGGTCCCGGCATTCCTTCTCTGTGGAGAGGTTTAGAGGCTGGTCAAAACGTCCTCAACCTTCCCTTTGAGGTGGCAAGCACCCGCGGCTCCCGGGGACACAGCTCCGGTGGCGCGGCGGGGCGCGATGGCCCCTGCCCCACAGGTGTCTGCCGGAGCTCCTGCGGGCAGGCTGCTCCCCGAGGAGGGGCGGGCGCGGGTGCGGAGCCAGCCCTGACCGCAAGCCCCGCACACCGGTGCTGGCAGGGGAGCAGCTCCCGGCCGGGCACCCCCGGCCCCCAGCAGGCTCAGCCCTTGGCTGCTCCTGCCTGTGCTCCCTCTCCGGCAGACGGCGGGGAGGCACTGTGGGAGCGCCCCCTCACCGGCGGGGGAGCGTCCCGTGGCGCCCGACGGACAGCCGAGTCCCGCCGCCCCGCGGCCGGCGGCCGCCGGGCTGGTTCTCAGACCCTTTCGGGATCCGCCGCCTAATGGGACGCAGTCCCAACCCCCCCGCACCGATCCCCCAGCTCGCACGGAGCCGCGGGGAACACCCCGGCTGGCCGCTTCCCCAGCCCACGGCCACGGGGAACCGTTTTTTACGGCCTCGCCGTGGCGTTAACGCTCTCCGAGCGCACGGGGTGTTGCAGCCCGCGGCAAGCTCTCGCTCGCGGGGAGCGGAGGTGCAAAGGCGAAGGGACAATTGCCTCTCCAGGGAGCGTTCAGCCCGCTAGTCCGAACCCGGGAAAGACAAGCCACGGCCGGGGCTTGTCTGTCACGCAGGCAGGCGGGAGCTGGATGGAATTCCTGTGACAGTGCTCGTCCCTGCTCAGCCGTTGCTGCTGAACCACAAATTGCTGCTTGCAGCACCAACTATGGAAACGTGATACAGGAGATTAGATGTCTTCTTGTTGGGTCTCTCTCCGCTGCGTTTGCTGGAGTTATTTCTGAGTCCTGAGAGTTAAAGCATCTTCAAGAAGCGGAGCTTCAAACGCTGGCAAAGTGGGTCTGCTTCAGGTTGCAGAGGTACAAAAATGAAAAACATCAGGAGAGCAGGTACCGTGGAGCGAGTGAGGAATGTTTCAAAGTGGAGAGGGACACGCAGGGAGGGCTCTTCCCACCTCGGGTTAAAAATGGCTCAGGGTCAGGTTGAGCCCTTAAACTGCAGATAAGACACCATTCCACCAGCCAGCCGGGGAGAGTCAAGGCACCGCTGGTGTCTGACCGCCGCATCGTTTTCTCTGCACAACCCGCCATGAATCTCCCTGCTGTATCTGTTGCTGGCGACTACACGTGCCAGAAGGACACAGCGGAGGAGGGACAGTGTCACGGCTGGACCCAACGCACGCAGAGGGCAGTGGCTGTAAAATACACCCTGATGGTAAAATGACAGCCTGGCTTGCACCGCACTGCAAATGGATGGGTACGTTCAGGGACAACGTCTCATCCTTCATTTTGCAAGCCATGTGGAATTACTAACATATGTGAAAATTAACATTTGCTAGCATATGTGAAAATCAGTATTTTGTGCTTCAAGAAGCCACCGAAGCTCCCTGATACCGAACAAACCTTCCCTCTCCACAGCTTCTATTTGGTATTTAAAAGAACCTGACGCTCCTCTTTTTTTTTTCCCCGAAAATATAAATTATTTCTTTTCTCAAGTCCCCGTGACTGACTGTGAGCTCTGAACAGCTCCAGAGCAGTGCCTTGCGGAGGGCATTCCCCGCTCCGGCATCAGCAGTGGGAACGGGCGTCCTGCCCCCCGGGAAGCAGGAGATGGAGAAGCACCAGAGCAGAGACCCAGAAATCCCGTGCCAAGGCGCGGCGGGGGACACACCCCAAACTCCTGTTTTCTGAAATCACGATGCCGAGGCTCACACAAAGGGCATTTTCAGGATTTCCTCGCTGCTCTTCCCCAGCGCCGGGGGAGCGCTGCCCGTTGCTGCCCACCGGTGCCCGCCCCCACCGCAAAAGCTCTGCCGGTGCAGAGCTGCCTTTCCCCTCGCAGCATGCCTTTTTTTTGAGGGGGAGTGGGGTTAACCCTTACCGCCTGGCAGAGCCCACGCCTGCAGCCGCGCGTGGCCATTTTAGCCCGCAGGCTCGCCTCCCCGCCCCGCCGGGGGCAGCTCCGCTCGCCTCTCCCCCGCCTGTTCGCCCCCCAGCCCCAGGGCCGGTTCCTCGCTCTCTAAAGCGGCCGGGGACAGACCCTGCCGCGGGGCTGGCGTGGCGATGCCCACGCGGCGTGGCAGAGCATCAGCCCGTCAGCTTGGGCCCAGCTGGCCACTCCCCAGCCGGTGCTCGCCCCCCGCGCCCGCCCAGCCACCGCGGGCACCGGGCGGGAGCGAAACGCTGAGCCCGGTCGTCCACCCCGGCCCCCGCGGCCCACAGCGCTCGGAGCGGCTGGTGGGCGGCAGCTCCCTTGGTTAAGCTCCAGCCCAGAGGTGACTTCCGAAGTTTGAGCCATCCGGGTTTTCCTGCTCTTGTGCTTCACGAACGAAAGCAGCACAGGCCCCACGCCGCGCAGCAGCGAGGGGGAAGGGGCAAACCCGAACGACCCTGGGCCCTTCTCCGGGCAAAGCCCCGGGTGGTGGCAGGTTGCTCCCTCTGGAAGATCTGGGCTGCGGCTCATGTCACGGCTGCTACCGAACGCCACCACTCCTCGTGTTGTTCACCCCAGGCTCGTCCCCGCTGCAGATGAAGATGGAGCTTCCAGTGGCTTCCCAGGAGACCGGGAGATGTGGCTTTACATGGGCACAGCAAGAGTTTCTGCTCAGCACAGTCTTTAGCTCCAACATTAAACACTCGTGTTTGCTAAAGCTTCCATCGGCTCAGACCCTCCATTCAGGCTGCTTGTTAATGCATTTTATAATATCTAAGACTTTTAAATTTATTTCCTCTATGTGTAGGACTTCTCTGTCCTGGCTGCTACAGCACAACAGCAATACCTCCTAAAGGTTTGGGTTGTTCCCTTTCTCACCTCCGACTAAGCACTTCTGACTGAAGCATGCCTATACCACAGAAGCCGCGTCCACACTCGGGCCATGGCAGCGTATAAACCCCCTGGAACATGGGAACGTGGCCATAGTCCCCTTCCCAGTGCGCCCCTGGGACGGGGAGCCCCGGGTACCAGCAGAGCTCTACCTCAGCGACTTGAATGGGTCAGGATCTGTCGTCCCAACTGGTGCCAGTGCCGTCCCTTGCAAAAGGGTCCTGGTGTTTGACAGTGATCCTGGAGGGTTTGACAGTTCGTGATTAAGTTTCCTTCTTGCCCCACCCTTGAACCCCACGGGGCTACTATCAGGAGGGTTGGCCAGGGATGGCCCATGGCCTGGCGTGCCGAAGCCACAGCTCCTGGGATTCAGGGTGCTTCCTGCCAGGCTGCACTGCATTGCACAGCGTGTTTTATATGCCTGCTCGTTCGATAGAAATAAATCTTCATGTTTGCAGTTTGCTTTAAACTACATCAAGGTGTCAGCTGAACTGACGGCTCCCTCTGAGAAACGACTTCAGTAGGTGCCGGCAAATTGCTCCCGGGTGAGCCTGGGATCTTGCCCTGCGACGGGAGGCCTTGACAGGTCCCAGCCCGAGGGGAGGAGACCCCGGCCGCCCTCAGCCACCAGTGCCTGCCCCAAACTTTCATCGTTACAGAGACCCTCACTTCTCGCCCATGTGCGCCCAAAGCTCCATCATGCAGGAATACCCCTTCAGCGTCTGTGAGACTCCACACGCCGGCACAGACCCAGGGACAGCTCCTACGAGCAGCTACACCACCAGGACCCTTCCCTTCCAATCCCCCCAGCAGGCTGCACAGCCCCTCTCCCATGTCATCCAACCCCGACCCCCTCCCCTGTCATTCTCCGCAGCAACCGGGGGGTTGCTCCCTGAGAACACAGTGAGGGGGGCCCAGGAGCTGACCCCCATCGCCTTCATCCACCATCTTGCTCGCATGACTGTTCTTCCTCACCGCACCGACGCTGCCCAAGGCCAGGCTATGCTGCAGAGCCGTGTTCAGGTCAGGTACCACTGATGGCAGCCACCTCACAAATGTGCGAGCTGCTTTGTTTTGCCTTTAACGGGATCCTCCCCGGCTCAGGGTGCAGGCAGGAGCTTTCCCGCATGCAGGGGACCCTCCGGAGCCACTCGCTGAGGCTCTGGATGTGTCTGGAGATGCTTCGGGCTGTGCCCAGCACTGCGGAGCCTTTTTCCTCTTCTGGTGAAAACATAAACAGAGCAGTGTCCTTACGGTCATCTCCTCCCGACACAGATCTCGCATGAATCTGGGCTGAATCCAAATGATCTTATCTGCGGAGGAGACTGAGGATTTCCTACCGCCAGGCATTTTCAACTGCTCAAGCCAGAGGCAGCCCCATGGGATGGGGGAGGCGAGGGGGCTCAGGGACGGGGCAGATCTGGGGGAAGCCCCCTCTCTCACCCCTCGCCCAGCTGCCCCGGTTTGGGGGGGGCTGCACCCTGGCCTTACCCTCCCACAACCACTCTCCCAGAGAGACACCAGCCCCACCGAAAATCCAGTACAAAACTTCTGCGGCGGGCCTCTGCCGCTGGACCAGTCCCGTTGGATACAGTTTTAGTTAAAACGGTTTATAGCAGCCAACATGCGCACGGCCGCGCAGTGCAGCCCCCGCCGAGCTCGAGGGGACGGGCCTGGAAGAATGCAGCCTGAACAGCGGGCTTCCCCCGCCCCAACGCGGCCATGAATGCTTTACCTTATTGTAATGGGGAAGAGGTGCTGAGGCCACCACGTTCCGCAAAGTCAGCGTCCGCTCCCGACACCGCATGGCGAAATGAGAGAAGAACGGGAACAATGAAGGAGAAACCCCACAAAATGCACACCATGACTGCCCGGAGGAGCCACCCCCACCCATGCAGGAGCAAAAGCACCGAGTGCCCCGAATGCCTGGGAAATCCTCCCCTTCCCGGCTGCATGCGGCCGCTTACCCCCTCCGCCCTTCTCCGGGGAGGAGCTCCTCTCGCATTCCCAGTCTGGACCTGGAAGTCTCCCAGTCCCCACGAGCCGTGTCTCATTCTGATTAAAAGACGTCAGCTCCGTGTCGTCTGTTTGTTTAACGTCCCTCTTCTCACCCCAGAGACGCGACTCTTCTACCAGGCCACAGGGCCCACCCTGCCGGCTGCCCCATGGCCATCGCCGCGGAGCTGGGACCGCACCAACGCCTGCTGAAACCGCACAGGGCCACGGCAATCGCTGGCGACGCAGCCCCGCGAGGGAGGGCCGGCGGCTGGATTCAGACCCCAGTGCCGGTGCAGACACTGCTACCGCCACGGCCGGGGAGGGGAGAACCTGAAAGCAGCTTTCACAGCCCAAATTTGCAGTCCCTCCTCTCAGCACGGCCACGTATAGATGGATGCATCAGACCCTTTCAGAAGAGCTAAAATACGAACACAAATTCTCCTTTTAAATCAGCAAATGTTTGTCTGGAATAAATCCAAACCAAGCAGAGGTTAACGCATTCCTGGGAAATACATTAAATGTAGCACACACCAGTCTTCCTAATGGAGCGTCGTGACGCTCCATCTCGTCCTGGATCACTTTGATAACCATTGGAAGTCATAGTGGACTTCACATCAATTTGCTCAGTAACAGGCATTTAGGCTTGATGCACTTAATCTGGAAAGAGAGTGGTATGAATAAGTAATTCATATCCTAAACACTTGATCTTTCCCAGCCAACTGGCACAGGCAAGGGGAGGGTGTATCTTTCAAACTAGTAACTACTTATCACACCTTCCACTGCACAGGAAGCTGCTGGAGTTGTGATAAACATGATCAAACTATTAAACTAATAAATATCTGGCTGCATGGTTTCCGGGAAATGGTGCCTCAAACAAACTGCAGCTACTGCCAGCAGAGACAATATTTTAGGTGCTTCTACGGCTCATGGAGCAGCGGTGGGCGTAGGGAAAGGAAGCTCAGAAAGCGCACACACTCAGAGGAACATTGTTTCCTTGAAAATGAGCAATGCACCACAATCCTTTTTTAAAAATGTTAACGAGCTAAGCTCACTGTAAACCTGCAAACAGTTATGAATTGCCAAGAGCCTCACATGCCTACAGTCTAGAGGAGGAAGCTGCTGACCCGGCTCACGACAGCAGCAGCGATGCTCAGGCTTTGGCCAGGAGCCCGCGAGCCCGCGTTTAAAAGACGTATTCCACTATTTGTGCAGAACCCCTTTGGCTTCATCTACCTTTGTCTGGCTGAAGAAAAAGTTCTCCTTTTGCAGACACTCTGCCCCAGAGCGAGCCGCCTGCCCAGCCCCGCTCCTGCACTGGCTCCTGCCGCTGTCTGTCGAGCGGCACTTCCCCTTTCATAAATCACATTTTGCATTCTGAGCATGCGTCTCCTCTTCCATGCCATTTTTGTTTTCAGATAACCATTAGCTTAATTAATCAAGGGAAATACATCGTTTCTGATTGTCTGCTCTGCCAATGAAGCCTGAGACGGCAGGGAAAGGCTTCCCACTAAACCATCCCTGGGCATCCCCCCGGCACGGGCTGGGGTTCACCTGTCCCCCGACACTGGCTCTCCAGCACCCTCGGTCACCGCTGCCCCTGCCCGTTGCTCGCACAGCCCTGGTGACATGTACAGTTGCTTAAAACACTCTTAAGATTCAGCACAGCTAATAGGCAAAATGTTAAATTTTAATCACCGTTCACCTATTTCCACTTGCTCCCCGTGCACATACAACCAGATTTTGGGGTCCCCACGCAGGCAGGTGAGAGAATCACAGGCACTAAACATATTGCACAAGTTTCCGTTGACTATAAAGCATCAACTGAAACAAGAGATGAACCCAGTTGTCGGTACCGACCTCGTCCACACCAAGAAGTTTAACCAAATAGCTGGGCTGGAGCCAGCTTTCTGCATTAGGCTCCCAGAAGCCATTCCCATTGCCGGACGAGCGCGCTGAGTGGCAGACCTGAGCTACACCAGAACAAAACCAATGTCTGCGACAAGAGTGTCCACAGTTGAGATTGTTCCGTTTGGATACAAGCCTCCAAAGCCATCCCAGCTGAGAAAATGGCATCCACACACTGAACGGTTGCTTTTCCTCTGATTTAACCCAGCCTGCCCCGGAAAAGCGCTCTGGCTCTGGCACGAGAACATCTGTAGGCAACGGCTCGTGCCGTGGTTCCCATGTGAACAAGCCCCAGCAGATGACACCTGGCTGGATGCTGCCGCACCTTTCTGCGGATGCCACGTAATCCTCAGGATTTAGAAAGGAACAGTTGCCAGGATGACTTCAGAATTTATTGCACTGAAATGAAGCCTGGGCAGAAGAGGTGGCCCAGAAGCGGGCAGCACGAGACGGAGGGGCTTATTTTTCCTTTGGGAACAGCACTGCCATGCGCCCGGGCGGACACAGGCCGTGCCGCAGCAGGACCCAGGGGCTGAGCCCACAGGGTGCTGCCCACCCCTTGGGCACACAGCAGGGGCAACTCACCCATGTCTCCAGGTAGCAGGGGTCCACCTTACCCAAACCAATTAATTCTGCTTCTCACAAGCTTGAGGCTCTTGTCTATACACATTAATGCACCATCACGGACAATATTTCAGCCAAGATCTTTCCTGTAAGAGAAATCAACTTCAAGAAAAGCCCAAGATGAGAAAGGCTGGCAACGGAGCCAGTTTGGCAAGCACAGGATTCAGCGGGCAGTGACTGTGCGAGCACTCGACTCTGCTTGGGAAGGTTACGGGGGTCCCTGGGGGAGCGAGCCCTGTATCTCAGCCACGTGCAGACGGGCTCCACGGGCACACTGCTAGGTTGCCACCTTCCTGTGAACCATTTTGTAAAGCACTGGCCCTGCACCGTATTTTCAGTGGACTCCAGCAATTATTAATCTGGTTCAGCGATGTCTGCAGGCTTCTTGGTGGAATTTGGACCATCTTCCCTTCTGGAGTTCAACTCCTCATCTACTCATGATCCTTCCTGACGTCGGGGATGACGCGGCTGGGGTGGCAGCGTCAGGCTGAGAACTAGCAGTCGCCCACCCCTTGCGGCCCCCTTCCCAGCCCGCGTGCCTGGAAGCCTTCCAGGTTTCGCGCTGCGGACCTCACGCCGCCCGATTTGCTTTGGAGAAGCCCAGCCCTGCCTCGGCACTGCCGGGAGAGGGAAACCCCGATCCACCGGCTCCTACGGCCTTGCTGCCCGCCTGGGCGGCGCCGGGAGAAAACGGGGTGCCCTCACGCACCGAGGGCGGCGGGCTCGCGTCGGCACGAGAGCTACGCCCGATGCGCTGCACCTCGGAGCCGATTTTGACCCGCAAGCCCCCGCTCCGGGCCACCCCAGCCACAGCCTGCCCGCACAGGGACGCCTTCTGCGCCGTCCGTGTACAGTAACAAACGCACTCCGAATCCTGGTAGTTTTTGTAAAGGTTTATAGTCCTTTGCGATGATTGCATGATACATTTCTTCCCCCGTGACACAGCCCTCAGACCAGGAAGCGCCGCTGGCAGCTCGCGCTCCGCTCCCGCCAGCCGGGCTTTGCAATCCGATCTACACTAGCTGCAGAACATCAAATGCACTTTCAACATCTCCATTTAATATTTACATTCAAGCAATTAATAATTGGAAGCTTATAGTTTAGACATTTCTAATAGCAGCAATTTCTATAATAGCTTGTTTAGCTTTAGATAACGATTTTTTTTTTTTGCACATAGAAACACCACATGTGTACAGTATCAAAAAATATATACCGGGGATGGTCCTGCAGGTTGTAAGGAGGGTAAGGGGACGAGACTAACAAATGCTGAATGGTTAAAAAGGAGAACAGAAAATAATCGTTTGATATAGTTTATAAGGTGATCTAGGGACTCCATAAATCTAGGCTTTATATTTCATTATATAAATACCTACAAATAAATATATTAGCGTGGCCGGAGAGCAACCAGCTTTCAGCTCAAACAATACATTTCAATAACACCACGTACAAACGGGAGCAAGAATCACTCGACAAGTTAGCACTGTTAAAATATAATACTATAACTCTGAGTAACTGGCGGGCCCCGTCCTCGCCTGTCCTGGCACCCACGGGTCCTGGGGCAGCCCCCGACCACGGGGCGGGAGCAGTGGCCAGGACACCCCGCGTGGCAGGGACGGCCACTGAGCCCGGCCCTGTCCCGGCATCCCCTCGGCGGAGAGGGCAGGCTCGGCTGCCGCGGCGCGGGCAGGGGGCACACGGGCTCCGGGGAAGGGGCACCAGTACCTTAGAGGGAGGCTGTGGGGCCGGCGGCCCCGGGACAGGCAGGCAGCTCCCACGGGGAGCAGCCACCGTCCCACCTCACACCGTCACGTACTCCTTGAAGGTCACGGTCAGGCAGTTTGCGGTCACGTCTGTGATAATTATATTCCCAAAGAAGGGCTTGAATTCCTGCAGGGACTCAGCCTCCTCCTCCTCCTCCGTGGCCTCCTGGGGCTGCGGAGGCTCCATGGCCGGTTTCTCAGCCAGCGCCGGTGGCACCTCGGGCTTCACCTGTGCCAGGGCCAGCTCACCCTCCGCCCGCGGTTTCACGCAGCGCAAGTCTATGGGCTCGTCCAGGTCCGAATCCAGCAGGATGACCTCTGGCTGGGCGGGGGCGGGCGGCTCCGGCCGCTCCGGGGCCGGGGGACTGAGGCAGGTGGGGGCACTGATGCTCCGGGAGGTCAGGCGCTTCTTGCCCGGCTCCCGCTCCACATGTGGCTCCGACAGGCAGCGCTTCCGCGAGCCAGGGCTGGAGAGGTTCAGTCCCATGGAGGAAGGGCTGTGCTCACAGACGGGACTCAGGGACCAGGGCACGAGGTCTGGCTTGGTGGTGAGCTGCAGGGGCTGCTCTGCCGGAGGAAGGGGCAGCTCCTTGGCCAGGGGAGTCTTTCGGGGACTCTCCTTGAGCTCCGTGGGGGGCTGCCGGCCCTCGCCCTCCGCTTTGCTCAGGGCGTTGCTGCCAACCACCCCCTCCTCCCCTGGCTTCCTCCAAGCCTCCAGTTTCTCCTCCCCACCCTTCTTAGGAGTCCTCTCCTCTGCAGCCCGCTTCCGGGGAGGCTCCCCGGACTTGATCTTCACCGCCTGCATCCCGTTCTCCATGTACTTGCTCATGACGATCACAATGCGCCCGTTCTTGTTTTTGTTCTTGACTATCTTCATCTTGCCCCCAAGGCCATTGCTGGTCACCCTGTCCCTGGGGGGAGGCCCGGTACCACTGGACAGGTTCTTCTCGGCCCCGTTCTTGCTCTCTGCAGCGAGGTTCTTGACCGGGCCCAGCAGGTTTTTGGCTGGGCCATGAGCCCACTTGTCTGGGTGGGCGACCAGAGGGCTCTTGTTACTGTCCAAGCAGGCCTGGCTCTGCGGCTCCTTGCTGCTGGGCTGGTAATGGGGCTCATACATCTTGGGGTCCGGCTGGTAGTGGTGGTGCTTCTTGCTGTTCAGCTGGTAGTAATACTTCCCTTTGCTGTGGGACTGGTGCTTCATGCCGCTCTCCTTGCCGTTGGGCTGGTACTGGTGGTGCTTCTTGCTGTTGAGTTCATACTGGTGCTGCTGGCTCTTGCCGGAAGAGCCGAGATCCAGCTTTGGCCTGTTGTCCACGGCAGGGTCCTGCAGCCCCGTGAGGATGTTTGAGCGGCGGGCGAAGGAGGGAAGCTGCAACACAAAGCCAGGGGCCGCAGTCAGCTTGGGCCGGAGAAGGAGGTGCCGGTGCTCCGGCAGGTGCCAAAGGCTCTGGTGAAACTCCCACCCCTCCAGCGGCTCTCCTTACGGGACACTGCATCCTGGGGCGCTGCGTCCTCGAGCAGGCGGCCCCAGCCCACTCCAACTTACAGGCTGTGCATTGCTCCAGATTAATGAAGCAATGAAAAGAAGAAAAGCACCCTTCAATCAGCTGTCTGGGAACGGGGGCCAAGCAGGACCGCTGCTGCCGAGCTTGCGAGCAGCCTGCTAATGCTGCCCGGCCGTGGGCGCAGCGGGTCTGCCCTGCAGCCCAGGGGGGACAGGGGGCTGGAACCGCGCGATGAGCTCAGCGCTGGGGCCTGGGGGTCCCCGGGGCATCGCGAAGCCCGGGCTGCACGCACGGCTCCTCAGCATGATGAAACCTGCTGAAAGCGGCTCCCTGGGGATGGGGCCGTGCTGCAAACAGGCTGCCCGGGAGGTGCAGGGCTGGGCTCCACCACGCATTTACCTGCACAACCAGCGGCTTCGGCTTGGGCCCCCGCTTGCGGTATCCCATCAGCTGCTCCTGCCGCTCTCTGCAGGAACAGAGAGTCATGGTGAGGTCCAAGCGGCGGCATGCAGACCCCCAGGGTGCCTCCCGTCCCATGTCCCACGCACGGCAGCTCCTGCGGTGCCAATGACCCCACAGGGGTGCAGCGAGCTGGTGTGAGGGGAGCCGGGGCCCGGCAGGTGCAGAGCTGCAGGCCGGGGGTCCCGCAACGGTGGTGGGACGGGGGCATGGCCGGCTTGCTGTGGCAGTGGGCGCCTGACAGAGGTGGCTTCCCCACTCCCACCTCCCCCTGCCGCAGCGAGGGGCTGAAGCTTACAGCTTGCGCCAAAATACTACAGGAAATAAACGCACGAAAAGGGGAAAAAAAAAAAAAAAAAGCAGGGGGAAAAAAAAAAAAAGCCCGAGCCCGTCCAAGCGCAGCAGCCGCAGCGCCGCCCCCTCCACTCGCAGCCATCACATCCCCGCGCAGGCAGGAGCGCAAGGCGCGGCGTGGGGGGAGCGCGGCGCGGGGGGACCTCGCACCGGAGGCGTCGCCCGGCGGCCCCGCGCCGCCCGCCCCGCCGGGGCCGCGCCCCCGAGCCCCGAGCCCGGCCCGGCCCCGCCGCGGCCCCGGCGCTCACCTGTTCTGGAAGGCGATGAGCAGCCGCGGGTCCAGGATGTTCTCCTCCGGCTCCCACGTGTTGTATCTTGCGAGAGGGGAGGAGAGCGGCCGTCAGCCGCCGGGCCCCGCCGGCCCCGGGCCGGGGTCCCGGGCAGGGGCGCCCCGCCGCCGGCCCGGAGCACCGGGCCCGCCTGGGAGCGGGCGTCCGGGGCTCGGGTCCTGGGGGGGGGGGGGGGGATGGGCGGGGAGGAAGGGCGGGGGGGGCCGGGGACGGAACTGTTTATTTAGCGCAGTTATGATTCCGGAGGAATTCTAGGCATGTCGTGATGAATTTCTCCAAATCGCCTTTCCCGGACCCGGCAGCGCGGCCGCGGGGCCCCGCGTCGCCCCCCCGCCGGCCCTGTCATGCGAACCCCCAACACCGCGCAGCGGCCGCGCTCGCTCCGCGGCCGGTGCCTCCGCCTCCGCGGGCGGCCCTCGGGGCGCGCCCGCCCGCCGCGGGCTGCGCGGGTTATTTTTGCGGTGATTCCGCCTCCCCCCCCGCCCCTCCGCCCCCCCCGCTCGGTTCTGCAATATGGAGCCCGGCTCCCGAGGAGGGGAAGGGGGAAGGAGCCATTTTCTGGTGCACATCAGCCGCCGCCTGCCCGCCCCGCTCGGCTCCCGCCGCCGCCGCCGGGCCCCGCGGCCGCTCCCCGCCGCCCCGGCCGGGGCCCTCCCCGGGCGCCCCGGCCCCGGCGCCGGCCCCGCCGCGCGGTACTCACTTGGGCGACCATCCCCTCCATTTCACCAGGTACTCCACTCTGCCCTGCGGAGCGCGGGAGGCAAAGACACGGCGTCAGCCGGACCCGCCGCCCGCCCGGCCGCCCCCCGCCGCCCCCGCCCTCCGCACCTTTCGGATCCGCTTCTTCTCGATGCTCTCCACCGCGAAGACGTGCTCCCCCACCGCCGGCAGCTCCATGCTGCGGCCGGGAGGCGTCGGGCCGGGCGTGCGCGGCCGCCGCTGCAGCCGAGCTGGGCTCGGGCCCCGGCCGCTCCCGCCGCCGGCCCGACAGACACTGAGCGGCGGCCGCCGCGGCCCCGCGGCCCGTGCGAATCCCGGAGCGCGACGTCAGGAGGCGGCGCCTCCCGGGCCCGGCTGCCCGTCAGCGGCGGGGCCGGGGGATTGGCGCAGACCTGCCGGGGAGCGAGGCGGGGAGGGGGCGGGCGGGGGCCGGGCAGGAGCGGCGCGGCGGGAGGGGGGGCGCTGGCGGCCCTGCCCCCGCCCCACGCGTGACTCAGCACGGGCCCCGCGGGGCAGGTGCGCAACCCGCGCCGCCCCGGGGCGGGGGGGGGTGTCCGCGCCGTGCCGGCGGACCCCCGGAGCGGGGCACGCCCCCCCGGGAGCGCTCCACGCCGCGCCACGTCGCGGGCTGCCCTGGGCCTGGGGGGGGGCGGCGGCGCCCACCCCCCCGCACGGCCCGGTCCCGCCGCCACCGCCTGCCGTGGGGCCCGGGCCGCAGCGGGAGGCGGGTGCGAGGGAGCGGCCCCGGGCCCGGCGGAGCCTGAACCCGCTCCCGGCCGGGCGCTGCGCTGTTGGGGGGTCCCTGCGGCCGCGGGGGGGCCCGGTCCGGGGACACCCAGCGGCGGGGCCGCCCCCCGTTGCCGGACGGCCGGCGCGCCCGGGGGAGCGGGCCCGGGCCCGGGGCAGGTGGCGGCGGGTTTCACCCGGCCGGTGCCGGAAGCCGCAAACGGCGGCGGCGCGCGGAGACCATGGGCAGGTTGATGGGAGCACGCTGAGGCCCACGCGTGTCCGTGACGCGGATTGCTAGCGGAGGACCCCCAGCCCCTCCCCGCTCTACTGCGGGAAACGTGGCGGTGCCGGCACGACAAGAGACCTTCCCCGGGGCAGGTGGAACGGGGCCCGCAGTGCCCACGGCCGTGCCCACGGCCGCTCCAAGCCCCGCCAGCAGCCGGGCCCCTTCCCGACGCGGCGCCCAGCGTGGGGGCCGGGCAGCTCCTGGCTCTCCCCGCCGCTGCGGGTGCCGCGCCCCGGCCAGGGCACCCCGCGGGGCAGGATGACCAGGGGCGCGGACACGCGTGGAGCTGTTCCCGGGAAGGCGCTGCCGGCGGGGGGTGGCTCCGCGTAGAGTCCCCCCCTGCTCCGCGGGGTCTCGGCGCCCGGGGCTGGCCGAGCTCGGACCCCGCAGATGCCGGGCTACACCCCCGAGCCGCCGCCGGGGAAGGGGGACGCGCCGGGGGACAACCCCGCCGGGGCGGTACCGGAGCCGCCGCGCCCGGTGCGCAGCCCCCGCCCGGGCCCTGCCGGGCTGCGGCGTCCCGCCGGCCCATGGACGGGGCGGCCGCTCCCCGCGGGGCCGGGACGCCCGAGGCGGGGCTGGGACGCCCGTGGCGGGCTGCCGGCAACTTTCGCCGGGGTGCGGCCCGGCGGCCGCGGGGCGCGGAGCGGCTCGTCTGCCGGGGTCGGGCAGCAGCGCCCTCTCCCCCGAGGGTGCTGCCCGTCCCCCCGGGGCCGATCGCACCCCGGGCGGCCCCCGCCGGGGCCCTTCCCGGGCCCGGGGGCACCGCCGAATGTCACCGCGCCGGGGACATAACAAAGACGCAGCCGCCGCGACCGTAGAGCCGAGCCAATAAAAAGCAAACCGATATTACAATTTTGATTTCCCTGGAGGGCAGAAGGGGCTTAATGTAAGAATTATTATCCATTGTGAACGGCAGCCGAAAGAAAGCACAGACAGGAAGATTTAAATTTTTTTTTTTTTAACTTAGTGGTTTTCCTAAGAAACATACATTCATTGAAATTTATGCCAGCGGAGTTTGTTAACCCTCCCCTTTGACATTTCAAGCTTCTCCTGTTGCCAGAGGAGACAAGCCGAGCACAAACCACTAATGCTTGCAATAAAACTAAATGCCCAGGGACGAGCATGATTTGGTGCAATTTCCCTCCAAGCTGGGTAAGCTGCAGCGCGCGTCCAGCCTGCCGAGCCGCAGCGAGTCTGGGCCCGGCCCAGCTGGGAAGGCTCAGCTCTTCCCAGGACACAGCCAGGAAGTGCAGATGAAGAGGGCAGGGGCTGGCTGGCTTAATATATATTGATATATAACAAAATAGATCTGTTTTTAATCGTGTGACCAGACATCCTTGGCATCTCTGTAGAACTTGCCTCGGGAGCAGTATGAGAGGCCATTGATGAAATATAGTATTAAAAAAAAAGTGAAAGCAACACTGAAAACCAATATTAAAAGCAGTGGCTCCCGCTGCTCAGCACCAGCTCCCATCCCGTAGGTTTCTGCAGGATGTTCATCTGCTTTCTGTTACCAAGCTGATTGCACATGATTCGCAGTAATGATTGTAATGGTGGTGATTTTCTACCTCTTACCTTGCTCCGACAGCAGCAGTTCATGAACTGATACATCTTTCCCTTTGTCAATTTGAAAGAGGACACCTTATTTGAATCACATAAGATATCCTAAATAGGGAAAGCAGGAAACGTTTCCAACTGCTGCCTCTTCTTGACTGGTTGGAGCATATCTCAGGGATGAGGAAAGAAAGAGGGTTTCCAACCAAAAGAAAGAGGAGCCAACCGCTGCCTTTTAAAGCCAAGATAGCAGTTGTTTAATACCGTGCATTTTGTTTACGATTTGCTTGTTTATAAGGCAGGTACGAGGTGCGGATCCGCATCCTGCGGGTATTCTTCCCCTCTGCCACACACCTCTGCAGAAATGCAGATCCCTCTTTATCCGCGGAGCGGTGGGTACCACCGGGGCTTTCAGCGGGAGGACTCCGGCCCCGGCGGAGGCGCGAGGAGCGAGCAGACCGAGTGCGGGGGCTCCAGCCAGCCGCCCCCCGTGTCTCTGTGCAGTGAGCGGCCCTGCGAGGGCCCGATCCTGAGTGGAGGCTGCCAGAGTGCAGCTGTAAGGCAAAACCTCTAACAGCCAGAGACAGATGGGCTTCCTGCAGGTGCTAGGACGCATACCAAGGCCATTTCCCCTTAAATACTTGCTGGCCGCGTTCCCTCCTCCTACCCAGAGCTGATGTCTGTCCAGGTTTATTCTTTTTGTCATTATTTGTAAAGGTCTTACCCCAGAGACAGAGCCAGCTCTGTGGCAGCACCTCGCTTGGGTTGGGTTCTGCCTCTTCAAAACACAAGATGCTCCACTTCCCCTCGCCTCTTTACGCCAGTAGCTCCTGCAGACCTGCTGTATGTTTGCTATCAAGCAGCGCTGATTACACATGCCATCATTTCTGATGTTGCTCATTAGTCTGTATCATTATTAGCAATTCAAACCAGCAATTCTTTTTCAGCTGTAATCCTCCAATTTCTCCACAAAGACTCCATGGCTGCAGTTTGGGAGCTCAGCTTTTCCTCCCCTCTGCCCTGGCAGGGCCAATGGCTACTCCTGGAGCCCCAGCAGGGCAGGAGCACGCCAGGCTAAGCACCAAATAAGAACAGAAAGTTAATTCATGATAGTTACAGCATTTCTGTCAAGGCCGCTCTCGCAGGTACGGACTTTGTGACTCTCTTGCATGACAGTGTCCTTGGAGGGAGGGGGAGGGTGCTGGCCCCATTCATTCCTACCTGGCAGCCCACAGCCTTGGCCAGTTGGGCTTGTGGATTCACCCTTCTGCTTTTGTCAGCTCTCGTTTGCATTTGAAGTTGTGGCCAGTCTGAAAACCGGATTATAATATAGCCCTTGCTGAGGTCATCACCATGCTGGAGAAAGACAAGAGAAGGATGAGTAGGTAGGCTTGGGAAAAAAAAAACCCAAAACACACACAACAACTACAAACCACAAAACCCACCCACCCAATCAATAGGATGCCATGAAGTAAGATGCACACAATGAAACCCTGTTCCAGGTTGCCAAGGCAAATCTGTCAATAGAGTATTGAACAAGCAAATCTGACTTGCAATTATTGTCTCCTTCTAAATAAAAGCTGCCCCTTTGCCTCGCAGTTCAAACCCAGTGCTGAGGAGCTCAGCGACTGCTGGCCAGGGCTGTTTCAAAATGGTGAGGGAAGGAAGAGTCAGCTCAGCTGGAATTTACTCCAACACATGCACTGAAAACCCCTGGAGCATCCCCACCACCTTCATGTGCCCTGCCCGCACTGTAACAGGCTTCCTAAAGCAGGAAAAACCCCTTTGCAGCAAACCTCTTTACTCTTCAAAGCTTTCAGTAAAACATGCAGGACCACAGAGCGCACAAGAATGTTTTCAGGGGCTGCTGCAGGAAGACCAGCGCACGGAGTGCCCAGCATTTTGTAACGCTCAGGAAAGCGCCGTGAAGAGTCTGAGCACTCAAGGCTGGGGCTGTCAGCGTGGAGCAAGTGTGGTGGCCTTAAAACCAAGCACAGCAGCAGGGTCTGGAGCTGCCACCACCCACTCAGAGGCCACAGCAGTGGGAAAACCCACAGGCAAAACCACCCTGAACTGGGTCATCACGTGGAAATTTAAACGGCTTCACAAGTGCGTCGCTGCAGTTGCTGCGGGTGCGCACGGGGCCACATTAGGCGAATTCTCTCTTCTGCTGCTGCTTCCAGCACAAACCAGGAGGGGCTGCGTGCGAAATCCCCAAGAATGAGGCACTTGTCAAGAGGACACAGTGCGCTTCCGCAGCGGTTTAACGAAGCGCCATGGAGCCTGCTTTCATGTGGCCAATGGAGGGGCCAAGACACCAAGTACACGTGGCACCGTTAGCCAGAGCAGTCGTTTTGGGACCGTGGCTGGGCTCCCCTCACCCTGGGAGCCCCCCTGCGAGGAAGGGGGTGACAGCCCTGCTCCGCAGAGCCACAGTCAGTGCAAGCAGGGAGAGCAGCACCGAACAGCAGGTTCCCAGGAGACTCCGTCCCTCAGGGACTCAGATGGGAATAACCCCCCTTCCCCAGGGCCCTTTTCCACTGTGCCTTCACCCCCAGCCTCAAGCGTGGGTGCCTGCGAGGGAGCCTCAGAGACCATCTGTCTTTAATCTCCTTAGAGTCGGGCAAGTCAGGAGAAATTCAGAGGAAAGAGGCACTGAAGACCCTCTGTCCCTGGCCACGACCAGGGCGCAGCACTCGGCACCCGCCTGCTGGGAGTGGGTCCTGCCTGCCCCACAGCCCCAGAGCGGTGCGGAGTGCCTGGGACACCGGACAGCATTCCCACCTGCGAGGGCACACCGTCGCCCGGTGGGATCAGGGGGGCCCGTGGATCTGGGGCAGAGGGAGATGGGAATCCTTTCCCCTGCGCAGCGCAGGGAGCCTGGTGCGCATCGTCTGCCTCGTCCTGCCCTGCCCGTCTCTGCCATCCCCTTTGGCTCCTCGGGCAGCCCTGGCGAGGGCTGTACTCGGAGCTCTCTTCCTCCTCTTATCACTTAAGCCAATGCTGTTCCTTGGCAGCTGAGTGTAATTATGAGATTTTCTCCATCAGAAACGGGTCTGCGCATGTGTCTCCCGGCAAGGCTGCAATCCGCTGGTGGCAGCACCGAGGAGCCGCTCAGCTGCCCAGCAAGTTGTGAAAGGATTGAGATGTTTTGTGCAAGCTTTTCCAATCTTCTCCATCCACTGGAATCACAAAAACTTCCATCAAAAAATAAACAGTGCCAACACGCTGCGAGCCCCAGACAGCTCAACTTTCGAGCCGCTCCACAAAATCAAACAAGAAGCTGCTGGAGTCAGACTTAATTTTGGACACAAAACCCCAAGTAAAGCATATTGAACAAAGGTTCCTCTGCAACAAAAGCCACACAGGGAACACTGGAGTCCTGCACGGAGACCAGGAGCTAGGATGGCTCCGGCTGGCCCTGGCTCAACAGCCTGGAGGTGGCTCTAGGTTTTCCTCTCCCCTCTCCGTTCTCTAGGTAGACGGGAGCTACGCCGCTGCCTTCCCTGCACCCGCTGCTGACAGCGTGAGAAAGCCGGAGGCTCCAGGACATCTTGCTGAGGAGAGCAGGTTGGGGTGGGGATTAGGGTGGTGGTTTGGAAATGCCATCAACGGAGGCACTGGGAAGAAGTTACACTCTGTGGCTTCCCAGGGCTTCTCGCCCACGTGACTGTCCAACACGCTCAAGAGGAAAGCAAGAAATTCCCTTTTTCTTAGGAGCCAGGCTGGGAAGCTGCAGCTCATTTCGCACTGAAGGGGCAAGGATGAAAGCCTCCAGGCAGGTACTTCCACCATCACAGCAAACAGAAGCCTGGCCTCCGATCACACTCTTTAATGATCAAAGCCACCAAACTACTCCTAATAAAGTGAGTCAGAGCACATACCTCCAGGGTCCTTATCCCTTCCTAGGAAGGCGATCTAAGATTTTTATCTAGTGCAAAGTCTTGACCATGCAAAGGAGTCACTGGGCACAGGGGTTTGCCCCACGTGGCCTGATGGCAGGATAAGGGCGACGATGCAGCTGCACTGCCGGACAGTTAACCGGAGCTTCCAGAGCAGCGTTTCAGCTGGAGCTTCGCAGGTCACTCCAGCTCCGCGCAGGCAGCCGGGGAGACAGCTTCGCTGGAAGGGCTGTGGTTTTGAAACAGAAAAGCATTATCTTGACATTTCAGTAATCAAACTCAAAGAGCAGCTTTACCTGAAGTTTCTTTTAAAAGCATCACCTTTCAGAGAACATTAAACACAGGGAAAACCAGTCCCCAAAACATCCTCGGGAGATAAACCACCGCCTGAACTTCAACAATAATACACACTGCTGGAATTGCTGTACGCAGCAAAACCCGATTCCTCCACCTCACGTGGCTGCAAAGCCAGCCTGGTCTGCCCACGCCCGCGGCGATGGCAGCGCCAGCCTCCGCGCGCCCCACACCGGGCCGCTCCTCTGACCCACGCACCCGTGCCCCCAGAGCAGGGGGGTCCCGTGCCCGTTGCTCCCTGCTGAGCCTCCAGGCACCTGGGGCCGCTTCTCCCTCTGGGGCAGGAGCTGGGCCTCCGCCGGGCGTCCCGGGGCGCAGCGAGCCCAGCGCACCCGGAGGTGCAGCCTGGCTGCCTCGTCCCACACAGCAACTCTCGCGGCTCCCACCCACAGGAGCGGGGCTTCCAGGGAGGGACAAGCCTCCACAAGGCCTTCCCCAGCTGCGGAGGGGGGTGAGCTGGTCGTGCCAAGATATTTAAGCACAGAGATTGGTTGATTGATTGATCGATCGATTTGCTAAGATTACAGCTGAGGAGAGCGTGCCTGCACTCAGGTGCTGCCGTGAGCTGCCTGGGCAGGGCAGGGTGACGGGCAGCCCCACCACGGGGAGGAGGGAGAGAAAGGGCAGCGGGGAAAGCTGCAGCCCTCCCACGCTGGGACCGGTGCATCCGGTACCACGCGGGCTCCCGGCAGCAGGGCGTTTATCTCTGCGCTCTGCGTGGTGCTGGAGCTCTGCTCCCATGGCTGCCCGGCAGCGTTCATGCAGCACCGAGCCACGGCTCCGGCTCCCACCCAGTGCCAGGACAGAGCGATTAGATGCCACATGGCGCTGATCCAGACTGACGCCCCGGCCTCCCCTCCCCAGGCAGCACGGCCATGGGGTTGGTAATTGCCCACAGACAGAAGTGGTAATTACTGGTTTGGGCTGGGGCAGCTCGGGGAGCTGCAGGAAGAGGAGCAGGCGAGGGCCTTGTCAGCACACGTCCTGGTCCGGGAATGGCACACGGCAGGGGCTGGCACACGGGCGAAGTGCTGGTGGTCGTGGCAAATTGCCCGTCCCTCCCCAAGCGCGGCAGAGCTGAGCCCTGCGCTGAGCTGCTGCGAGGGCTGCGGAGGAGCCGACTGCCGCCGCACAGCCGGTGATGGGGACCCTCGGACTCTGCGTCTCAGGGGCTGTGAAACACCCGGGGGCCCTTTGGTGTCCCCAGGGCTGTGGGGTCCCGGCCGGTGGCACGGTGAGCCGCGGCTCCCACGGAGCAGCCGGCACGCAGCGTTGTGGCCGTGCAGCGGGTGGGTTCGGGGCTGCGCTCATGGTCTGTCCTCACACGGATGGCTATGGGATCCTCGCCCCAGGCACGCGGTTCCCTCGGGAGTGAGCTGGGAGCTGCTGGGAGGGATCTGGCAGCTGTGCCGTGGGCAGGGAGACTGTGCAGCCACAACTCGTCCGGGTGCCGCTGCGTGGGTGCGAGGGGCTACAGCCCCTGCGCGTCTCCCTCTGGCAGATCCATCGCTGGCATCTGGCAGCCGCAAAATGCAGCGTTTGACAGAGGCATCTCGGTTTTGAAAGGGCGCTGCCGGTTCACGCCCGAGCAGCGAGGCCGGGGAGCCTCGCCTGCCTGCACGCCGCTGCTGTGCGCAGGCAGAGGGAGGAAGCGTGCGCGGCTCTGTGGTCAGGCGGTTTCCATCCTCCCTGCACCTGAGCCGAGGCAGCGGCGCAGCTCCCCGGCAGCCCTTCCCTCCGGCTGCCTGCCTCGAGGCGCTGGCCGGCTTCCTTCCGCCCGCGCCGCGCTGCGAGCGTCGCCTCGGCAGGGTGAGCCGGAGCCCATGGCTGATTGCAAGATTTCACCAACCCAGCCGCTGCCCTGACATTTTATCCTCTCAGCGGATTACAGCAAGTATTTATGTTTTCAAAGGTTTCGGAAAGATTTACTGGGCGTGCTGTCCGCCCTCCGCGCGTTACGCTGTCACCAGAGAGCTCTCTGCTATAAAGCCGCTTAGTCCAACCCAAGTGGAACTACATTAAACCCATTAGGAAGTGTACATGTGTGCCTGGGGGTGGGAGCCCATCCCTGTTTGCAGCATAGAAACCCAGAGGGTCAACGGCCTTAATCCGAGGCCGTTGCCGGCCGTGCATCACGCAGCGTGGGGGTCCGCTCCGTGCCCCTGTTCCCGCCGATCTGCAGGGCTTGGGCGGCGATTGAGCGCCCGCAGCCGGCGTGGGTCGCTCCGCCGCTGCAGAAGGCTCAGCCCTGGGCCTGGATGGGATTTGCACAGCAGAGGGATTCCCTAAACCAAAAGGTTGATAACCGCCAAGTCCATTGCGTGTGCGTTAAACAGGGCAGAGCGGGCGCTGGGCTGCCGGGTGCGCCGGCTCATGCCAGGTTTAGGCGACTGGGAACAGCCACACTGGAGCTGGGTGAGCACTACTGGGGAGAGACAGACTGGTTGCTGACTGGTTAGACTGGCTCCTCCAACCTCTGTCCCTCCTTGGACTACCTGTATTTGGTTATATAGAGCCGCGTATTTGCTAAGGGACTCAAACTGGACTCCTGGGATCCTGCACTACTCCTGCCTGGCAGAGCGGTCCTGTCCCATAGTGACGTTGTCTGGGGCCCTGTGGGTGCCGGTGCCTGACCCTTGGATGCTTTTTCATGCTGAATGTTCAGGTGAAGGTGTTGCAGGGAAGACTTTGCGGGAGACTGGCAAAGCAGCATGGTGAGAGCTGCTCCCACCCAGAGAGTCCTGCAGCCTGAGAACCCCCCACATCAAGGGTCTCTCTGGGCAGGGGAAACTTCTCCACTGACTCCTCTCCTCCTGCTTATTGCTCCTTGGGATAGGTTGGGCCCCTCTGGGCACTGTGTCCCCAGGATGAGCTGCCAGAATGGCACAGAGTCTCACAAACTGGATGCCCTGAATTCACCTGAGCAAGAATCACCCCGGGCTGGAGGAGAGGAGCCCAGCACGGCTGGCAGCGTTACTGGCAGCGCCGGGGCAGCAGCAGCGGTGCCGTGAGAGTGGCCCAGCACCAGCCACCCTGCAGTGCTGAGAGTCGCCCCTTGGGAAAAGGGCAGCGGGTGATTTGGCTGTGGCAAGGGGAGACCTCGTCGTGTCCTGGGAGAGCGGGCAGTGGGCGAAGGGGCAGGGCTGCTGTCCCTCAGAGAGGTCCCTCTGTGCAAAGCTGAGCAGGGCCACGGCTGGGCTGGGGGCTGTTCCCTGGAAAGCTGCAGACCATCTCCCTTTTCACTTCCCCTTCTCTCAGGCAAGTGCGTGTGCCCTGGGCAGCTATTTTTAGGCTGCCGCTCACTGTCTGGTTCCCCCTGGGGATGCTGAGCAGGTTCTGGGAACTCCAGCTGTCTCTCGGGCAGCGTGAGAGATGCTTCGCTACCTGGGCTTGCTCCTTCGCTCCTCAACACCTGCACCAGCGCTGCCGCGCTCCTGCAGCCGCCCTGCCACAGGAGACCCCCCAGCTTGCCCCTCGCCAGGGCTGGCAGCACCAGCGCTCCTGGGACGGGCGGGACGGCCTCGTCCAGGGAGAGGGAGTTGAACTTCACCCCAAGTGCATTTCGCCGCTCCAGGGGTCTTCTGGATTTTGTAGCTTGTGGTTGCCGCAATCTCTGGGATGCGCATGAGGGTCTGCTAGCCCACAGTTGCACACTGAGGCTGGGACGAGTCTGGGACGGGGACACCCAAGACGCCGTTCGGGACAGCTCTCATTACCACGCGTGCATGCTCGCTCCACGTCCCCCGTGCCGTCTGAGGGCAGCCCACATGCTGGGGCAGCCCGGGCCAGCACCAAAACACCCCCGCGGTGCCTGGGGAGCCACGTGCCCGGGCAACAGTGTGCTCCCTCCCGTCGCCCTCCGCGCAGCCCAGCACCCAGTGGTGCCGGCCCTCAGCCTCCAGCTGAGCAGCAGGGCGGTTTTTGGGTTGACCATGGACCTTCACAGAGGAACTCGGTGCAGCGAGGAGCTCCACCAGCCCAGTGGAACAGGTCGAGAGCTCTTGTTGGAAACATGCTCTTTGTTTCTAGTCGCAGCAGGGACAATTTCAAGCTCCAGCTGGGGGATCTAGTTGGCTTTCCCTGTGACGGATTAAGGAGCTCCCCCAGCTCGGAGGAGCATCCTCCCAGGTTGGCAGCGCAGGCTGCGGTCAGGGCTGCGTCACTCCCCTGCTTGATCGCTTGCTGGGGTAAACCTCTGGCACTGGACTCTCTGCGGGCTGCAACAGTCTCAGGCTTCCAGCAGCCGGGAAGTCAGGTAAATCCAAGAAAGGAGCCAAGCAAAGCGGCTTTGCCACTTTGACCAGCGAAGAGCAGCAGGGCCGAATGTGAGAGCACGGAGGACACAGGTGAGCGTTAGCCCAGGGGAGGGCTGCGGCTTCAGCCTGGCTCTGGGGGCTTTGACGACGCTGATGATCCGGCCAGGCAGATGGGATCGCAGGGTGTGCGGACGACTGCAGCGCTGATTCATGGAGCCCTCTCATTAAAACACAGCCACTGTCCTAGTCCCTGAGGATTTACTGTCCGCAGCCGGGAAATACAGCAGCCTCCTCACGTTGCTCACGCTGCAGGGGACAGCCGGGAGCCCAGGCGCAACCCGGGGCTGGGTCCCAGACTCGCCCTTGCAGCAGCCTTGCCTGCTCCCGCTCTGCCGTGATGTCCGTGCTGAGCCCAGCTCGTCCCTGCGGCCGTGGGGCGCGGGACACCCTCCCGCAGTGGCCGGGACGTGGGACAGCTTCATGTGTGAGGTGGGGACGTGCATCCCAGGTGTCCCTCCCCACTGCCCGGTGTGCCGGATGCTGGAGGAACCAGCTGGAATCCTCCTGGGCCCCCGGCTCGGCCAGCACTGACCGGTGAGGTCTCACGCGTGTCCCAGCCTGTGATGACCCGCGGCAGAGCCCAGGCTCGGCTGGAGCCTGGCTGGGTCTGAAACGGAGGTGAGGACTGGAGTGGAGGCGAGGAGCTGCTGGAGCCCCGCGGTGTCAGGCAGCCAGTCAGCGGCAGGAGCCTGCTCTCGGGGGGTGACACCGTGGGGACAGTCGAGTCAGTTGGTTTCTGACACACCCCGTGTCGCTCGGCGAGGCACACCCTTTCCTCCGGCGGGGAGCCCAGCTCGCGCGGCCGCAGGCTCCCCGCGAGCCCTGCCCGGGTACCAGGCGGGAGGAGGGTTCCCAGGGCTGGCGGTGCCGTTCGTCCCCTCGTCTCTCTGCCCGTTGGCAGCTCGTTTCTCTGCAGTGCTGCGAGCAGAACCGGACTGCGTCTGCCCTGCCTTGGCGCAAGCCGTGCCACGCGGGCCTGGGGCACGGCCGGGCTGCAGGGACCGTGCGGCTTGTGGGGGCCGCAGAGATGCAAAGTGACCCTGTGCACACCAGCAGGCTGGCACAGGGTGGAGCACGAGGCAGGGATGGGGGCTGCGAGGGGCAGGGATGGGGGCTGCATGGGGCAGGGATGGGGGCTGTGAGGGACAGGGATGGGGGCTGCGAGGGGCAGGGATGGGGGCTGCGAGGGGCAGGGATGGGGGCTGCGAGGGACAGGGATGGGGGCTGCGAGGGACAGGGATGGGGGCTGCGTGGGGCAGGGATGGGGGCTGCGTGGGGCAGGGATGGGGGCTGCGAGGGGCAGGGATGGGGGCTGCGAGGGACAGGGATGGGGGCTGCGTGGGGCAGGGATGGGGGCTGCGAGGGACAGGGATGGGGGCTGCGTGGGGCAGGGATGGGGGCTGCGAGGGGCAGGGATGGGGGCTGCGAGGGCAGAGGGATGGGAATGCAGAGCTGCGGGGTGCTTGGGGCCCCCCCAGGCGAGCGGGGCGATGCCCACACAGGGCACTTCGCCGCTCAGCCCCAGCTCCCCGAGCGTGGCTGCCCAGGCCGGGGGGCCGCCCGGAGCAGCCCCCCGCGCCACCAGGGCCAGCCCCGGGAGGCTCCCAGCTCCGCCGCTCCCGCAGCCCATGTTTGGGCCGTGGTTGCGGCAGGGCCATAAAAGGCAGCGTGGGGAGGGCGCTGGCACTGCGCCCGCCGCATCGGGGCCGCCGCGCTGGGGGCGTCCCGGGGAGCTGCCGCTGGGAATTGGGGCTGGGGGTCGGGGCTGCCCCTGGGGCTGTGGGGCCGCTCCGCAGAGGGGATGATCTGCCCCCCCCCAGCCTGTTGCTCCCCTGAGGAACAGCCCGTTCCCCGCCCCGGCCCTAGGAAAGGGCCAGGCAGCCCCTGTCCCTGCGGGCAGCCCCCCACCTCAACACCCATGGGCGCCCAGGGTGCTGGGGAGAGCATCGGGCCGGTCCTGCACGGGCACGGCCGGAGCCACAGCCATGCCCCAGCTGGGCACGCGGCCCCGGGAAGGGGCTCGCTGCCTTCGTCTTGAGTGCCCTCCCCAGGACTGGGAGCCAGGTCTGCTCTTGCCTAACGCCGCCCTTGGCGGAGTGGCAGCCCGTGGCACCGGCGGCGTGTTTGCAGCTGACTCTAACTCAGGAGGTGTTGCAGACGCTGAGACATGGGAATCAGAGGGACGAGGCGGGACTGGCATGGGCTGAAAGCTCGGAAAAGAAATCCAGGCTGAAGCCACACCGCTAGTCCATCCTGGGGGATGCTTGGGCTCGGAGGCGTCTCGAGGGGACATGATGGGGCAGGAGCTGAGGCAGGGGGGAAGGAGCAGCAAGGCTGAGAGCTCATTGTGCATTGAGGTGGCAGATATGGTGGTGGCAAAGTCCCTGCGAGTGTTTTGGCTGAACCAAGCTGAGGTAGGACCTTCTGTAACACAAGCTGAGGACCAGAGCTGGGAGATATTCAGTGAACTGAGGTCCAGCAGATGTACAGTAAATACAGTGAAACCAGCCATCTCCAGGGGGCAATAATGGGGAAAAAAGTAGAGGCAATGACATTTTGGGGTGATGCAGGAGGACTCATTCCCTCCAGGGTCTTGCTCTGGCTCACTCCAGGGACGTCCTTCCCAGCAGGGGTTGAACACTGACCGAAGCCCAGAGAGAAGAGCAGAGATGGGCAGATAACAGACCCGTCACAGAACGGTGACTAATTTACGAGGAAAGCACGAATGTGGAAAGCACGAATGTGCCGCGGCGCTGCCGGCCAGGGTGGGGTGTGAGCCAGCCCGGAGGAATGCGAGGAAGATAAACAGTGAGAGGGAAGGGCGATTCCCCAGGTATCGGGGTGGGCACCGCCGAGCAGCAGGGCAAAGTGTGAAGGCTGGAAAGCTGGAGCCGAGCGTCCCGACGCGCTCCCAGCTGGCGAGGTGGATGGGGTGGGGGGACTCTCCCCAAATGGCATTTACTGGGGCCTTTTGAGCTGGGTTGGGCAAAGGCTGGAAGGCTCTCCTGGGACAGGGAGCTGCAGCCCGAGCGCTGCCGGTGCTGCCGGCCATGGCGGCAGCCGCGTCCTTCCCAAGCCGTGCCCCCGGCGCGTGGCTCGGGCCCTCCTCCCAGCACACCCAGCAGCTTCCCTGCTCCTGCTTCAGCCTGCGAGGCGTTTTTGGCAACGCAGGCACGTAACACGAAGCCCAGCTGCAGCCATTTTAGACCCGGCATTACACAAAGCAAAGTAAATCCCCGCTAACGGCACCTCTCCGCGCCCCACGTGCGGCTGCCGTGGGGGTCTGGGGTCTGCAGCCGCGGGGCCGGCGGGTGCAGGTGAGACGGGCTGCCTGCGCCCGCTCAGCCCCCCTGTGCTACGGGGGACGTGGGGCTGATTCATCGCTTGCCTTGGCTTCTGCTTACGTACGTTCACGCTGTTCGTTCCCCGCCTGAACGGCTAAATTAAGCCCAGCAACAATGGGCCATCGATTATCCCATTATATTTCCATCGGGCCTGACTTCATAGCTGGCTCCTGGAGGGGCGGCACACGTGGCCTTGGCAGGGGCTCGCTGCAAACAGCCCCTGGCTCCGTTCTGCTCTCCGGAGCCCTGAGCCCGATGTTCGGGCAGCCCGGGAATGCCGGGTCCACAGCCCCACACCGGCTGCTGCCCCATCCTCCGGCAGGGACGGCGTGGCAGAGCCCGTACGCCAGCGGCGATGCGCCTGCAAGGGAAACGGCCCCTGTTTCAGGGGACCCCCCCCCATCCCCAGAGGGGTCTCGGGGGCCATCCCAGCTCTGGCAAGCTCAGGGCTTGCTCCAGCCATTTGCATGGGCCTGGGGGCTGTGTCCTCTCTGCCCCCCACTTTCTGTGGGGCTGTATCCCCTCCTACATCCTTCTTCTCCCCTCATTGCTTCCCCCTGACCGGCCCTGGCAGAAGCAGCCCCCTCCTCTCCCTCTCCCGTGTGTTGCCTGTGGGGCCCAGGAGGAGCCAAGCGATGGGGTCCCGCGGCCCCCGCCTCCCCTCGCCTCCCGTGCAGGGGAACAGCCCCAAGAGCACCAGGTCTCGGCTGGCGTCACCAATCTCAGCCTTGCTTGTTCCGAGTCTTTCCGTTACCCAAACCGCCCACCAGCGGTTTTTCAAGGACGGAAAAGTCAGCACGTGCGGACCCTCATCGACCCGCGGTGCCCACCGTCCTGGCAGGTCTCCTCCTCTGCCCCGGGACGCTGCCACACCTCCCTCATGCCCAGGAGCGTGGAGAGGGGTGGGCACCCCGGGGTGGTCCTGGCGACCCGGGCAGCGCGGTGTGGGCTGGCAGCCCAGCGAGGGTCCTCGGTCTGCTCCCTGCGTGGAGCTGAGTCGGTTGCCCACTCCCCCGTGTGCCGCTGCTGCTCGGGGCGGGGGCTCCGAAGCGGCACCGCAAAGCGGTGACGGTGACGCTGCTGTGTCTGAACAGGGATGCTTCGCCTGCAGATCTCCTACCTGCGTCAGCAGCTGAATTCCCCGGTCTCATTCCCTGCTCTGGCGGCTCCTTAACCCTTTCCTGCCGGCAGCTGCGCTGCGACGAGGCCCGGCCGAGCGCACAGGCTGCGTGGAGCCGCGTGCTGCTGGCAGCCCGCGTCGCGGTGGCTGTGACCCCTCCGGGCGCAGGCTGGCTGTGGCAGCGGGGCCGGACCCTGTTCCCACGCGCCTGCAGGAGGGGACGCAGCGTTTTCCAGCTCGGGGAAGCTGCTCCACGCCCTGCTTGGTGCCCCAGCTCTCCTGCAATCCTCGCGTGGCACCCGGTTCCCAGCCCGGTCCTGGCTGTACCGCATCCCTGCGCACCCTCGGCAAGCGGCCGGAGGTGCTGCCGTCCCGAGCTGGGGCTGGGGGCTGCTCCGGGGGCCGGGGCACGCTCTCGCCGCTGGCCCCGATCCCCGAGGGCAGCTGGCAGCACGGCGGCTGCTGCTCTCCGAGCACCTTCCCAGCGCTCGCTGCTGCAGCGCAGGCGTCAGGGCAGATTTATCACCTTGGCAGAAGGCCTAAAGGCCAGCTGGTGTTTGGGCTGTTTCCAGGGTTTCCAGTCACCGCTGGAAATGTTTCAGCGCCCACCCTCCTGTGCAATATGTGGGAATTGGGTTCCTGGAGCCCAGACCTGGCTGCCGGAGACATTTGGGCCGGGCAGCCCTCCTGGTGGGTGCCCTCGCTCGCCGGCATGAGCAGCACCAAAGGGCTCTCTGCCTTCACCCGCAGCACGGGCTCTGCCCGGTGCCGAGGGCTTGGGGTCACGCAGGGGTTGGGGATCCCTCTGTCGAGGTGTTTGCCATGTCCCCACATCTCCCGGGGTCTGGCAGGGCCCCCCACGCCTCCCCTGCACCCCGGGGTGCTGGGAACCAGAAGGGAAGGGTGGCTCAGTGCTCCCGGGAGGCTGCTGGGCTTTGCAGGGGACGGTGGCTTTAGCATTTCGGGCGGAAGGAGCCGCGGGAACGCCAGCGGCTGCAGCCTGGCCAGCATCGCTGCTGCAGAGCCCCGAGCGTGCGGCTGGCTGGGACGGGCTGTTCTGGGGCTTGTGAAGGCATCGTGGTGGCCAAGGGCCGGGAATCGAGGGCTGTCCCCATGGCGAGTTGTGGTCCCTGGGCAAAGCGGAGTCAATGGGGCTGGTAGCCAGCGGGGCTGAGTCTCGCGGTGCAGGGAATGCACCCCTTGGAGCCCGGCCACCGGCATAGCCTGGGCTCCACGTCGTGTGAGGAGCTGTTCACTGGATCTCCAGGTGTTTAGGCGACGCTGCTCTGCCTCCCCGCAGGAGCCGGGAAGAGCCGGAGCTATTGCGAGAGCAGAGGCTGGGGAGGCGAGTTGTGTACGAACACCAACACCGCACGCCGGGGAGCCAGCAACGGCTCCGGGGCTCAGCCAGAGCCGGGGAGACCAGCGGTGAGAGCGGGTGCTCTGGGAGGGCGCGGGGCCCAGCGAGGCTCTTCCTGGTGCCTCTCCCGGGGCAGTTGGTTTGAATTTTAGGTTTTTAGACTATTTTCTGTTTTGTATAGGCCTGTGAAAGGCAAGACACAATCTTGGCTCAGCTCGGGCAGGACGCAGCAAACCCCCTCAGCAGCCCCGTGTGTCTCGGCGGGATGCTGACATCTCCGACACGTGAAAGCACCTGGGAAACCTCTGGAGAGCAGAGGACTTTGGAGGACGCCCAGCGCCCAGCCGCGGTGGCTGAGCCACCTCCCCGGCTGCCTCTGCCGCCACCAAGGTTAGTCAAGCACCAGCCGCGGACAGAAGCAGCTTAACTTGTTTGTGGTTCCTGAAAGAGAAACCCAAGCCAAAAAAAATAAAAAATCCCAGGAAGAATCTTTAGGCTGCTCCTTCTCCAGGTCCCTGCTGCTGCTTTGCCACACGAAGCAGGAGCTTTGGCAGGGACTGAACTTGCAGCCGGCTGCATTCGGAGGGACCTGGCGTGTCCGGGCACAGTGGAGGGTTGGGGGTGGCTGGAGAATCAATTCCAGTTGGCAAAAAGCACCAATAGAAGTGCCAGCAGACACCAGGTCCCTTTAACCGGATTACCTGAGCTGTCACCGTGCTCAGTCCGGTGTTTTTGGAGCACGCCTGCCATCGCTGGGTCAGCTGCTCCATGCGTCCAGCCGGGCTCCAGACAGACCCAAGTCCCTTCACGGCAATTTTCTTTTGTCAAGAAGACCTTGCAAAGGACAGTCGCTTGGGTAATTCCGCTTAAAAAACGCACCTGTGGTAGAGTTGCTATTATCTGACCGGGGTGCACCTCCAACCCTCCGAGTCCCGCGAAACGCAGGAGGGCATTTCGTGGTGCAGCCAGAGCAACGACGGGGTGGAGCAGGTCGCAGGGTGAAAACAAATCCTAAGCTGGGTGTTCGTGCTCATGCATCGTGGCCCCGGGGATGGCCCCAGGGATTTTAACAGGAGGATGTGTTTTGTTTTCACTTTGTTTTTCTGCTTTCGCTTTGTTTTTCTCCTTTTTGTACCGCTGCACCACGGCACGGCTCTATTTATTTATTTATTTGCAGAGATGCCAGCCTGCCAAGCACCACAGAGTGAGCTTGCAAGGGGAAATAGAGGAAGAAACCCAACCCCCTTTGATATTCCCTTCCCATGAGACCGGGGCTGGGGCCTTTGTTTTAAAGGTGAGCTGCAGAACATCAGTTTAAATGACAGCAGCTTGCAGACAACGACGGGTTTGGAAACAAGCCACCAAAGCCACGAGGGTGGGCAGGGATCCCCCTGCTCGCCGGGGGCCGGGGCCGAGCCCTGCGCCGGGGACAGCTTGCCGTGACGCCGCGGGTGAGAGCCCGGGGTAGCCCCTGCTCCCCTCTCCCAGCCCTGCGCCCCACGCCCGGCCGGCTGCTGGGGAGCTCAAAGGCTTGCAGGGCAAAATCCGCTGGAGAACCTCTCCAGCACCGACTATTTCTGCCGGCTGTGTTTCCTTTATCGGTTTCAAGCGTAACGTTAATTTTAACTATGCCCGGGTTGGTTGAAGCACAAGGGTGGCGTTTGCCGCGCAGGACCGGTGAGGGATGTTACAGCGAAGCTGGTCCCCGGCCGCTGCCCCAGCCCCAAAACCCAGCCCCGACAAGGAGAGCCCTGCAGGTCGCCTTCAGCAAGCGACCCAGGGGACAGCTCGGTGCATTCAGGCATCTCGCCCCAAAACCAAACCAGCCTGTTGGGCTCACTACCGAGGCTTGCTTCATGACAACATTACCCAAATATTTTCTTATTAAACCTAGCAGCACCCAAACACGCACCGCTCTCCGCCTGGCAGGTGAACGTGCTCTTACCAAACCGGCCTGGAGAAGCCTCTCCAAACCACGGGACCTTCCGATACTTCCTAAAATAGAAAACAGTGTCTGGCTGGCGGACGGTGGAGGAGCCCAGGGCTGAGTGACGTGGCACCCCGGGGTGCTCTGCCCCGCCACGAGCCCCGGCACCCACCGCAGCCGCTGCGGCATCCCCTCGCCCTGCGACGAGCTGGTGTGTCTGCCTGGGGGGCAGCTGCTGTCCTGCCCAGACCCGAGTCCTATGGGCACATCGAGGCAGATGGGTTCAGCAGATCAAATATTTTTAAATAGAAAATTTGGCGTTTTTTTAACCCGTTTGAGGCTGGCTCCACAGACATGAGTGGTCACGGATCTCCTGCTACACACCAATCTGTCGACCCCAGATTTCGGCAGTTAAGGTACCACACATACCACTGACCACTGCAACTTCCAGACAACAGCATCAGAATTGCCTAAAAACTGTTTTTTGAAGGCAGAAACCCCATGAAATGTGAGGAAGAACCCAATTCCCTGGCTGATCGCCTCAGGGGAACGTCCTCGTACTCGGCTCAGCTTCCTTCTGCCCCAGGTTAGATCAGCCGGGGAGGGGGGGCTGCAGGCAGAGACCGGCAGCGCAGCAGCAGGGCATGGAGGCCGGCAGCAGCGGTGATGGCCACCGGCTTACGAGGGGCGGGCAGAAGACAAGCTCTGAGAAGATCCTCCTTTTTTCTTAGAAAACTTCAGCCTGCGGAGGAGGAAAGTGAACAGGGACCTCATGCACCCGCTACGAGGGGTGCGGGACACGGTGAAAAGCCCAGCTCGGCATTAGGCACGGCCTGAAGCGAGGCCAGAGCTCAGCTCTGTGACCTGGAGAGGTTTCGAAGCGGAGGAGCCTGGACCTTCACGGCCAAAGTATTTTTCAAAGCCCTTTTTAAGCTCAACCTAAGAGAGAGTTGCCTTTCGTTAACTAGAAGAAGAAATGAACTCCATTCAAAGAGCAGCGATTTTTGGGTACTTGGATGATGTTGAAGCTCTTGGCTGAAGCACAAACTGCAATAAAATTGGCCGCAAAAATACTTAAGGAGCTTCCTCTAAACTTCCAGCCTCGCAGTTAGAGCAGCCTGGTTCTGGAGCGGGCTCTGGGGAGAGGGGAAAGGGGGGGACCCGGCAGCTTTTGGGGTAACTCAGGTTGGGAAAGGGCCGAGCATGGGGCTGAGCCATGTGGCTTACCCACCGTCCTCCGGTGGCCCTGGGACGGGCAGCACCAGCCCGGCTGCTCGCAAGGGAGCTCCGCGCCGCGGCGTCGCCGGCAGCCCTGTGGCGCGTCCAAGCAGGCGCCGCCGGCACAGCTCCCGCTGGCCTCTGCCGGAGACTCCCCCCAGCCTCGGCTTTTCTTCCCAGGCGGTGTGAAACCTCATCGCCTGTCGCGCTTCTGAATGTTTAAATGAGAGAAATCAATGGCGTGCAGAACCTTCCCCACAGCGCTGAGCACAGGCAGGGCAGGGCTGGGCCAGCGCCCTGCAGCGGGATGTGACCATGAACTACAGCCGGCCAGACTGGTCTATTTTTATGACCCAAGCGGAGAGACATGAGGATTAATCAGCCAGCCCACGGGGGACAAGCTGAGTTGGGTTTTAAGTTCTTTGGTGCTTGTAATAACTCAGGTGAGTCCCTTTGTTCTGTGAACTGTAATTTTTCATTTAACAGACAGCGTCCCTTGAACACGACAGCCAAAGGCCACGTCCGAACACACCCTCGCACGCGGGAAGCGAGACCAAGCGAACCCGGCGGCCTCTTTGCTCCTGTTCACAAACGCAAATTTTCCCCCAGCGCAGGAGGCTCCAGCCGCAGCTTGGCTGAAGATCGCTGCTGCGCGCCCGGCGCGGCTCCAGCGGCCGCGGCCGCCCGCGTGGTTGGTGCTCAATGCCGGGGACAAACGGAGGCGTTCCGTCCATCCCCGCAAGGCGCGGGGCGGCTGGCTGCCTCCTCCCGGCCCCGGGACGGCTGTGGGGCAGCGCTCCCCGCTCCCCCGCGCCCAACAGCAGCCCAGGCATCGCGGGACGGGACGCGGCCGGCACGGCCCGGTCTCCATCCCGGGAGGTGTCGGCTGCGCGGCGCACGCCGGTCTCCTCGGCTTTCCAGTCGCAGGCGGTCGGGTTCCCCGCTGGGGTTACGAGGCGTAGTGTTACCGCTGCCACGAGCGAGGCCTCAGTTTTCTTTTTTTTCCTGCTCACCCTGCTCCCCTTCCCCCCGGCACCAGGAGGATGTGTCAGCTCAAGGCTGAGTCTAAAGAGGCTTATGCTGACTATTTACCTTTGCAAGGCTCTATTTTTGGCTGCTCAGCTGCAGCTAATTCAATGAACAGGGCAGCGATTCAGGAGAGAAGCCACATGAGGGTCATTGTTTCTGGGACCCACTCAACTACTTCGCAGGGGCCAGAAGCCTCGCTTCCTTTTTTTTTTTCCCTCAGATGGCAGAAAGTGTCACAAAGGAAAAGGGGGATCTTGGGGACAGGTCAGAAGGCCCTCGGAAACCTGCTGCCCTGTCCGACGCTTGACCTGCCGCCTTCCCTTCGCTGCGGAGGAATCCCGAGGTTGCTCCTGACCTACCCCAGCTGCGGCCACAGGGCTCCAGGTTGGCCCCTCACGCTGCCCCGTCCCCACACCTCCCACCCAACACAAGCTCAGGAGATGGGGCATACACAGTGCGAGTTTAATAATGGCGTCGGGAGTTAATGAACAGGCTGAGACCGGAATCAAGCCACCCGGGACGTGACTGCTGCCGGTAAACAGGGAGCGGCCGGGTTATCGGCGCCGTCTCTTTGTTTCTCCGACTTGCAGAGCGGAGGTCGGCGTGTGACGGGCACTCGGGGAGCTCCCGCTGCCGAGCGCGAGGGCCGCTGTTGTAGAAAGACACGTGAAATCTGCTGCTGGCAGCGGGACCCGCGGGGGACGGCAGGCGCAGGAGGGCCGGCGGGCACGCTGGGCCCGGCGACGCGCTCCCGCCAGCCGAGCACCGCTTCACGCGGGACAGACAGCTCTAGCCACGTGCTGGAAAACTGCAGTGAGAGTCTTTAACTAAACAAACCCTGACTGATTTCCACATTGCTGAATGGCATTTTAATAGTGGGAAAATAATGCTCAGAATTACCTGCTTTGTCTCTTCCCATTGTCTTCCGCTGGCTGGGAACGACTCCCGCAGCAGAACCAGCTCCGGATCTCCTGGCTGGTGTGTGCGGGTGCCCCCCGGCCCGCTGCAGGCAGCCGGCGAGCCCAGGTGCGGCCCGCCCGCCGCGTCGCCAGCGCCCGGCGCCCGCAGGGCCACCAAGCCGCTCTGCCGGAAGGCGCTTCTGGCGTTTTCCGACGCGTGGTTTTGCTGACCCCAATTCAGCTGCCGCCTCGGGGAGCTTGCGTGGAGGTGAGAACGTCGAGCGCGGCCGCACGTCCCCAGGCTGAGATCAGCGGAGCCGCGGCAGCGCAACGCAGCCCAGCACCCAGCTCGCCTCGCGCGCGGCTGCAGAAGGAGCGGCTCAGCCTGCGGGGACGGTGTCTCACCACGTGCTGTCCCCCGACCGTACGGTACCGCACGTGGCCTGGACGGCAACGCACCACACAAACGCCTCACACAAACTTTTATTATTCACTGAAACATCATAAATCTCGAAGAAGTCCCTGTTCACAGCAAAGCAGCCACCAGCCCTTACCCGAGGCGTCACCTCCTACAGCCCCAGCAGCACCTGCAGCCTTGCTACCCCTCGAAGCCGGGCCATGCTGGAGGTGTGCGATACGGCAGCAGGTTTTCACCGCTCCTCTCGAGGGGTTTTCATCCTCCGAATTAAAGGCACACAACTCAGGAGCCAAACTGTCCTTCTGCCGCACAACAGCCGGTCTCTGGCGCGGTGCCCGCACATGGTCAAGTCTTCGTCCCCTGAGGAACGCAGCACGCGTTTGGTTTGTGCTCGTTTCGCACAGAGCATCCCCGCTGCCGGCCTCGCTTCCCGGCGGGCGCGGGGCGCGCGGGCTCCGGAACAGGCTGTGGGTAAGGCCTGGGCAGAAAGATTTTGAGAGGAATTTGCTCGTCAGATGCAGGCACCCGCCGCAGCGCTACGCGTGAGGATACGGGGTTCCCCCCGCCGGAGCAAGACACGGTCGGACACGAGAGCAGAGTGGCTGAAGTGAGAGGGAGCAAGGCAGCCGGGAAAGCCCGTGGGACTCCACGGGCCGTGCCGAGGGATGCAGCAAAGCCGGCGCAGCCCGCCGTCGCCTCGTCTCCTTTTTCGTTCTTACAGGGAAACTATTCCCCCGGCTCCGTTTGGCACAAGCGCTGGCTCAGGACACGCCTTTGGATGCCGCTGAATTTCGTAAGGACATTTGGCAACACGGCTGTGCTCGAGGTCCCGGCTCCACTTCTAGTTGGCAGGTTTTGTAGAAGACAAGAGGAGAACATGCTGTCCTTTCAAAAATACTTCAAGGGAAACCTTTATCAGCGACAGAGCTCAGCAAAAACGACTGGAACAAACCAAGTTTCATTTTCACTTTGGGACAGGGAAGAGGGTGCGCTACTGGCACCAGCTGCAGGGCCTAAAGCCCACCGGGGCTGTATGTGCTACAGCCTATGGCAAAGACAGGTAAGGACGGTAAATATTCAGTAATTGAGAAAAGCCAAAGGAAACACATCGGGAAGCATATACTGGAAGCAACAGACTCCCATAAACAAGCGTCTAAAGTCTGTAGTTGTCAGCAGAAAGAAACAGCTTTGCTGTAAAGTCATGAAGAAGTGAACTTTGAAAAGTGTCTACGAAATGACTACAGAAACGCAGTGCTTTAAGACCTGTGGCTGTACACTTTCTGTACAAATGGGAAAAGTGTCACGCCAGCCCGTACACCGTATAAAAGAACCAAAAGGCGAGACACAAGACCTTTAGGTGACCCGCTCTTCCTCGCCAACAAAGCAGACACCTTCCCTGCAATCCCCATGGTCTGCAGTTTTATTTTGGCAGATTATAATTAAAATGGTCTTTATGGCTTTAGAGAGAAGCCACTAAGCTGCACGTTTTGGTTGAAGCAGAAAGTGCATTTGTGTGGTATGCTCTGGATGGAGGGGCATCGCAGAGAGAGGTCTTGCCACAGCTCTGCTCCTTCCACCTGACCCACAAACGCTGCTGGTTGTACTTGGCTCTCCTTAGTGTTCTCGTTTCTCATTAGCAAGTAACAAAGTTCTGGTTGCTAACCAGTCCAATCCCAGAGGCAGAATAAAAAGACCTTGTTAAGAAGTAGAAAAGCTTCGTGTTTCTAACAAAATCAAATCCAAACACGTGCAAACATTGTTCCTGGTTTGATGCGTTTCATCCAGGTTCCACCACCAGTGCGCCGGGATGTGCTTTGCCTGTAGAGTGATTTCATTCCTCGCCCATTCTCCACCTTTCAGTCTTCTCAGGAGTCTTGACAAGCTATCCCTCCATTTTTGCCTTTAAGGTTTTTTTCTGTGCACATCCTTCCTGCCCTTCCCTCTTCTGCTGTCACACCCTGTTCCTCTACAGCTATTTTCGGAAAGCAAAGACGTCCCGTGTTTTCAAGCTTCTTTTGCCTTCGCTTCCCGGTGTAGGAGAAGACACTTCCGCCAGTCCCCCATACGGGCAGCTCTCGGACTCGGGGTGATGGCCAGAGCACTCCACAGCGGGGATGAAGCCACTGTCCCACATTCCTGTCCCGCACAGCTTGCACAGGTCGTGCAGGCTGCAGGGGATGCGGGGTAAGAGGTGGAACTGATAGAGCAGACTCCTTGCCTGGAGGGGAGAGAGAGACAAAGTCATTCACTCCTCAGCAGGGACGAATACGGAGAGCGGGGGGAGCCCATGGCTGCCTGCCCCATCCTCCTGTTTGGCTACCTGAGGAGAGGCAAAGCTTCAGCAAAGGAGCATCGTCCCGGAGACAAACCTGAAGGTTAAAGGAGGCACTGGGGACGCTGCCAGGTCACCGCAGGCTGCGGCACACCCCACGGGCTGCAGCCGCTGCCCGCCCGCGATGCGCTGGGGCCTGCGGCACGACGACGAACGGCTCTGCCGTTTCCCCTCCGTATGTGCCAGGGTTGTCCCAGCCACACCTCTGCCTCCCAAGCACTCTACAGCTACCTCTTATTTCTGCAAGACTCCTTTCCAGGCAAACAGCAGCATCCTACCCTCCCAGGGTAGCTGGGATACAGGAGGGGGATACAGGAGGTGCGGAAGATGAAGCATCAGTCCCTGATTTTTTCAATGCTCTGACTCATCTCTTGGACCTGAGATCAGCCCACACCAGCACACGGGCATTTACCTTCCTGAGTACAAGCTCTCCGTTCATGTGCATAGCCAGGTTGCCAAAATGCAGCAGCATCTGGTCGGTGGGCAGCTGTTGTTCAATGACATCATCCCCATAAATCACCACAATGGCCACACAGATGAAGAGGTGGAAATAGTCAGTCTGCAATGAGAAAACAGTGGCTGGAGTACAGCAGGTGGAGGCAGAGGTCTGGCTTAACCTCCCCACCCGCCACAAGCACGTCCTTAGCAGAGAGTTTGTGCTCCTTCCAGTTTTGCCTAGTGATACCTCAGAAAGTGAGTTATCGGTGAATTCTGAATCACAGCTGAGTCAAAGTCTCTTGCCTTTACAGCACGGCAGCAAGGTTTGGACCACAGCTTTCAAGGCAGACTAGTGATTTTTGGGAAGACATTTTCCAGCTGTGTAAGAGAAGTCTGAACTTCAGAAGTGGATGTTCAGCACTTTCTGAAAAACCTCCTTCTGAAGCCTGGACATCCTCAAGCAGGAGGGGCAAGTGTCCATCCTCCTGCTACACAGATAAACCCCTCTGGTAGTTACAGACCCTCTGTGACACCTGCTTATTTTGGTTACTGTGCTGCTAAGAGCCTTTAAGGAAACTCTGCAACACTCGCTGAGACGGTGAGGATTCGGCAAAGGACACGCTGCTGCCCGTGAGCGCTGTGCCCATCTCCAGATGTCTAACCTGGTAGTGAGCCCAGCACGCTTCCCACATGCGCAAAGCCTCAGCATCTGGAAATTCACGTTTAAAACAGAGGAGGATCCAGCGGTGACAGAAAAGCATCTGCAGGCCATCCTCTCCCAAGGAAGAAAGGTGCTGGTAGAAGCGTGGGTGCATGAGCCGCAGCAGCTCTCGCAGGTACATCTGGAAAAGACGCTCTCGGCTGAGCCCCCACCTCGTGCGCAAGGACTCGCGCCACCCCGGGGAGCCCCCGCACCGCGTGCCAGACCTGGGCTCCCGCGGAGCTGGCCACAGTTCCCTTCTCTGGCAAAAAGCTCCAGCTTTACGGCCCGTTTATTACAGCACAGCCAGGAGCAGGCTTGGATCTACCGTTAAAGGCCAGAGCTCACGGGCCATGGCAGCTATTTCTCAAGGAAGGACAGAGCGTGAAAAGAAAACCCCACGACAGCTATGATGTTGTGAAAAGAAAAAAGGGGAGAGATTCAGGCTGAGGAAAGCGGCTAGAGCCTTAAAAACTAGAGAAAAGAAAGGACATTGCTATCTCTGGCAATATTTCATTTCAGTAGAGGCCGAGCAATATGGAAGTGATTTTGGAAAGCCTGACTATGCAGGCACATTACAGGGCATAAATCTGTACATTAACTAACTGCACCTCACCAGCAGCCTCCCGTGGGGCTTCCACCACAAGTTTACCACTTTAAATTGGTGCCATCATGACCTGGACAGGGTTGTTCAGGTTTAGAATGGATTTTTCAGGATCTTAACCAGAAAAAACTGACATTCATGTTAAAACCTAAAAAGTTTCCATTTTTAAACAAGTTCACCTTATTTTAAGGAAGTCGGCCAGATATATAAGGCATTTAATTTGGAGATAATTTAAAAAATCTATTAAAAATATGAAAACCTTAAAAAAACCCACAAAGAAGAGGGCTGCAGCTCGATCAACTCCTCTGCCTCATTCACACCAAACAGCCCAGAATCAGCACAAAAATGAACCATTGAGTCTTCACTGCCTGACAGAAGTGCAAAGCCAAAGCAAGCAGCATCCCAAATACGTTTGATCGTAAAAGATTCCTTGAATCAGCCCCCTTTAGCACAGCCAAGGTAACTTTACTCTGACAATTTACTGGCTATAACTGCCTCCGGAGTGCCCAAATCACCCAGGTTCAATTGTATCCGTCAGGTGTGATTCGGCACGCTGGAACCCCACAGCCCAGGTAACTGCTTTATGGCATTCTTCTAATTTGACTGGGGAGAGGGGGAGCTAAAGACAGGGCTAAAGGGAGCTCAGCGTTCAGCCTCACCAGCTGCTTCTCCATATCCTCATCCCGGGGCGAGCTGATGAAGATCGTGTTCTGCATCAGTCCTACAAAGCACCAGAAAGTATCCGACTCATCTAGGATCTCTGCCAGGAGTGGGGCAACCAGGTCGGACATCCCCTGGGAGTATCCGATTGTTGGGTTAAATACTGCATAGTTCAGCAAGATCCTCCTGGAGAAGAGATGCAAATGCAGAGGTGAGACACAGAGAGGCCGCGTCACAGCGGAGCGCGGCACCCTTTCCCTTCTACCCCGCCTCCGGCCACACAGGCTGCGTCAGGCAAAGTGCAGAGAAGCAACACATCGCTCCTGCCATCCAAAAGATTAACTTGCAACTGCACCCGGAGGCTTGTGAGCCTTTGAGCACCTGTGCAGCATGTCGCATCCCACAGAATCGCTTTCCCTGAAAGAACTGTATCTAGAAGCATAACAAAGATACGCTAACACTATCCCTAACTGGCATTTTTTAGGATTACAATATTTTGCATTGATCCAGAGCAGCTCCTGGATGGGCAGCGAGAACTCTGAATAGCACACAGCAGCCTAGGGCAACGGATTTGAACAGACCTCCTTAGGCTCCTGTTTTCCAACCGCAGTACAGCCCACTGGGAGCAGTGCAGTAGGAACGATCAACACAGTTCATCTCAGGTACGAAGACACACGACCCTACTGTAAGGTGCTTTAACACATACAGATAAACCCTGCTGCAAACATCAGTCCAGTGAAATAAACTCCAGAAGGTTTTGCATACACAGAGACCAAAATATAAACAGAAAATGAGAATTTAAAACGACTGAGAGGACAGAAGTGAAGGGCCCACGGGAAAAGAGAGATGATGCCTACACACCCATGAGGCTCCAAGCTGTGCTGTTAGAGGAAATCCAGCTTCTGTAGGCACACGTTTACAAGTCACCCATGAAGCAGACGCTGGTGTGCTTATCCTCCAGCCCGCCACGAGAGCCACAGACCCAAGCAGCCGCCGCCGACCCTGCTGTAGCACCCACGACCCTCCCGTAGCCACAGAAGGCTCACACCTCTCGTATGCCTACGTATGCAGGGAAGCTAGGTGATGGGAGCAGTGTTACTATATCAAGAAGCAAATGGCTAAAGCAGCAGCGGAAGCACTGGGGAAGAGGTGCTTGCTTCTGCACCACTTGGTACCAGTCACCGCATGCAGGGTGCTCTTCAGCATTCCCAAGGCAGTGGCCTAGGCAGCCGGGGCCAGGGGTGCTTGCTGAGTTTTCTATACGTTCAGTAGGACACGTTGTTTGGGACACTTCACCTCATAGTTTCCACATTTGGGTTGTCCTCCCCTCGAAAGAACTGGTTGCTGCGGTCAGTCCTCACGACGTCTTTATCTACCGTGAACTGCACTTTACGCCAAAAATCCTTCTGTTCATCTGGAGTCATTGAAAGCCTGAAAATTGAGCAGCAACAGGAGTATGTTATCATATTCCTGAGAGAGGAATATGATTGCCACAAGGATCAAAAAGTCTTAATTTCAGTTTTCAGAGAAAAACTATTTCTATACAGAGTTTTCTCATCACCTGAAAAACAGACAAGCAGGTCTGTCCAGAACAGCAGTTCTTCTGTCCAAACGGATTACTAGAAGGAGCCTCCTGGGTTATAAATGGGGTGACAGGACGTGTTTTCTGCACTAAACTCCACTTCAGAAGCAGTCGGACTCTCCACTGCTCCTTGTGGGTGGCACACCAGAACTCACCTCTCTGTTTTGACTGCTAAGCAATAATAGTGCTGTCCCTCTCCAGCTTAAATGTACCCACAACTAGTTTACAACGTACAGTTCTTGTGGTAATAACTTCCTTGAGTTAGATATCCGTTCTTCTTCCCTATTTTTACATCCAGACCTGTTTATAAAGAAATATAATATCCCATTTTCACCTTCAGTGTTCTCAACCAAGCACGCTAAGCTTGTAGTCTCGCCTGTGAGATAAGCTTCTCTGCGTGGTACCGATGAGCCTGTTTCAAGACCCCAAGTAAGATAATATTTGAGCTATACGGTATTAGCTCCAGACTCTCAAGAGGTCAGCTGTGCCTGTACACCTCCTTTACCACTCCTCTCCCTCCTCCACTCCAACCGGCTTCTCCTGGAGCAGAGGGGCAGAGGCTGCGTCCGCACGTCACCAGCGGTACTGCTGCGATGTCAGACCTGAGGAGAGATGAGCAGGAGAGGGTGAAGCTGGTCTGTTACCTTTTCTCCTGGATCTCAAAGTACTCCTTCCTCTTCTGCAGTCTCAGGGCCTCTCTCTCTTCGGAGGTGGACTCGTAGCTGTAGTAGCGCAGCAGAAAGGGCCACACCTCCCCACGGATGGAAGTATCAATCCCACCAAAGAAAATGGCCTGGAAGAAGGAGCAGAAGTTATGACTGGTACAGTTTTAACGCTCCCCAAAACAGCCACAAGAAACTGGCTGCTGCCGTGCCGTGGTGGCTTTGCAGTTCTTTCCTGACAAGTGACGCCTTGATTCAAGCTCCTGCAATTTGCACATGTTTAGAGGGAAAGTGCTAGCCTTCTATTCCCAGACGAGACACAAATCGGGCTCATTTCAATGTCAATAACCCCCCCTGGAGAGGCTCTATGATTAACGTGTCGTTCTCATGTCACGGCTTAATCCCCGATCTTGGAGACGCTGCATTTCACTGCAAACTTCTCTCTCAGGACCCGGACCCAGTGCTCCCCCGCAAGCCCTGCATTGTTTCACCCAGTAATCTCAAATTTTCTTTCTTTGATTCGTTCACACTGCATTTTGCAAACATGACTAGCACCGGACACTTCGGTTTACTGATTCCAACCGGCAGCAGAAGCCGCACGGCTCGGCCTCCTCGGTCGGGGGGATGCTCTCCCACCCTGCCCATCGCAGCCCCATCCGCAGCCCCGGCGAGACCTCCGGCCGGGCTCCACACGCCGGCCCGCAGGCTCTCGATGCCCAGTGCTCGCCCCCAGCATGGAAGCAAACCCTCGCAGCTCCCACCTGGGGACGGGCACCCTGCGGCAGGAGAGAGCGGATGGAAACGGCAGCAGCCACCACCTCACCTTCTGCAGCTTGTACTCCTCCTCCACCTGCCCGGACCCGTTCAGGTGATGGAGCCAGGCAGACACGTCGAGACGCCTGTGCGTGTTCTCCTCCGGGTGGGTTTCTGAGGAGGGCAGCTTGGGGCGGCGGATGGAGAACTGCATACATGTTTTCTCATCGGCAAGCTGCTGAACGGGGGAAAAAAACCCAAAAAACTGGAGGCAGGAGCCAGGGACGGCAGCAGAGGATGAAACCCAGCAATTTTCAGAGTGGGAAAACCTTTTTGCACGGTTCACGTAGGATTAAGCACTGAGGCGCTGCACTTGGGGAGGTATTTTTTTTTTTAAATTCCAACCATTACAAATAGCAAGAGTGATTAGAATAATTAAAAATCTGAGTACCACAAAACAGCTTCATCTTAAAAAAAAAAATTGCTTCCATTCCTCCCCCAATCTTATTCCTGACCTGAAACTGAATTAATGCTGCTTACAGCAAAACTTCACCCTGCCAGGAATGCCTGCAATAAATTACATATGATTGGCCATATACAAAGGGATTGCTGTTAGGCAAGCAGGGAACTGCACTGCCAGGCTCTCTAAGGGCACTCATGATCCCAGTGCAAGGCTGCAGCTGACATTTAATTTAAAAATCAAAGGTTGTTCAATGCAAAAAGTGAGCCCATGCGACCATAATAAGAAAAGCAGCAGGGGGCTCTGTGGGAAGGATGGAAATTTAAAAATCACTGTTTCTAATAAGTACATACAGTATCTTAAACAGATAATTAAAGAGCTCTTATCACATTTGTATGAAGATTGAACAAAATATGGCAGGATGCCTTGTCAAAACATTTTCCGGTGCAGTGTGTGACGCTTCACAAAATGGATGAAAGACTCTGTCAGAATTTCAGACCTACCACTGCAGATTTCCCAGCCACCTTACACGCCTAAAGCACAGTGCTGACCCGTTGGGTCTAGCAACATAACGACCTAAGCAAGTCTTCTGGATTGTCTTCCCCTGTATTCCACAGGCAGAACGGGAACGGACGTGGGTAAGAAAGCACACGAGAGACCTCGCGTCCGACTCGCCATTGCATCCCAAACAACATCCAGCACATTGTGGCTTTCTGCCGGACTTGGTGGCGTGAACTCATCGCTTCATTTCGCCAACACACTCCCCTGGCTAGAAACCTAAGTGTGAAACGTCTGCTGGAAAACCCCTCTTTGCTCGACGAGCCTTGCTCAGGTACCTGGTCCTTGAGATGTGTCTCCGTGCAGTACTTCCATTGCTGAAACACCTCGGACAGTTTATCCAGGCCACCGTGGTGAAAATGGAAGATCTTGTACTGACTCTCCCTGCTCGCAACAACCAGCTGTCCGCAGGTGCACGCCTCATCGCTGTGGGACAAAACAACGGGGAAGAACAACCTGCATTCATCGCCCGGGATAACGAGGGGCCCAGCGGGAAGCGGGGACGTCAGATGAGACAGAGTGGAAAGCAAATTACAAAAAAGTGTAGCACCAAGTTGTCCCTTGAAACAGGGCACAGAAGTAATTGTACAGCTCTGGGACTCAGTGATCCTTATAGGTCCCTTCCAGCTTGAGATATTCTATGACATGGCTATAGTGACCGTTTTCCCCAAGAAGCCCCACCCATGCCTGGTAACTGCACTCTTTTACCCTTCTACCACGTGAAGGAATTAAATTACTTCTCTGGAGAACAACCACCCAAGAAGTCTGCCCCAGCAACATCGAGGCAGAAGACAAAGTCAGCTCCTAGACATGAGTGGACTTGGTCGCACACAGCATTGTCTAAAGAAGTGAGAGTGAAAAGACAGACTAAAATGTTTTTAATAATTTTTGTAATAATGTGGAAGATAACGGAAAAGGTGAAAAGCAGCAAGAGCCTAGAGGAGCCCTGGTGAGGGGCACAGATAAAGAGAAGCTTTCCACACCTCCAGGTTATTTTAAACATTTTTGGTAAGATAGCTAAGAGCAACCTTTACCTTACTAGGGAAAAAAGTCCTTTAGGCCCCATAACTGTAATTCAGAGGCTCTCCTTGGGAAGGCTGGCACTTGCTTTCCCGGAGACAACCATTAGGGAAAGACTTCCAAGGAGGACTGCAGAAGCCATCTGCCCCCCCAGAGCCCAGCACACACTGATCCAGAGCACACACAAATAATACGTTACCTAAAGAAGAGGCGAAGGGATCTCATTTGTCCCAGGTCCACTCTAAAGACACCACAGACCTGCTCGAGGGCAAATACTTTCTGCTGTTCGTCCCATCTGGTGCTCTGCATTTGCCCATTATTCTCCTGGAACCGGGCGCTGGCGTCGAGGCTGGAGGCAGGGCTGGTGGAGCAGGTCATGCGATTGTCACACGTGTCCCTGCAGACAAGAGCGTGGAGGAAGAAAGCCCCGCAAGACGACTGCAGTTACACGCAATAGCCACAGATGCTCCATGTTAAAAATCTTTTGTCCGAGCTCTGAAATTGGAATTCAGTGCAGGTCTAAGAAGTCAATAATCGATGGCCCACAGAAGAGATTAAATTATTTTTATTCAAATTAATTCCCTACCATCCCAAAAACAATTGTGTTTTCGGTCTGTTCCTGAATTCCACACAGAACCGGGGAGAGCAAAACCCATTCCTCAAAACACTGACTTTTGAGAAGGGAAAATTAAGAAGCCCAGTGTGGGAAGAGCCCAGACTGCTCCGAGGAACGGCCCGTCCCCTGCTCCTCCATCGCAGCACAAAGAGCGCGTTGGGGAGCCGGTACAGCAGGCACCGGCGGGCCCTCCAGCCCACGCCGCAGCGCCCTGCGCTGCAGGACCCCTTCAAACCGTTACGCCTCTGGGACTGACGACCCCTCGGGATCGAAAACCTCGGGCCGTTCAAAAAACATAACTTCCCGAGGAAGAGACTGCTTGCCCCACCGCTCCGCAGCATGCCGCACCGGGGACAGCAGGAGTGAGCGCATTCAGGCTGCAGCATTGACTAGTGATCTCATCTGGCAGCTTCCCTCGGCGACCGCAAGATCCCACGATATTTCCTCGGAACTCGAGTTTCTCATTACGCCTTTGCAAGTAATCCCTGACAAGCCTGGATTCGTGTGTATAAACTTCGGACAAATGGTTTGCGCTTGCAAACTTGAAACTCTGGAGGGTTAAGGAGCGGGAAATTACACGTGAGCTCCTTAACCCACTGTGAAGTAAGGAAAGAGAACCCAAGCGTTTTCCAATACGCCAGGAGCTCACTGCGCCGCAGACACTCACCTTTAAGAGCACACTGAGTTTAGATTAAAAAAACCCACATGCCCGCCACCAGCCCCGATCCCAAAAGAAAAATATCACTGCTTTGAGAATTAAGTGAATCTGAAACTGTGACCCCTTGATTCTTAAAAAGGCCAATACATGTGAACAATCTCAGTGCAAGCTCTGAATGGGTTCCGCTGTGAAATCGGGGTTTGCAAAACAAGGCAAGTAGCAGGTATAAAGACAGCCCCCTGCAATGCCACTTTATGCAATGTTTTCTAATCCGCTTATCTAACAATGTAGGCACTGAACGCTGAAAATCACACACTCAGCATGCATCTGCAGCACACCACATCAGTATGCTTTCCAAGCCTGGCTCCAGTGCCTTTTCCACAGGGACGAGCCTTATTTGCAGCATCTACCCATGGTTCAGGTCATTGCATTCCAATGGACAGGTCTCCGGACATCCCAGTTAGTTGTGGGTTAAATTTTTAGCCAAGCCCCCGCGAGCCGCCCAGCTCAAGCGTACGACTCAAAACCTGAGCGCCCACACGCATGGGAAATAAATCCCCGAGCCCCCTTCTCTACTTCTGCAGCGTTATGCAGAGGAGACGAAGTCTGTTTTACTTTCAGCTAAAAGGGTGGCTTCGCCACTCGGTTCATGAAGTTCTGCTGCTCCCTTTTTCTGAAAGCAAGCATCAGAGCAAAACTTACATTCAAGCCATGCGGAGGCTGAGGTCTTAGAAGTGGCATGGCAGCCTGACCATGCGAGCAGGGATCGTACGACACACCCAAGCTCACTCAGGGAGGAACGACCGCAGTTTTTCTAGGGTAGACACCGGGATACTTCCAGTCTCAAGCGCAGCTATACGCCATCACCGGCACCTTGTGAACTTTTCCATTAAAATTGTACTGGCCTTTGTGATAAATCAAGTGTTACTTTCTGATAAAACTGCAAAATATAGCCCTTTCCTACAACACTCAGTATCTCATGCTAATGCAGAAGTAATAGGAGTCCTGGTAGAAGACACTTGTGCTGGACTGCTCGCTACAGGCAGCTGGTATTTATGGAGCAACACTTCGTAACAGCCACAGCTGGTTACGCAGGATTTTCCTGGAAGAGATGACTCAAACTAGCTCAAAGACTAAGCAGAGGCGACCAATTTTCTAAAACTCGTGCAAAGACTAACCAGCCCGTACGACAGAGGGCTGGGACGCGTTGTCTGTGCCCATTCTTCAAGAGCATCATCTCAAACGACCAGTTGGCAGAGAGGCGACTGCCAAAAAATGATAGTTACCAGCAGAGCTGGGCAGGCTCGCTTTGATCCCACGGAATCCTGTGGCTCCTCAGTACGGGATGCTATTGCCAGCTGCAGTTCCTTTCGCTTCAGATACACAAGTAGCTACCCGAAAACTCGGAGGCTGGAGAGCCCAGGCACAGAGGTGCTGGCAACGTTCTATCTTCTGGAAATGCTTCTTCAAGACAAGTATTTACAGGTCATGTTTGGTCACTAGTGGCAAGCTTGCACACGCACGCAGCACGCACGGAAGCAAGCCGAAGCAAGGCGTGTAAGTGGATTTACCCTTTCTGGACAGCAGAAAGCCAGTGAGTGTAAGCACCGTGCCTCAGAGTGAGCAGCCCAGGGAAATTCCAGATTGATGTAGAAGATGAAATCTGAGCGAGACATCTGTGCGCCCTGTGCCCTTTGGAGAGGCTGATAAACACATACGTTCACACACGGTATAGATGCAGTGAGTGTACCACCTCATACATTGGTGCATACTTAGTCACTGTGGAAATTAAGGAAAAAAACTCACTGCATTTAAAATTACTTTTTCCTGTATATATTGACTGAAAAAAAATCGAAAAGATTCTAATCTGTCGGACTACTTTTAGAAATAATCTCAATATTGAGATCATTCAGTACTTAAGTAACAATAAGTAGTATGATCAATCCTAATTTTGTGGATTTTGGGCAGTCCTCTAAATATGCACATAAATATACACAGATGCAAGGGAAGAATTCTACAACCTACTATTTATCAAAGTCAGACTATTATACCTGTTAGATGAGGGATTTATACCGGAGTGCCCTGCAAAAGCAGGGAGCTGAAGCACTGCAAAGCAAAGAGCTGGAGGAACATTCCAGAGAGACTTTGGGTTGTGGGATCCAGGAAAAACAAAGCGCCAGCTAGTATACAGCACTGCTCAGCAAAACAAGAGAACAAGTGCGATGGTCCGTGGGAATAAAAGGGACAGGGGAAAAAAAAAAATTAGGAGGATTAGCAAAACCTGAGGCAGGAAACCCACGGACATACTCAGGATTCCACTAAAGCCTTTTCCCCTTACTGAAGTCCCATTACTCTTTCGTCTCAAAATACATCTCATTCTTGCTGGTGAGCAAGGCCGGGTGGTGATGTATTTTCTCCACTCAACAATCAACTACAGCAATCACCATACCTACACTCCTCGAGCTTTTGTAGCCCCTAAGAACGCAAGCGCTTGTGTAAGGAAGGCGGCCACCGTCCCCCTCCCACCGCCGGGGAACTGCCTTGCGCGCCCGATCCGAGGAGTGAGACTTTCGGCGTGCGGTAACGTAGTAATGGGACCTGACTTACTGTTCGGCCAAAGCATCTGTACACACCTACAGCAGAACGAGAGCTAAACCCAATTATTTCTGTAATGGAGCCAGGGCAGAGCCTTGCACCAATTACATGGGCAGACTGTTTCAGCAACAAAGACCTAATAACTCATTTTACGACATGATGTGACAAATGTAATTATAAGAGGGAAAGGGGCTGAAGATTATAGCCATGATGTGGCAGTACCTGAGCTGTCAGCGCGCACCACCCGATTCCCAGAGAGCCTCCTGCAAGAGCCAAACCCTCCGCAGTTGGCTCTCCATCGCCAGCGCACTAAAGCACGCCTTCGCTAATAACAGCGTTCCTTACGGCTTGAGCCGTCCCTGCGCGCTGGCTTGTGAAGCATCATTTACAGACAATAAGTATCATCATAATGTATGAGCATCCATGTAATGGGAATTACATGCCCCTTTTCCTCCCCAGGGGTTAGCATTTCTCTGTTTCTCCACTACTCCCCACAGGCACTGACCTTCTAGGTTCCTCCTCTTTCCAGCAAGGTGAAATAGCTCATAGCACCATCAGCTGCCTAAAACATCTAAGACAGAGAGCTTCAAATAAATAATCCATCAATAAAAGTTCAAAACCATCCTGAAACGCCTAAAAATTCAGTGTAGTGACTGTAATAAAGGGAGGTAGCATCAGGCAGCCAGAACCCAAATCTATTGTTCTGATTAAAAAAAGTGTCCTTGACAATATACATACATCATGAACTGTGAAACAGGCTGACTTTCAGTGACATATAAAAGATGTGCAAAAGAAAACAGATTGGTAATTTGGGATTAAAAAAAAACTTGTCAAAATATTTCTGGCCGTTCCCAGTTGCGCTGTGGAGAAGGACTGGAAGGACATCGCGGGACGGCACCACCACCAGAGCAGTGTGGCCACACAGAGCCAGGCATGGAAACGCTGCAGTCGCACCAGCTACTCGCATCTGATCAGCACAGATGTGTAACGAGGTTAAAAATTGTGTTAAATTCATCCTTTGGCTGAAAATATTTGGAACTTGAAGTTCCTTTGCCTCAGAGAGCCCAAACAGAATTGTTTTACACTGACCTCGGTGAATAGGGAAAAAGGTGTTAGATAGTCTGGATGAAAGAAGCTCTGAAATTTAAACCCAGAAGTTCTGAAATCAAATCAAAACATCCTCATGTGGAAGCATATCTGTATGTCCACAAACACGTGTGGAAACAAACCCAACAATTCTCCCTATTTGTTCAGGAAACCTGCGAAAAACTGCCCAGGACGTTACAGTACAAAGTACATGAATGTCAACATGGACTTTCCAAAACCCAGCTCCACAGGCTTTCCATTGATCTGTTTGCTTTCAAAACATAAATTTCCCCATGTTGAACTGCACTAAATGCTATTTAGTAGCTAATTAACTTTCTGTGCTGAAAACCTCCTGTAATTGCACTTCTTTCACCTTCCTTAGCCTGCGTCCTCCAGGGAGCCGAAGCTGTCCTACGGCATTCGTTCTGCTCATCTCTGTCCCACAGGCACAAGGTCCTTCCTGACGCCAGGCTGCCAGTCACGGCTGCAGAGGTCACTGGAGACCACATCGGGAGCATGCTGCCTCCGACAAACTTGCTTTGCTTCGCTTGCCGTAAAGGGAAAATAAAAGGTTATGAAAACTAATTGTACCCTTTCATGCCCGGCACCAGGAAGCAGATTCACGGCGCTTCTAAAAGCCAGCGTACTACTGTTAGTCACTCCTCGTATTGTTGGTGTTATTAACGATATCCAAAGAACAAGCTGTTTACACCTTGAAAGCGCTGGAATCCCTCCCTCCGCTCACACAGGAAAGGAGCAGAAGAAGGCTTGTGGTTACCAGCCGTCTACACACTGGCCATCTCGCCGTCGCACGCTGCGGGGAGGGCAGCAACTTCTGCGCTCCCGCTCTGACCTTGGGCTGTAACAGCAAGTTCACGATCGGGGCCGGGGCCCTGAATTAACATCAACTCTGCGAATAAAACATTTTAACACAATGAAACGAGGGACTCGAGGAAACCCGATTATGCAGCTTTGCCTTCTGATAGGTGTAATTGGTTTGTCCTTGAGAAATAAAGATCAAAACGATTTGTTATGCTTTATGGGGCTATTGCAACCCGCTTTTACAGCACCCTGACCTCCTTCCCCGAGCACACACGACCACCCAGCGCAGGCAGAGCACGCAGCGTCCACCTCTGCCCCAAACATCGCCCCAAATCTGGGCGGACAAAAGCCAACCTGTGCGGCGGAGCGGCCGGCGCCCCGGGATGACCCACCGCTGCGGCGGCGCGGGGTGCTGCCGTGCTGCCCCGCTCTGCCGAGGCGGGCGGCAGCCGAGCGAAGAGCCTCACTACACTGGGGGCTTTGTTGCTCCTAATTCATTCCTCCAAGTCCTCGTGGCCTGAAGGGAAGCCGAGCGATTTCAGCCAGCAAGAGGGGGCATTAGAAAAACAGCCCCGCTCACCTCCAAAGGGCTCCCCCCGAATGCTGTAAATTAAACCAAAAGGAAAACAAAATAAACTGAGAATTCTTGAGTTAATTATTTTGAATGTAAATGGGCAGGGGGAAAAAAATCAGAAGCTTGTAGTGAATTACTGTGTGTGTTAATCTCTTTTACCCAATCACACCCCGGAATGTGACACACATGTACCGTCAGTTAAAAGACAAGCAAGCTGTTTTTCACGGATGAGGCTTCCAGGCAGGTGTAGGCGACTTAGGTAAAACCCAGGCAAGGTTCTTCTCTGTGACTTCTTGTTGCAGCGAGGCAGCGGGGGCAGAGTTAGCCGTTCAATGCTTATGAATAAAATACACATAGCTCCCGAGAAGCCAAACACAACAGATCATTTAGAGCCGAGCGTACGCTGCTCAATGATGCAAATGTTACCTTCATTTTAAGGAAGGAAAATATTCCAAAAGCTGAATGGCAGATTTTTACAATCCATACAGAGAAGGGGCACCTCATGCCTAGGCTTTAGCTCATTAATAAATCAATCGAAATGCAACACTTAAAAAAAAAAAATTCCTTAGATGGAAAAAGTGATTTCTCAGCAAAGCTCGAAAAAGAATGTTTGCTTTTCAGCCTATTCCAGACTGGAAAAGGGGACCTTTCTTACCAGTGTTTATTTTATATTTAAAATCAATGGATTATTTTGCTTTCTCCTTCCAGTTCTATCCATGCAAAAATAAAATTCTGCACTAATTATGCTAATTACAATCAAGCCTTCAAAACCCCGGTCCCTTGAAAGCCCTGAAGATCACCTTTGTTCTTATATCCTTGGCTCTAAGCAATGAATTGGGAATTTCAGGGGGACTTTTTACTGACAAAGTTAAGCAGCTCCCTGGACTCTGCACTGCTGCTGACCCAGTATTAGCTGAGCCAACACCACCCAGAGAGAATTTCCCTGTTTCCACAATACAATGCGGGTTTCCCAAGGGGAGAGCTTTCTTCAAGTAGCAGAAAAGGGAGAGGAAAAAGGAGAGCTGACTAAAAGCATGTTTCAGAGTTATTGTAAATGCTTAATGCTGTTATAATTGCGAGGACCGAGCCAAGAAGACAGAGACTATGCAGATTTATTTGCATATACTGTGGTACTTCTTAGCGGGGACATGCTCTTTATTTTGATCCAGTTAATGCAAATCTTCCCCCACAAAGCTGTGGATACCCGCCAGCACCGTTTCTCTCCACTCTCAGGCTTTCCGGGCGTTACGAGCCTATAAACAAGTAACAGAGCACGCAGGGCGATGCTGGGCGATGCTGGGCAGCGGCACGGGGCGGGCACAGCCCCGCGCCCCGCGGGAAGGGGAGCCCCGCGCCCCGCGGGAAGGGGAGCCCCGCGCCCCGCGGGAAGGGGAGCCCCGCGCCCCGCGGGAAGGGGAGCCCCGCGCTGCCGGGCAGCCCGCCCGCCCCCGGGGCAGCCCGCCCGCCCCGCCAGCCGCTGTGAACGAGTCCGTCTCGCTGCAGCGCACAAGCGCGAGCGGGGCCGCGGCACCTCGGCCTGGCTGCCCCGGGGCGGCCGCGCTGTGCCCGCGCCCGCGGCCAGCGGCGGCTCTGCTGAGGGAGGCCGCGGCCGGGAAGGAGACGAGCGCCGAGCGGGTCGCGGGTGCGGAGCCAGGGGTGCGGAGCGGGGCGGGGGTGCGGAGCCGCGGGTGCGGAGCGGGGCGGGGGTGCGGAGCCGCGGGTGCGGAGCGGGGCGGGGGTGCGGAGCCGGGGGTGCGGAGCAGAACCGGGGGTGCGGAGCCGCGGGTGCGGAGCGGAGCCGGGGGTGCGGAGCCGCGGGTGCGGAGCCGGAGGTGCGGAGCGGGGCGGGGGTGCGGGGCCGGGCGTGCGGAGCGGGGCCGGGCGTGCGGAGCAGGGACCGCGCGGCCGCGCCGCCGGGCAGAGCCCGCCCCCTGGCGGCCGCGCTGCGCCTACTGCCCGGCCCCGCGCCCACGGCCACGGGGCCCCGCTCCGCGGGCGCTGCGGGAGCGAAGCCGCGTCCGAGGCGAGAGGGGAAGGCCTCCCCTCCGCCTAAGCAAGGGGGAACAACGCCCGGCGCTCCGGAAACCTGGTTCCTCCCTGTTCCTCCATCGCTCCCGCTCGTGGGACCTCTTTCTGGGGCATCTCCTGCTCTCATCACGGACCATTCCTCCCCGACATCCCACATCCAGAGCTTCACGGCCCCACTAGCTGCAGCTCCTGATCGCGAGTTAGCTGTCACTATGCTCTTCCACAGAAATCTGGCAGCGAACCAAGGGAGGGGAAAAACAAACCTGCTATAATTAATGTTCTTGCTGTTCAAATATTTATATGAAGCAAGATAGAGCCGTATGCCTCCGCCATCTCTTGGATCTGTCCAACCTTCTCAGCTTTGCAGCCGGGAACAACTTTAATTGATTACACTGCTGACGGCAAACGGTGAAGGCCAGCTCCTCTTCCCAGCACCCGGCTCCGTGCAGACCTCCTGACAGGGCTGCCTTAGATCAAGTTTACACCGACCCCACGACTCAGAGAGAATGGAAAAAGTACTATCCTTCTGTTGGAAGAATAATTTGGGGATATTTTTTTCCTGGGCATGGGTTTGGGTACAAATGGAATTAGGTGCTTCGGCTTCTTACATCATAGATTGCACTAGTTCAGGCAAGGTCCTGGGAATTGGAGCCTGAAGCAGAAGCAGCGAGGCACTCCATGCACTCACCCCCGAGGCTGAAATAATCAAAAGATAGCATGACACAAGATGCTGGAAGAAGTTACAGGAGATGTGGAAGTCTGTGGCCAATTCCCCTGGTCCTAAGAATATAATCACTTCTGTTACGACATGAATTCCCAACCTCTTCATGACTCCAGAGCTCCTGCCAGGTTGCACTAATTTCAGCTCATTTCCCCTATAATTTTGCCTCCTGTTTATTCTGCAGAGGTCTGAACAGCACTAAGCCTTTCAGGTGAGCTGCCAAAACAACATGATGCAACACCATACGCTCTGTTACCACCAGCTCCTGCAGCTGCTGCCACCCTCCGCAATGCTGCGCCTCCGCGCCCTCGTGAGGAGGTAATTTATTGATTAGCTCCCCGGGAAGAGGCTTAATAACAGGACGTGCAACACACCTGTAAAAATTGCATCAACTGCTATGCCAAAGGAGTTTTTCCTTGTGTTGTGTGCTTTGCCTAGACCGTTCTGGTATGTGAATTCATGTCTGCTGAAGAACATGGGAACTGTACCATTGTAGCTCCGTTACAAAAACATTTCATTATATTTATTACTGGCTGCTAAAATTATCACCCTCTTATGAAAGACGTTTCCTCTGTGCATCGATATCCATGACCACATTGGTCACATCATTTCTGCTTGTCCTTTAAAGCAAGTGCTGTGGAAGCACGAGCTGATGACTGTCCCATCCCCTGCGGGACTGTTCGCAGAGCTCCAGCCTCTGGCCAGATGTTGCCCCAGGCTCCACTCATACAATTCCACCACCAGGGCTTCTCTGTCCAAATTCTGACTGTCTCAACCAACATCCCAGCCTGAAGTTAGTGAAGGAGCCAATGCCAGCGTTTATTTGTCCTCTTCAGCATTTTGGTATGGTGCTAGTCAGGTAACAGCAATTGCAGTTTATTACCAGAGTGAAAAGCCTTTAGCAGCCCTACCACCCATTGCTAGGGAAAGCTCCTGTTAACCAGGGATCACTCTGGCATGGCACAAAAAAGCCAAACCAAACCAAACCCCCAAAACAAACTCCACTTAGAGAACACTAAGTTCTTCCACAGCTGATTGGTATAGATCAGAGGTCATGGTCAGTTAAAATAAGTTCAGAAGCAGCGGTTGAAAGACATTCTATAGGTGTCAGATGCTGTTTGGTCACCAGGATGTAACAAAAGGCTTTTAGTTTAACATTACCGATGGGGAAAATGGAAGCTGAGTAATTTAGCAGGGTGGCAGCAAGCCAAAGCTGGGTATAGAGTACAGTTGTCCTGAATTAGTGCCCTTCGGACCACAAGGCAAATGTTCCCTGGCAGACAGCAAACCGCGCCGACAGGGGAGAAAAGGAACAGACTGGGACGGTTTTATTTCCAGTATCCCTCCTTTCCTACAGAAACACAGCCAGTGACAAAGCCTTTATCAGCACAGGCACTTCCCACATCCCACATCAGCTACCTCCCTGCGGGAGCCATGTACTGTGAGCAGAAAGGGGCCCCCAAAGTTAACAGGGACACAAACCCTGAGACAGCAAAACCACCTTTCCACCAGAGATGAGTGCACTATGCAGAAGCGCCAGGCTTGTCTAAAAAGAGAAGCAAGAATGCGTATGCTGGCGATGGGACACTCCCCTAGCTCCTAGCCTGAGGAATTGTGTAAATGGGAGGAAAGCATCGATCGCCGCATGGGATCCCTGGCAGCCTTTCAAACTAAGAAGCGCAGAGGAAAAAAAACCCAAAAACAATGGATACATTTTTATTTCCTTATGTTCTACAAAGTGAGTTGTTGACTTAAAATGACTGACTCATTGTGTGACTCAAATGCTTCCAAGCCTACCTCCCTTCTTCCTCCCTGGCCCTGTTCGGCG
>NC_138594.1:13465403-13593528 GCF_964289735.1 Phaethon aethereus | reverse complement strand
CCTGGCCATATGGGTATTTTGGCAAGCAGCTTGCTGAGCCCCTGATTTCATCTGATCCAAGTCTACATGTACGTCCTAATTCTTCCACAATGTCACATTTTTCCATTTCTGACGATATCTAGTCGCACGGAAAGAAAGATGGCTGGACTGAAACACCCATGCAATGCATCGCCTCAGCTTCTGGAACAACCACGGGGAAAAGCAGAGTTACAGCAGCTCCCCAATGCAGAGGGAAATAACCAGAAACATTCGTTCCTCTTTGCAGGGAGGAGGTGGTGACCGGGGGGTAGGGAGGGAAAAAGAGTTGAGACAATCTGCCAGCAGCACAAACTTTGTTTGCACTCCCATTCTGGCTCAGATGGGAAGCAGCCAGCAGAAAAAAAAAACCCCCAAAACCAAACAACAACCTTAAGAAACAAGGAAGATGTTCTCATGCTTGTAGTGACTTCTGACACAGCATCCCCCACCCACAAAACGCCGGGATGAACGCAGGAAATAAGAGAACGCTTTTTGGCAAAGTATTCTATGCAGAATTTCCAATTTGTAAGATGCTGCAGATACCATGCAAGGGGGCTCTACGGGAAAGAACAAATTGGCATAAAAAATGGACACACTGGACAAAAGCCTTTCAAGTCTGAAGTCCCAAACAATGAAAGGTCTGTTTTATTAATCTGCTGCAAATTATGAGTGCCGCATACACTGCATGAGGCTTCCAGACTGGTGCCAGAGGAGTTAAAAAGAGCAGGAAAAAAGGAAAAAAAAAGGAAAAAAAAAAGGAAAAAAAAAGGAAAAAAAAAGGAAAAAAAAAAAGGAAAAAAAAAGGAAAAAAAAAGGAAAAAAAAAGGAAAAAAAAAGGAAAAAAAAAGGAAAAAAAAAGGAAAAAAAAAGGAAAAAAAAAGGAAAAAAAAAGGAAAAAAAAAAAAGGAAAAAAAAAGGAAAAAAAAAGGAAAAAAAAAGGAAAAAAAAAGGAAAAAAAAAGGAAAAAAAAAGGAAAAAAAAAAGAAAAAAAAGAAAAAAAAGAAAAAAAAGGAAAAAAAAAAGGAAAAAAAAAAGGAAAAAAAAAAGGAAAAAAAAGGAAAAAAAAAGGAAAAAAAAAGGAAAAAAAAAAAAAAAGGAAAAAAAAGGAAAAAAAAAGGAAAAAAAAAAGGAAAAAAAAAGGAAAAAAAAAGGAAAAAAAAGGAAAAAAAAGAAAAAAAAAGGAAAAAAAAAAGGAAAAAAAAGGAAAAAAAAAAAGGAAAAAAAAAGGAAAAAAAAAGGAAAGAAAAAAAGGAAAAAAAAAGGAAAAAAAAAGGAAAAAAAAAGGAAAAAAAAGGAAAAAAAAGGAAAAAAAAGGAAAAAAAGGAAAAAAAGGAAAAAAGAAAAAAAGGAAAAAAAGGAAAAAAAGGAAAAAAAGAAAAAAAAAGAAAAAAAGAAAAAAAAGGAAAAAAGAAAAAAAAGGAAAAAAGAAAAAAAAAAGGAAAAAAAGAAAAAAAAAGGAAAAAAGAAAAAAAAAGGAAAAAAGAAAAAAAAGGAAAAAAGAAAAAAAAAGGAAAAAAGAAAAAAAAGGAAAAAAAGAAAAAAAAAGGAAAAAAAGAAAAAAAAGGAAAAAAAGAAAAAAAAGAAAAAAAAAGGAAAAAAAGAAAAAAAAGGAAAAAAGAAAAAAAAAGGAAAAAAAGAAAAAAAAAGGAAAAAGAAAAGACTACCAGGACCAGGAGCAGTGTGTTTGAAGGCAGGCTCTGCGGCGCGCGGGCTGTCGGGACTCGGGCAGCACGCGAGGAAAGCCGGCAGAGGGCTCGCCCGAGCCGGGCTGCGAGGTGGCAGGGAAGTGCTGCATGAATTCACGGGCCAGGTAGTGAAGATGCAATAAACCGTATTTCCTTCCTTCCCTGACGCTATCAGCGGATCAGAGCGTAAGTGTTGCAAACCAGCTAAACCGCAACGCTCCTTGCCCGCTTGCCGTGCCCCAAGCACCACGCCGGCACCCCCCTGCGCCGGCTCCCCGCCCCGCGCACAGGCGGCCGTGAAGCCTCCCCGAGGCTGCTGCACACCTTGGACAGCAAGGACTGGGATTTCCCCAGCTGGGTTCAGTCTCCTGGTTTTCAGCAGTTAGGGTGTTATCCTGAACACGTCCCTCGCCTCTCCCCGCTGCTCACCACTAACGCGGGGATAACGACCCCTTACTCGGGGCGTGCGGGTGAACGGGGCCACAGCTGAGAACACGGCTTCTCCCCGCACACACTGGGAAGACAAGAGCGTTCTTCCTTTGCGAATCCTGCCGCTGGAACTCGGAGGTGTTCACAGAAGCATTTTAATTAATTACACTTTATTTACAAAAAACCCTTAAAAAAACCAGTTCACTTTTTTCAGATAGGGACAGGTCAAACACACAGATTGTCAGTGCTGCTTCAAGGAAAAAAAATTTACACACCTTAAACAAACAGAGGCTTTGGTTGCAGTGGATTTGGAGGTTTTCTGTTTTTTAAGTCAAGGCCAAGAAATTTCTAAACCAACATGACATTCTCTGAAAGCAGATGCAACTAAAGTTTCAACCCCCAAGCAGTCGACCAGCACTAGAACACAATCTGAATGGTACAAAAAGCCTAGGAACCAATAAAATGAAGTCAGTTGTTAGGAATTATATTTAATCATTCAAAGGCCTCTCTGTAAAATTTGATCAAGTTGTGTTTTGTGACATTTACGTAGTTTCCAGTGTCTTCCACATTCCTATGAATACTTACCAAAAAAGCCTGTCAGGCATCTTATTTAGAGAGCTAAAAGAGACACTGTCAAACTGATGTTCAACACGATTTGGAAACCAAAGGCCCATCCTGTGCACCCCCCCGCTGCTTCGTTGGAGATGCCGCCCTGCAGCTAGGGGACAGAGCGGGGGACGGGACGGGACGGCCGTGCTGCCCAGGTCAAGGCACTGCTCAAACCGCTGCCCGCCCAGCTGCCGCAGAGCTGGAGCCCAGAAAACCCTGTAGTTAATTAGAAGCATACTGCTAGGACACGCAGCAAATGCAGAGCTGATACAAAGTCCGAGATCACCGCACTGAGGTGTTTTAAAATATCCAGGGGAGGGTTGAATCAATTAGAATAGTTCTCTCATAAACCTTGTCCCCATTCTGTGGGCTTGAGATTAACAAGGAGGCAAAAATCTCTTCAAACGTCAAGCCTAAACGTGGCCTGTACATTGCTGACGCGCACGGGGCAGGACTCATTTTTCCCAATTGCAGGCGTAGTTTCAAAGTTGAGCTATATGCTTAAAATCAGCCCCATGGTGCTTCGTGAACGCAGCATACCCACCCTCTCCAAGATGGAAATGAGCGGAACACTGCAGAGCACAGACCAGAAAGCCAGAAACATCGCGTCTCAGTACAGTGAGGCTATATAGGTGGCTATATAGGTACCCTACTGCTCATTATTCCTTTGCCAGGCTGCCCTCTTTCCTCTATGTAGAGTTTACTGCAGATGCCATCGAGAAGCGCTGACATTTAGATATACCAGCATTGACTAAAATATCCAGGTTAGGTATGTAAGAATTAATATTTATGCGTCTTAAGTGGGACCACGATCTGAACACCAGCAAAATAAGCTCATACATGCAGACTTCATGTCAACACGGTGCCTTGCAGGGAGGCAACCATGGCTCAGAGGAAGTCAGACAGACACTTTGATGTGGCTCTCCACAAGAAGTAAGTAGCACATCTCCTCAGCAGAGCCAATTAGACCAACAAAGGACCTTTTTAATTTAGTAATGCTGCTGCCAGGGCCCAAGACAGTTCTCCTGAAAGACTGTACATGTACAGCCCTGAATGCTTGGGACTAGGGTTCATTGAGCAGAAGCAGGGCTGGCCAGCAAACAATTTTCCTGTAAATTATCCGGGTGTCTGCAGTAAGTCTGAAGCAAGACAGGACATTCAGCTCAATGCCACTGTGATGCTTCTCAGTTTCCTTCAGCATCTCCAAGCTCAGCAATCAGCACCCCAGCTATTCGCCCAGATACTAGAGAAAAGGATGCACTCACCTGCTTTCATTATCCAAAAAACACAGAACTACTGCTTTTCCCAAGGGCTTCGCTAATGGGAGAGAGGCAGAATGGGGAAGAGAAGGCATCAGAATCAGAGTCAAAAGTACTGTCCCTGCTCACATCATCAGCAGACAGCTCCAAGGAGCCCTCGTCCTCCCCCGGCTCCGGCCTGCAGTCCAGACCTTCCTCCGTGCCCTCCACTGACAGCTCTGACCTGTTCTGCTCCTCCTGAGAACTGATTGTCGAGAGGATTCCTGAGTCACTGCGGGCAGGCTGGGGCGACTGGCGGGTGCCGTCTGCCACGGGGCAGCTCTGGGAGAGCTTCTCCCCTTCTGACGAGGGGGAGCTGATGTAAGCCGCATCTTTCACAAGCTGTGACACAGTCAAGATGTCTTCTCCTTTGGGGATCACTGCCCCTCTCTGCTCGGTGGGGGAAGCCTGCCGGACAACGCCGAAACCCTGAGTGTGGTGGCCACGTTTGCGGGGAGCTTTACGGACAGGGGAGCTCTCGGGAGTGACGTAGCGCAGGGCTTCTTCATCCTGCCTCTGAATGCGGGAGTTCGGCACCCAGGCAAGGATAAGTGTGGTTCCGAGTAGCTCATCTTTCTCCATGTACAAGCACAAATAGCCTTTGAGAGAGCAGAGGAGCAATCACTTACGACACAGCTTTTTTCTTAGGAAACTGCGCAAGCCTGAAGTTTGCCCTTCCCCGTCTGCCCGCACTTCACCACCATTACACATGGGAAAAACAACTCTTTATTTACCAGGAGAGAATTCGGCCGAATGAATTGTGGAGTGCTCAATGTTAGTCAGTATTTACAAATAATTTCAAGTCTGCACATGGCTTTTGAATAGCCTAAATTCCCTTTGGCCTAGGTGGACGTAGAAGTGACATGGAATTACTTCAACGTCCTGGACGGATTACTAATCAAGAGTAAATTCTGAAATATGTTGCCACATGAAAAAATTCCACTGTTTGTTAGTTAAACAATTTCAAGTGCCAGCTAAACATTTCTTTCTCAATAATATTTACCTTAGTGTAGCTAAAGGTCTACAATTTTCATGCAAAGCCAATAGAAGAAAGGAAAAAAAAAAAAGTCACACACACAAGAAGGGAAGCATGGGTCAATGTTCACAGAATAATTAGTTTTGTGAAGCTAAGCCAGTAGCCACATCTCTCTCTGATGAAAACATGAAAGAGCGCAGTAACAGATGAGAATAAAGGGACACAGCAGTATTTATCATCATTTACTCCAGCGCATACAGCCACAATCAGGTGTTCTTTCTTTTCCCTTTACCAGTGGTTATTGAGGCCGCTCTAGCAATGACAGTTACGAGATGATACTTGGCTTTCCTGAACAATACATGTATTTGAAAGAGCGACAGAAGTTACTGTCCTCAGATGACAACTGTTCATCAAAAGGGCAATCCATCAAAAGGCAATACAAAAGGACTTACTAAAACAGGTAAATCCATGCTAGACCAGAAGAGAAAGGAGAAATATCATCAATTTTCCCATGAAAAGAAGAGCTGGCAGATCAGCTTATGGAGGACTAAGGAAAGCCACTCACAAGACTGCCTTGCCCTGTCTGCCACTGGCACTTCTTCCTTCTTTAGAGAACAAGATGTAGAATTTATACAAACACACACCCCAGGAGAGAGAAAAAGAGTGAGCGAGCAGTGTCTGCAACACCCTATCACCTGGATGGTGCTCCCCGATGCCTTGTAGCAGCTCAGGTGGATGGACGCAGACATTGTTCTTAGAGTAGATAATCTCCCCATCAAGTATGGAAGATGAACTGCTGCCACCACCAGGATTCAAGGCCAGGAGGTCGGAAGCTTTTGAAGAGGCACGTCGGAGGAGTCGCCCCAGAGACATCGCCAAGGAGATGTTTCCATTATCTGTCAGCTTTAATCAGGAGCCAAATTCAGAAGATCTGCCAAGAAGGAGGAAAGAACAGTGTTAGAACAAATATAACAACAACGCAGCACATGCCTACCACTGTCTGAAAAGGAAGAGGTCTCCCATCAACTGCTGCGTCAATCCTACAACTCAAGGAAGAGCCTGCAAATGCTCTGGATCTGTAACATCACCTCTACATTTAAAAAAAAGCTGAAGTACAGAATCCTAGGATGTTTTTTCTCTGCAACAAAGAAATATGAAGGCAGCAAAAAACCACATTTTAATAGTTACTGTGGGGAGGAAACAGAAGAGTAATGCTTGACGCTGAAAATTGCCCATTAAGGGAATAGCTCAGCGATGCAGAGCTGCCCAATGCGTCACTGTCCTGGGGATGTCAAACAGAGTCAGAGTAGACGCTGGAGGATTCCTTCAGCACAGAAAAACTGCTGAGACCACGACGTTAAATAAGTGGCTGCTGCTTCATCCACAGTAACCACCGATCTCCAAAAACACATTAATCAAAACAAGTTCATCTTGTGCTTACCAATTTTTGGCATAATCCTGCTGTGCATTTGAGGTTTTTAGGTTGGGGTTTGGTTTTGTTTTGTTTTTTGAGCAGAGATGGTTAAGTAGAGCTTTTTCAGAGATAAGTGGCAAGAGACCCATGTTCAGCAGAGCGGGTAGACTCCAATAGCAGCGTATGGCACACCAACTCACAGCAAACGTTTCATCTATCAATAGGTAAATTTAGCAAACTGTGCAGTATGATCCCCAGCTAACCACCAAGTCAGCTCTGTACTCAAGGGAAAAGTGCTCCCCGTCAGGCTGTGGATGAGGAGCTCTACAGTGAATCCAGAGGGGTCACCTAAGATATAAACTATTTAGCAGACAGATCAGGAAGAAGACTTGATGGTGGGTCTTGCACAAAGCAATCCCACAGACCGCCCAACCCAATCCAACACAGAGCAGGCTCTACCCACTGCTCCTGTCCCGAGCCGAGAGCAGACCATCAGAGGCACAGCAGTTTCTGTTTTGCCAAGAGTACACACGGAGAGGAAACCTCGACTTTTGTTCCTCTGTATTTACGTGGCCTTGCTGATGAACAGGCCAGTCCGACCTGGCACGCACCACACACTGCCACAGCGCCAGGTCCGGGGGCAGCGCGTGGAGAGAGCAGCTCAGCACGTTGCTCGCAACAAGCCCCGCACCACGGTCTGCAGAGTACACGACAGGGCAGCCAGAAACAAAAAGAAAAGCAGACAGGCCCTGACTTGAACTATCAGGGGCACTGTATGCGGGAAGCATTTGGGGGCCTAAAGCAAGCATTGTCAGCCATGGAATAGCTCCGTTTTCTTTAAACACGGTTTTAATGGCATCTCCGGACAAATGAGGAGGGAAGAAGGCAGAGGGCAAGCAGAAACCAGTGCTTCCCCGAGAGTGGAGCGAAAGCTGCAGGGAAGGAAAATAGCTGTCCTGATTCCAACAGATTTGTACATACGGAAGATTGCAAATGAGACTGCCAAGTAGTTGACAGAGCCTTCATTAAAGGACAAACTATTGGTTTAACTGGCAATCGCTAGATTTGTCGGCTTGAATCAGAGCATAAACAGTTTCTGCATTTCAGGCTTTGCTGGAACTTGATGGAGAAGCCTCAACCCTGCTATGTAATGTGCCCAGCAAGTGTTCAGGGTAAGAGAATTACTCTGCAAGTCCTTTGCACCCATGTCTCCTCCTAGCACCAAATATAACACATATCTTCATGTCTCAGCCCAAAAAACCAAACAGCAATGGAGCTATATGCTTATTCTTGTCCAGATTGCCAAAAAACACAGTACTGTTTCAGGCTCTGGGTTATATCTTGGGGAAAGTAATTTGCCTCAACCATTTTTAAAGAGCAAGTCACCTTTCCTCTCATTGCACCCTGCAAGAACACAGACAGTAGACTCTGCTGCAATTCCTCCTTCCCACCACCACGTTACAACACACCATTTCAACACAGTGTTAAGGGATTCTGAAGCAGCGATGTGGAGCAACCTGAAGAGCAGAGGCCCCGAGTCTCCGGCACATCTGAAGAGGGTCATCTCTTACCACAACATTTTCTAGGCAGCATGGTCTGCTCAGCTCTGCCCTGTTGCTGTCGAGACTGAAACCACCCTGGATATCCAGACTTCTAGCTATGTCAGCTATTTCATCAGAACTCTAAAAGCGTACGCAAAGGAGGAAGGTGGCATCGGGTGGCCATGGCTGCTGGCCAGGGAATGCTTCCTCAGAAAACACAAGTGAGCTTTTCCTACCAAGGACAGCAGATAAAGATACACATACGAAAGAAGAGCTTGTGTGATGTCCTGGTGCAGCTCTCCAGGGGCTCTGAGGAACGCAGGCAGAGGCGCAGGATTTCTCTGCCAACAGAGGCAACGTTTAATTAGCTTTTGCTTAGCACAGAGAGAACAAAGCAACAGGTAAAAGATCAAAAGCTGCTCCCTGGAAAGCAGGAGGAATTTAAAGGGAAATATCACTTTGATCCTGCAGAACACCTGTTGCTGCAGCGCTGCCTCGGTGCGCAGGTACGCACATGCATACACCGCGAAGAGGAAACAGCAGGAAACAGGAGGTGAACAATATGATGCCCTGCCAGCACAGAAATTTAGTCTGTTGCATTTGTCTTGTAGAAGACATCAGAGACCACTACAATGCTGCAAAAAAAAAAAAGAGCCAAATATATTAGAATATAAAAATGTCATCAGCAAGACTCAATTTAGTCTCTTCACCGTTGCCACTGGCTAGGGAATTCTGTGTAGCTTTGGTTGCACCATTAAAGAAAAACAGATGCAAGTCACTGGACAGTTTCAGGAAGAGTGACAAGAGTGATCTGGAAAGAGACTGCCATGGGAAGATTAAAGAAGGGGGAACGCAATTCATACATCTGAATTGTCACTGCCAAAAAAAGGAAAGAGCCGTCTACAGAGGACGGGGGAAGTAGTAGGGCAATTGAACCATGGCAAGGAATACCTAGTTTAGTCATTCTAACAGCAGTGATGATGGTGTACCAGAACAGAGCAACCTGAAGAAGCCATTTCCATTGCTGGGGGTTTTAAAGACAAGCTGCACAAATAGCTAGCCAGTGTGTCCCAGCTAGGACCAGATGATGGACTGGAGTTCTGAGGTTATCTAGTCTTCTCATACAACCCCAGAAGTCTCTGAAACACAGCTTGTGAATGTGCCTCTCCTTCCCTGAAGGCAGGCATTTATACAGCACAAACCAGCCAGTAATAGAGACCAAATCTGCAGGGTTTGCTCTATTCCGAGCCCTCTTCTCTGTGGGACAACGTCTGCACACACAGTTGACGGGGCCTGGGTCGTGAGGACAAGCAGGTATTGCTGCTGCGTCTTGTGCGGGCTTGGGAAGGCAGGTGGGAACCACCCTACAGCTAAGTCAGCATTAAATTAGCACCATTAAAAAAAAAAAAAAAAATATTTTTCATACTAATTTTCTATTTATCCCCTGATCTGAAAGGATTCTTTCCGATGTGGCAGAGACAACCCAGCTCTCCAGAAGCTGAAGCACGGAATTAGCTGATAAGCTCTTGCTGAGTGCCAATATTTATTAAGCACACATACATTTTCTTCTCCCACACATCAACTGCCGACACTAAAAATCTTTGCTACAGCTACTGAGTCTGTTCACGCAGCCCCTGGCTGCTCTCCCAGTCAACGCCAGCACTTCTCAGCTACACGAGATCTCAGAAACACGCTGGAGAGCCAACTCCTGAAATCACCCCAGGAGCCTCTTCGCAAGAGCCTGACCAGTTCCAGCCAGCAGCATCTCAAATAACACCGGCTGCTCGCCTCCCGTAGAAATGCCCTTCCCCTCCTCACAAACCGATAAACAACAAAATCCTGTTTGGCTTGGCAGATCGCACCCTCACCTTGGCAGCCACTGCCGGACCAAATGTTGCTGCCTCCGGTTGCACAAGATTCCTGCGTTCTGGCGCAGGAGGGCAATGCAGGGCTCCCTCACGGGCTGACACAGGCTCCAGCACATTACTCCCAGCCCGTGCCGCACACGTGGACACCGGAGCGGCTCACAGGCACGCAAGGCAGCAAGGCTTCTCTCACAAATAAGTTTAGCCTAAAGAGGCACATGACAGCCTGTGCTTTGGGGTGGGTTGCAGCTGACAAGTCACACTGCTGAGCGCTTTGCGCCTGGCAGCGGGTCTTGCGGCTCCAAGGGAAAATCTGCTGTGCAAGAGTTTAATAGCTTTACAAGCAAAATAAGCCAAGCTACAGGGCCCTTGAAGCAAAACATGAGACCTACAGCGTGTCTGGGCACAGAGGAGAAACACGAGCTGTCAAACATCGGCACCAAATTTAAGCACGAGATGCCTTAAATAAGAAAAACACAATAGGCTTTTTTTTTTTCTTTTTTGCTCTTCGTAACTTAAATTTGATTTTAGATATTCAAGGAGTACAGAGTAACTGCACTGGGAAGGTCTCAAACATCGCAGAAGTTCCTGCCTCTTCCTCCCCTCAGGAAAAGCAAATGCCGGGTTTGCACCTCTGGTAGCTCACGCACAGGTTACAGCGTGCTGGAAGGCAGAGCGACCGGAGACGGAGTACAGGGGCCCGGTAGTCAGGACTCGCAGCTTCTTTCCAGTCCTCTGACTGGATTTTCTGTGCAACTCTCAGCTAGTCACTCACTTCATCTATACTTCTCTATGTGTACATGAGAGCCCTTGTAACGACCTTCCCTTCATATTGCAATACCTCTGCTTTAAGCGGGGCGGGGGGGAGCTTTCAAAATTACTACCTATTAGCTGGAGCTATTTAAGATGACCTAGCCAAATCAAGGAAAAAACTTTACCATAGGGAGCCATTCTGAAGTCATACCATTTCATGGGGAGAATTATGTAGGTCACCAAAAAGCCTTTAATTCCTGACCTGCTGGCGCAGCAGTGGCACACAGAGTACAGAGTAAAGGAAAAGTAACAGCGGTCACCAGCGAAGGCTGAAATCCTGACACTCGCACAACTCCAATTCCAGTCGCTTCAGCAGAACAGATTTTGCTCAGATGCATCTCAGCTGAGAAGGTAAAAAAGGGACAGCAGACTGAATACTGCAAGTTTGTGACTCAGCGATAAGAAGGAAAACAAAATGCTATCATCAGAGCCTGCCGGCTGCTCCCAGCCACGCCTGCTTAGGCATAAAAAAAGCAAGCAAAAAGCCTACCACCCCTCCAGCACTAAAAGTCAAACTGCAACACGCGCTTTAGTGCTGAGAAATGATTTGTGCCATACGTCACTCCATCCCAAGATTAAACATCATTTCAGATGTCACATAACTGCAGTGCTTGTGTAGTAGGTAACACTTTTATGGCTTTTTATTTCGAACGTCCTGTAGCCGTGGCCCGATAATGCTCACAGCACTAGGTCCCTAAATGCCAGCAGCTAAAACATCCCAAGAACCTGGTTTCACAGCTGAAGTGATGAACTAATTGCAAAGTCTTTACTTAACACGACAGACATCAGACCATGCAGCTGTGCCGCACTCTGACACTTTGAAATAATCTCCTTTGCCCCCTGCCGCAGGCAGGACTGTGCCCCTCTCCCTTGCCAGCCCGACAGAGAAGGCAACGCTCTGCCCCATCCCGGCCCTCCAGCGTTACACCGACCAACAGCGAGATACACAGAGGAAACCCAGGTATTCAGCAAATCCAACGCGGGGTCAGAAATGCAGCTTTCAGAGACGACTTTGTTTTTAGCCAAGTTATCACCAGAACGAGAATGAGCTCCTCTCAGCCTACAAACTTAAAGGGGGCTTCTACAAAAGAGGCAGCAAGCCCGACAACGTCTTTACCCTGAACTGCCCCGGCCTTAATGTTTCTACTGTTTTCTCTTAAAAGATCTCTCACTTTTATTGCTTCCTACTCGGGGCGGCAGCTAAGGACGCAATGCCTTTGCAAGACAAGCTCCCACTCCGAGCGCAGGGGAGACGGGCAGACCTCAGAGGGGAAGCAGCGGAGCGATTTTACCGAGTGGGCAGCACATCCCCACGCCTGCCCTGCCGGCCACGCGTCAAGCACCTGCCGAGGATCCAGCCCACCCGCACCACCCAGCACTCGGCAAACGAAGAGGGAGAGTCGGGGGTAACTTGAGCGCAGAGCACCCCCCAGAATGGGGGAATCATAACGACACCCCAAGCAGCGCGGAGCCGCTCCAAAACAGCGGAAGACAAAGTTTAAGAGCAATTCCGCTCTCCGACAGCCCCGAGCCGGCGGCACCGCCGCCACCCCCCAGGCAGCGCGGGGCTCCCGCGGGGGGCTCCCCAGGCAGCGGCGGCGGGGGGGGCGCTGGAAGGGAAGACAAAGAGCGGGATAAAGAGACGGATGCACCTCCAGGGTGCCGGGCAGGATCCCCGGTGCCTCGTCCGCCGGCACGAACCCGTGTGACAGTCACACGCGTGGCGAGCAAGCGTCCCGGGGACCCGGGCGGGCTGCGGCAGCCGCTGCAGAGCCCAGCCGGGCCCCCGCTGCCGCCCACCGCAGCCCAGAAGCGCGGCCCCGGCCCGGCCCGGCCCGGCCCGGCCCCGCCGCAGGCAGCCGGCGTTACACGCCGCTCAACGCGCCTGTGGCGAGCAACGCCCCGCGCGGCCCCGGCGCTTTTACCGGCAAAGACGATCCCGGGGAAACTTCTCGCGGCTCCCGCAGCTGAACGGACCGGCCCCGAGGAGGTCCCGAACCGCCGCGCCCTCACCGGGCCCTGCGCCGGGGCCGCTGCCACCGCCCCGCCCGCCCGGCTCGGCGGGGGTGTGCCCGCGCGGCGGCCCCGCCCCGCCCGCCGCCGGCGTGACCCGGGGGTGCCCGGCGGCCGCCTCAGGTGGGGCCGCCTCAGGTTGGGCCGCCTCCGCGAAGGATAGGCAGGGAGGGACACCCCCCCCCAGCACAGCACAGTGCGCCCCGCTCCGTCCCGTCCCGCCCTGGCTCCGGCGCCGTTACCTGCTGCCCTGCACGGGGGCTGGCGCGGCCATGGCGGCCGGGACGCCGCGGGCCTCCCCCGGGACCGGTGGGCAGCGGCGGGCTGAGGTGGTGCGGCCCGAGTCCTCCCCGCCGCCATGGGCTGAGGTGGTGCGGCCCGAGTCCCCCCTCGCGGGCTGAGGTGGTGCGGCCCGCAGCGCTCACGTGATCAGGTGTTGACGCGTTGCCTAGCAACGGGAAGATGGCGTTGCCGGCGGCGGGTGAGTGGGGGCCTGGGCTGCGCCCGGTACCGCCCGGCCTCCCCGGTCCCGTGAGTGCCTGTGCCCAGCCCCGCGGCGGAGGGGCGGCCTGCGGACGGCAGGGTAACGGGCCCTGGGAGCCGGGCGCTGGGCCGGTACTCACTGCCCCGCTCCTGCGGGACGCTCTGGTTGCAGGCAGAGGCCAGACCCAGCACCATGGAGGAGGCCCCCGGTGCCGCAGCAGAGGGATCTGGGCTGGAATTCGGCTCCGCTGAGCGGGATATAATCAGAGTTCCGCATCTTGCTATGGAGGTGATTTCCTTTGAAACGTTCACGGGGCAGCGAGGTCCCATGCGTTCCTTACAGAGAGACGCCTTCATGGAAGCAGTTTCAATAGGAAGAAGCAAAGCAAGCTGACAATTATCGCAGAAAGTAGATGTAGTTACAGTCCTGTGTATCAGCAGCATCCTGAAGTAGGTGTTTCTCACTCGGCTCTTAGCACGTTTCTGCTGTGGACACTTTAAAAAGGAATTTTTCCACATTTCATAGATGTGCATACTCGGTTTTGGTTTTTTTTGTGGTTTGTTGTTGATAAGCTTTCTTCTTCCGTTGCTACTGCACAATACTTGAATTTGGCAAATGGTATGGGATGAAACAGCGTCTCTCTAAAAAGAAAGAAAGAAGGCAATAATGTGGCTACTTTGTAGTGCAAGCTGGAAGACTTTCTTTAATAAATGCCTAAGGGCCTTTTTAAATAGATGTGAGCTAGAAACATATGAACTTAAAAGTGGTATGTAGGATTTTTGTCAGGATCTTTACTATCTTAATGCTAGCTGGGTGACTGTTTTTACAAATGAGGTTGGACTAAATTAAACTTCAGTGCCCTGTGACAAAAAGCAGCTGTTACGGTACCATAACATTAACATTAAACAAAGTACCCAACCCGTTCTAGTGCTGCTGTTCTGCTTTTTGCCTGTGTTGTATGCTAGGCAATGGAGGCAGAGACCAGGAATGACAATGAAGAGGAAGAGTCTGTTCCTCTGGAGGACCAAGAAGAGATGTTTCCCCCAGCAGAAAGAGACGTCTATGGAGCTACAGAGCCATTTGTTGGTTCTGCAGAAGTGAGACACTATAATAATATATATAATCTTATTCACAGAATGCATGACCAGTATTTGTAACTTCAAATTTTCACGGTACAGTTTTATTGCTGCAAACACAAAACCAATCAGAATTGGAACAGAGAGAAGCTAATTGGTCAAGCACAAAGTATATAAAAACTCTGACAAAACTGGAGAGTTTCCTTTGTTGTGCTACATATGTGTGAAGGTTTTTTTTTTACCAGGAGTAATACAGCGTTGCCAGTATATCTGTGTGCTGATCTTAGGACAAGGCCCTCTTGTTGATTCTTTGTCTGCATTGTTCATGTCTCATGAAGACAAAAATAAGCAGGTTTTTAGGGGCAAATAAAGTTAGATTGAAAAGCTTTTTCAGGTGATGGATTTTATGTTTCAGGGAAAATCTCCTGAGACTTTCTCAGACAAAGTGGAATTAGACAGCTGTCCTCCTGAATTGGGTGGCATGGAGCAGCTAATAACAGACAGAGGAAATCCTTCCCATCCTTCAGGAGCTCTTCTGCATGCACCTGCATTATCAGTGGAGTTAAACAGCGGCACAGAGCCAGGTATCATTCAGTTCCTTATTAACAGTACAATACTTGATACCATCTATCAAGCACAGTTTCTAGTTTTCTCCCTTTTTGATCATTGTTAATGCAGCTGGAGGCATAGTACTATGAAATCTAAGCCCTTATCTTTTTCTTTTTTGCAGGGGCTGGGGTCCGGATAACATTGAGGAACCCATTTTTCCCCTATTCAGAGTCTGCCTTTGAGCAATTTGGTCAGCTTACTAGTGAGCATGGTGACCAAAGATGGGAAAAGGAAGGCCAGCAGCGTGGAGCTGAGGAACATGAAATAAGCGGAAGTGAAGAAACAGTAGAAGGAACAGAACTGGTTGTCTTGGATCCAGAACATGTGAGAAATCCTCAAATCTTGTCATTGTTCTTTGCAGACTTGCTATTTTTATTTGTATAAAATGTGTGACGTAAATTGTAAGCAATAGCTTAGCTATATGCTAAAACTATGTGTTTAAAAATAGTTTTTGCAAAAGTACTAACTCCTGAATGTGTCTACTCCCTCAATATTAACCTCGAAGTTGCAGGTTCGGAAGTGAGTGATGTAGTGGACAAATCCGATACTCTATAGTACTCCTGAAAGAGAAGTACTTTCAGCAAGAGTGAGTGGGTGGATTCTCAGATACAGCTCTTCTGATGTTTCTGACTTTCAAATATTCTCAGTAGTCATTTTCTGATGTCAACAAATACCCGCTATATAACTCTTCTCAGTTGTTACAGTGAGTGTAGCTAAAATAAGAATGCAAGGGACTATGGCAGAAAATACAGTATTTTATTTAATAGTGGGAGTAGCAGTAAGGTTTCTTCATAATTTATTTACACAATTATGTTAAAGTTTATCAACCTCATACTTCTTTACAGCCTCTGATGAGAAGATTCCAGGCTGCACTGAAGAATTACCTTACTAAGCAGATGGAAAAAGTGAACCTAGAGCTTCAGGAACTGGTATACGGCATTCTTTCTTTGCTTTCCCACAGCAGCCCCTCCCTGTCCAAGCTGAAGTGAGATAGCTGATTTCCTCTTGTCTTTGCAGAGGACAGCAACGAAGAAGGGCAAAGTACAGAGAGAAGAGCTTGGGGTGATTCTTTACGGAGCGCAGCAGCAGCTGGCCTGTCTGCAGATGGAACTGGAGAAGAGCCACCACCACCGCTCTCAGATGGCCATGGCGCGTCAGCAGGTGGAAGAGGAACTGGAGGGCCTCAGGCTTACTCACAGGAAAATGTGTCAGAACACAGATGATGAGCGCAAGAAAGGTGACTGAGGCAGTCCTTGTAACTTTTCCTAACTCTAGTACTATGTGGAGAAATTAATTTGAATGTAAGTCAAGCATTGAGTTGAAAAATACCATAAAATTAATCAGGAATAATGTGCTCATTGAAAAGTTTCACAGGTATTCCTGTTTGCCATAAAATTTTTATTGTTTCTAAGACCATGTTGCTACGTTGTACTTCTGAGAAGGTGTTTAGGACTGAAACTGTACCTGGCAGGAAGGCTGTTCTGTGACTTGGCAGGAGGAAAATACCCATCACTCTGTTGTGTTTGCCTGTGTCTCTGTAAGGGTGTGATGAGACTGCAAAGATTGTAGGTCATTATGGGCGTCCAGAAGTATGAGAGCACCATCCATGTGGGAGCCCATTCCAGCCAAAGAAACGGACTTGACTCACTCTTTTTGTGTTGCAGGCATTTGGATAGGAAACAGTAAAACAATTTCAATGGCAAGGATATCTAAGCATTAAATTGCCTAGAAAGTTTTTGCAGGTTATTGGAAAAAATTAGAGAAGCATTCAACAGACTGAGAAAGAGATGGTTCTGTTTTGGGGCAGTGGAGTGTATTCACAGCATCCTGAGGCCCCTTCTTTGGTTTCCTGGGATTATGTGTGCTGGGATCAAGGAATTGCTTACCAAGATTTTTAGCTTTGCTTGTGGAGTTATACTCCAAAGCTGATGTAAATTCTCATTTCAGGGAGGGCTGATTTAGCTGATACGTGTGTGAGCTTTGCTTTGGATGCTTCTATGTTTCTTTCCCTTTCATCTCTGTTTACAGAAAAGTCTGTTTAAACACACACTTTAAATATTTTTCCTTCTGCCTCTCCAGTTTCTGCAATGCAGACCGAGGTTGAAAACCTGGCCTTGCGTCTCTTCTACATGCAGAATATGGACGAGGATATGCGTCATAATATTTTACTAATGAAACAGTCAACAAAGAAGGCTGAGGCAGAGAAGGTCCAGGCTGAGTTGGAGAAGAAAAAACAGGTATCAAGCAAAACTGCTTTAAAATTAAATAAATAAATAAATAAATACAGATGAGAGTTAGTGATGAGTCTTGGAGGACATGCTCCCTTGTCAGAAGGAAGGCTGTAGTGAGTGAACCATGGAAGATGTCTGGGGATATTTTTCCCAAATAACTGGGAAAAAAACCCCACTTTCTAAACATGAAAAGAATCCCCACCACTAAGATAGCGGCATGTACTCCCTAAAGGTTTTTGACAAGCCTTATAATAGTAAATCACTCTTCACTCAAGCAAAGGGAGTGTGGAGGCAGAAAGATACTTATCAAAGAAGTGTCATGTGTTCAAGTATCGAGAATTATTCTGAGTCACAATGAGCTTCACAATGGAAAGTGAAAATGAACTTTGAAAATGAACTGAGCCGGTTGGTGTGCTGGAGCTCCCTCTGCTGCCTTCTGCTCGCAGCAGGCCACAGTGATTATTGTTAATGCGGCGTTGCATGCAAACAGTTGAAATCGAATGTATTTAGATTCTTTTTTTTTAACAGTCTCTTAAAACATAAATTATTAAGATTCCCAGCGGCTGGAGAGATGGCACAATATAATCCATGCTGACAGGAACAAAAGCTGCTTGAGAGCTGAGGTATCAGTTTACTACTGCAAATGGAATAAAGTCTCCTTCTCTTGAAAGTTGTCATTGCTGCATTCATGGGTCATTTGTATATGGATGAAAAAGTTTGAGCAGGAATCAGATCTAACCCAGTTGCCAACTTAATTGCTTTTCTAGCCTACGTTATTCTTGTAGCATATAGTTGGTTAAGACTGAGATTACATTATTCCTCCTGAACTGTTTGGCTCTGACTCTTTAGGATCTTCTAGTAGACCGCTTAACAAGAAAAGCCTACGAGCTACAAGAACAGATTGCTCTGTTTGACGCTCAGTTTGTGGCCCAGGCGGAGGACACAAAAGTAACTCGGCAAGCAGTAAATGAGGTAGGAAGGTGCTTTTTTCACTTCTGGTTAATATTTCCCTCTGGAGGGACTGACCCCTTTTGCTAATGCTCACGTGGTATGTACAATGTAGGCCAAAGTTGTATGGTTTGTTCCTGTTTGCAGGAATGAAGGCTTTTTTTTTTTTTTCCTTTGTCCTTAAGAATTGCCTGTAAATCACTTCCTCCCCCACATTAGTTGAAGCTGTTCCTGCCCAATATATTACGAACAGAAAAAGAATATTGCATTGTCACATGAACTTGGTTTCTCAACCCAGTATAGATTCATCCTGTCTACAAATTCTCTCTTCCTTAGGCTTGTATGGAGGTACAGGCTATTAACATGGAGAAAAAACGATTGATGAACCACTGGAATAGTAGCTTGGCTGGAATGAAGCAAAGAGATGAGGCCTATATTGCCACACAAGAGTTGCTGAGGTATCTGAAAACAGTCCCAGGAGAGACCTCAAATAACGTGGACAGGAGGGATTCTAAAAGGGCCAGTGTCTTCTATCAAGTTTATTGCTGTATGTGCAGGATATGTCAGACAGAACAAGTTTGCTGCTCTAAAGCACATAATAAGGTTAAAGGATCAGAAGCACAGTTCTTTGTTACTATTTTCTTTATCCAAAACACAACTCTCTCCCTCAAACTGTGTGGGTTTTTAAAGCTGTTTAGAGTTTTTCTATTCATATTTTATTCCTTTAGAAGAGTTCCTTCACCTTTGCAACATCTCTAAATCCAAAGAGCTAGACAGCAAGAAGGATTTATGTATCGCTTTCAGTTAGGATTTTGTGGTGCCTTTAGAAATCTTTAGGAAAACCTTCCTATCGTTGCCAGAGGAAGTTTTTATTTGGTCCGGAGTCTTAAAGCTTGTCTGATTCTCTGAGAACAAAAAATATGCTTTTATTGGTATCCTGGTGGCATCCTGGTAAGAATGTGGGGGTGGGGACAGGACTGAAAGAAGGAACTAATTTTCCTACATACATTTCCTTTTAAATCTTACTGTCTCCATCCATCTTCTGATGACTCTGCACTGTCACAGCAGACCAGCCTTTATAAAGATCTTCCTTCTTGGTCAGCTATTGCTGCAATAGCCTGTTTGAAAAGAGGTGTTTGTAGGTGACTGTTTAGCAAACGAATCAACCCGTGATAATTTTCCATCCCTGTTTGCCTCTCCAGCAAGTACAGACATGACCTCAAGTCCCTAGAAATGGACATCCACGGCTGTAGAAAGTCAATCAGGAAGGAGGAGGAGAAGAACGAGTTGCTTGTCACCATCCTAAGCCGTTCACAGAATGATGCAAACTTGACAAAGAAACGGATTGCCCAGTGCCTTTCAAAGCAGGAGGTCTTGAAGGTTGAATCTAGCACCTATATTCGCATTCTCTATGAGACAGAGCAGACCCTCAACAGGACCAAGATGGTGAGAAGAGTTACCTGGAAGAAGAATCCTTTTGAATCGGACATGGATATTTAATCCCCTTCCCCAAACAGTTGTGGTGATCCTATCTCTGTCTTCCCTACTTTTTAGGATCAAGCTGCTCGTCTGAACGAGTTGCTGTCCATCAGTAAGGATATAGAGAAAGGGACTGATGCCAAAGAGCAGATGGAGAATGAAATCATGGCAAAGCTTCAGGACCAGATGATGTCCAGCAAAGCCACAAAGCACTTCTCACAGTTGGCTGCAAAACTTCATAGGAGAAAAACAGATCTGGTACAGTATCTCTTCTGTTTGGGAGGGCAAGGGAAGGAAATAGCCTACAGCAGTGTTTCTCAAGTGTGTTTTGTCAGTGTCTTCATTTTGTTTTTCAGGTCTACAGTTGAAGCTTTGCTGGGTTTGCAACTTCAATTTAGTTCTCCCAGTAATCTTATTGCAGGATTCTTGTGTATGCAAGAGAGTTTGGCCAAAAAGGCCTGACAGATGACATACTATTCTTTCTTTATGTAAAAAATGGGGCAGAATGATGAATCCTGGGAGTGCTCACTATAAAGTGGTTCAAGTTCTTATGTATTGCAGGAAGACAGTGGATATGTGGTACTTCTATAGTCCACATCAAACTGACTTAATATCTCTGTATACTGCGTTGCAGAATGTGATCCAGACATACTCTTAAGTTTCCAAATAAGGATTACAGTCCAAGGAACAGTCAAACCAGACCCACAGTTCTTCATGGAATGATAAGTTACTCTCTTTGGGAGTGTGTAACTGGTGCAGATAGGAAAACAAGAAGATGCAATCATAGTAGTTATTGTATTGAATTGTGTGGGCTGGTGCTAACACAACATGCTTACACCCCTGTATTTCCACAGATTATTTCAGCCTGCCCCTGGGTTTTTTTATCAGGTGCATATTTTAAGTAACTGGAAGACTTCCAGGGTTGGCTTTCATTGTGAGAAAGGCCTCTCCACCCCCCATTCCGACAGGTTCGCAGACAAGCGGGTACTCTGCATTGACTCCTATTAGCATCTGTGTTGTGTAGTAGAATATAGTGCAGAGACCATGGACTTGGAGAAGACCAAATTGTAACCTCTTGCGGTGTGGTCCAGGTTGTGCAGAAGTAGCAGGCAGGCTCTTGAAAACCTGGCTGCATTTGTACTGCACTCAAACAAAAGGCATACCCACGCTTTCTGGCTAGGACAGTTGTTAGGTGAGGGATATGTTTGTCAGGCATGGTGGAGAAGGTACAATATAGTAATGTCCTACTACTGTTAGCCAGGTAACGAGAGACTTCTGGGCAGGGAAGATAATTGCAGAAGTGATGCGTGTGGTCTCTTAAAGGGTTTTTGGATGCTTGTGCTCCTTAGTGCTTTTCAACAGCCTTATGGCAGAGGCAAATATTCCTATCTCATGTCAATAGGTGGAGAAACAAAGGTACAGAGAGGGTAAGTAGCTTGCTTACGGCTTGTAGCATAAACCTGGGGGTAGAATCTAAATCCCCTGATGCCTGTGCTTTGATAAGTGGGTGTTACAAATCGAGGAGTTGTGTTGGTGACAGTAATTTGTCTTCTGTCTGTTGATATTCCTAGGAGCTGCATTGTTCCAAGGCTGAGAATGATATCGCCCAGGTTATTCTGAATGCAACTCATACTAACTGCAGGCTGACAATTCTCCAAAAAACTCTTGGTGAGCTGGACAAAGAAATAAAAAGCATCCATGATCTGATCAGCCGCAGTGAAAGTGAGATTGCAAAGTGCAGTCTCCTGATTGAGAACAAGCAAGGGGTCATCAGCCAGTACAACAAGAGGTTGGAGATGATTCTTTCTCGGCAGGGGGTATGTACCTTTATGTTTCAATCCCAAATTTTATTTTATTCTTTGTGGTCACCACAGATGCCCTTGAAAAATGTACCTGCATAAGTGCTGGATCGCTAAAACTTTTAGGCATCAGTATTGTGATTTAAAAGCTGCACTAGTTAATGTAAATGTTTACTTTTGTCAAACAGTTCTTAATGCATGTGAAGAGGAGCTGGCATTAGGGAATCATTGTGAAATGAGGGTGTGCCTACCACAGATTTCTGCAGGGAGTCCTCTCTACCTGACGAAAATGTTGAATGACATCAATACTCTGGGAGTAAATAGGATCTCATTATAAAATCTGCAAAGACTGACAAGGGGAGAATCGAACAGGCAGAGTGACTTAAGTTGCTTGATGGTTGTCCCCATTCAGATGATGCCCAGATATGTCCCTAACACTGTGAGCCATAAGATCTTTATGGACGCCAGTATAAAAATGAGTACTAGGGCATATATTCTGCAAACTGTTGAATGTCCAGATGTACCTGTTGGAAGAGCTTAGGAGGCCCTTTTGCTACAGTCTGAGAACCTTTTGGGCTTCTGTTGAATTTATTCCTGTGACGTCAGGAATGATTAGTCCCATTCAACTCATGACAAATAGAGGCAGAAAGTAATGGTATAGTTGAAGTATTTAGTAGGCATCTCAGCAGCTGGACTGGCCTTCTGCAATAATGCTATACATAAGCGCTCCAGCAGCTTCTGCCTAATTAATCCCAACCCTTGCTCTTGTACAGCAGCAAGAACTGGGACCGTTGGAAATTGAGATCAACAGGCTGACCAAGCAGATAGAAGAATATAATTCTGAGGTGATGACATTACAGAAGTACTGGCTCAATCTGCAGAAAGAGCTGGTGAAGTTAACACACGAACGGGAGGAACAAGTAGCTTCCTTGGATATGTTAAAGAAACAGATTACAATAATGCAGCAGAAGAAAGTGCGCACTGAAAGTAAGTAATTCCCTAACTCCTTCTTAAAATGTTCATCTGTGAATGGACAAAACAGGGAGTGAAGGCTTACAGATGGGTAATGCTAGCCCTCCACCAAAGAATGCCCTCAGTTCTCTTATATATGTGTGAGCAATAATGCAAATAGCCCCAGTACTATACTTGGGGGCTAAAAGCCAGGCACCTTCTGCTGTTTTGCATGTTGTTTATTTCCTATAATGATCAATCCTGCTGTCCTAATTGACACAGTCAAACCCTAAGTGACCATGTCACATGTTACACTTCTTCAATAAAGTTTGCAAGTAGTTAGTAGGTAAAGGTCCCCACCAATGACAGCACTTTCCTTGGCCAAAACCACATCTTTTCCACAGTGGTCTTCTTCAAAACCGTATTTGATTTTTGGGCTTGTGGAAAAATGTTTTGGCTGGGTACATGGGACACGGGTGGCTCCACACATAGTGTTGTCTGGTCTAATAGCAGTTTGTCACACCTTGTCTGTATTCTACCCAGTAGTGCTCCTGGGAATGTTAAGGCTTTCTTCTCTTCACCTGTAGATGAAATTCAGCAGGAAACAAAAGAACAGAAAGACATTGAACGTCACATGAGGAACATGTCAAATGACTTGATAAAGTTGAATGTGTTGATCAACAAGAACAACAGCAGCTTTGAGGAGCTGCAATATGGCAACATTATCACAGAGAATGAGTTTGTACGCTCTCTCAAGGTACAGAGGCTTGACATCTCATTTCCCGGTCTCAACCACCCATGCAGATCAGAGGCAAACAATGTTCCTATAAATCTTTCTCAGTCTGACAATGTCGTATTGTTTTATGCTTCCCAAATCTAGGCAGCAGAAAAAGAATCAGTTGAGATGCAGGAGAAGCACAGTCAGTTGACTGAGGAGAAGGAAAGACTCCTGAACAGCCTGGTGGAAGCAGAGTAGGTACCAGAGAGATTCTTGCTTTGTGCCACCATCTTTGAACTTTTCTATATGTGTCCGTATTACCTGTCTTCTCCAATCACCAAACTGAACCAGCACCAGCAAATGGGTTTCTGTCCTTGGAGAAGATGAAAGGGAGTTTAATGAATTTGTGAAATGCAGAAATTGAAAGGTGCTTTAGCTGTCTCTGGAACTAGCAAGAGCTGAGAGGAAGATGGTTTTAATGATTCCAGCATGCTTGTGCTGGATGTTGCCAAGATCTATATGGGAAGACTCTGCATGCTATCTCCTCTGCCAGTAGCTCAGAGCAAGTGTGTTGCACTGGGCAATTAATTGGGGTCCATCAGCCCCCTGTCAGTCTGGGCTTGCTTGTTTTTACAGTCATCATGCCATTTTCTAAATTGCGGAGCTTCCTGTCTGATTTCACGCTGCTCTAGTGCTGCCCTTTTACATGTCCTGTATGCAAATTCTTAGTTTCTGCTGAAACTTTCAGCTCTGTTCACAATGGATCTCAGGAGTGTGCTGCCACTGATGCACAGAGAGAGCATCCTCTCTTGTTTACAAAGGCACTGCTTTCCCTTTCTGTCATTGAAGGCATCAAATCATGCTATGGGAGAAAAAGATCCAGCTGACAAGAGAGATGCGTGCAGCAGTGGATTCTGAAAGACGACAAGGGGAAATCCAAGCCATGAGAACAGAGATTCATAGGATGCAAGTAAGGCACTGGGGAAGACCACAGAGGATGGGAAGCTGCACACAGCGTATTCAGGTTTGGAGTTGCTGAAACATGAGGCAGGAGATGAGAAACAGGCTGGAGAAGTAGCATCTTCAAATCCATAGCAGTATTGGCAATCTTACCACCCTGCAGCTAGATGGGATTAAATACATCCAGCATGCTCGCACTTTATGCATTCCTTGTGCATGCTATGTGATAGGCTGCAGCAGAATCTAGATGTACCCAAGAAATCAATTTAAAATGTAGTATGTCTGCCACCTCATTCTGTGACCCCAATTTATAAGCAAAGAAATGTTGATTACTAAATATTGCATCATCTTCATCACTGGTTAGGGAAGTCTTCTATCTTCTGGCAAAGCAACTCTTCCCTTTCATTCTCGGGTTACTTCTGCTCTTCTGCTTTTGGTATTGCTAATGAGCCCCAGTGAAACATTTTGAAGGTTACTTTAGATGAGTTGGTAATCCAGCCCTCTGCCTTCCAGATCCACACAGGGCAAACTAAGTTTGGATTTAGAGCAAATTTGGCTTGCCAAGGCTCACGTGTCACGTGTATCTGCTTTATGTTGATGGGATGTGCCACACAGAAGACATCAGTTAGATGCCATTTGTAAACCTTCATTATTTTCAGCCTATTTTATATCTTGACAAATGGCAGGTCCGCTACGGACAGCTGATGAAGCAGCAGGAGAAGATGATTCGTGATATGGAGGCATCTGTTTCTCGTAGAGAGGCAATAGCAGTTCGTGGAGAGGGACAGAACAAAACAGATAAGAAACATATCACCAAGAGCGACTTCCACCGCAAGAAACAGGAGCTGAGAAAGAACATCAGTGAAACCCAGAAGGTGAGCAAGTAAAGCAGGGCGGCAAGAGTTCACGTAGCCTGTATTTGCCTTCTCATGAGCACCAGTGCGCACTTAGCACAGACACATGGAGTGCCAGTACACAGATGCTGCACATGCACAGGTACAGCACTGTGCAGGCGGCAGGCTTTGGAAACTCTTTAAAAAAAAAAAAAAGAAAAAAAATGGTTCTGGGAAGATGGACCAGAAATGCAGGTGGAGTAAAGAACCAGAATCCGCCATTTCCTTCTCCTCCATTTACTAGAACACTCAAGACTGCAACAAAACCATCCTGGAGCTGGAGAGCACCCGAGTGTCCCTTAGTGCCACCCTCTTGGAAAAGCAGCAGGAATTGTGCGGACTGCAGGCCGAGTCCGATGGCCTCGATGCAGATGCAGAATGTCTTCAGAACAAGAAACGATGGGTGAGTGCATCTGCTTCCTTCCAGCAGGGGAGCCAAATAAAACCTGTTGCTTTCTCCTGTTGCCAGCTCCTTGTCTCTGTCTCGCCACCACCCTGAACTGGGTGTGCTTGGCATGTAATTTTAGCAACACCTGAAGTTAACTGAGCACATTTTGAGGGCTCGGAGTGGTCCCGAGTTGATGCTGCAGTTGCACCCTTAGTGAGGCAGCGTTCACCTGGAAACATCAGCCTGAAGGACATTGTTTGTATCTTGAAAGCACTTAGTAACAACTATCCTTTGTGAGTGCTAGCTGGCTACGCGTGAGGATGTTACAAATTTGAGAGCCAGCTTCAGGTCTTGAAGGACCTCCTGTGAAGTTTTTAAGTTGGTTAAAGGTTGGTTAAGGGTTGCCTTGTACGTGTGGGTGTCTCTCTGATTTATGGAATTCTGTGAACGTGGCTGTACCTCTACAACACTCAGGATGGGGCTGCTGCTAAGTACCCTTCTTAAGAAGCCCTTCCATTTCCAAACATGATGGTTACGGAACCAGCCACACGAATCCCGTCACTTTCAGAGACCTTTTCTGCCTGCAGTCTGTTAAAGGCAATTTCTGTTGTTGCTCTTCTCAGAACCTGTTGGAGCTTGTAGCCTACCAGACACGCCAGAAGCATCTGCAGGCGCTGAAGGAAGGGAAGTACGCTCCCCTGTGCCGCACCGAAGAAGCCCGGAGGAAGGAGCAGCAGCAGCTGCAAGCCCGGCTCCGTGCCGTTAGCAGCATAGTCCACCGGGTCCGGCAGGAACACCCTCGGCACGGCCGGGCTCTGCAGGGGCTCGCTCAGTGCTTGGAGGCCAGGCTCAGCCCGCAGGAAGCCTGACGGAGACCGGGACAAAACACACGCAACCGGCTGCGCTTGCGCTGCCGGAGGCCGCAGGCTTCGTACATGGCTGCCCGGGCTGCTGGCAGCGGTGCTGTTCATTAAAGGCGCAGCAGGGCGGCTGTGGGGCTGCCGCTTCTTTTCCGCGGTTGGCGCTGCGGGGGAAAGCGGGCTCAACGCCCCCCCGGCCGCTGCCCCGGCCCCGCTCTCCCGCCGGCGAGGGACGGCTGCGGGCAGGGGAGGGCGCCCGCCCGGCGCCGGCGCCGGGCCCGCCCCGCAGGCGCGGCGTGACGCGGGCCGGGCCGGCGGGGCCATGGCGGGGCGGCGGGCCGCCGCGCTGCTGGCGCTGCTGGCGCTGCTGGGCCCCGCCGCGGCGCGCAGCCCCGGGGCCGCCGCCTGCGAGCTGTCCCCGGGCAGCCGCTTCGACTGCGGCCCCGAGCGGCTGCTGTCGCGGGTGGGCTGCGAGGCGCGGGGCTGCTGCTACGCGCCCGCCGGTCCCGGCCCCGGGCCGCCCTGGTGCTTCTTCCCCCGCGGCTACCGCAGCTACCGGGCGGAGAACCTGACGGCCACCGCCAGCGGCTACGCCGCGCGGCTCCGCCGCGTCGCCGCCGGCTTCCTGCCGGGGGAGGTGGGCAGCCTGCAGCTGGACCTGGCGCTGGAGACCCCCACCCGCCTGCGCGTCACGGTGCGCCCCGGCCCCCGCCCCGGCTCCGACCCCTGGCCCCGGCCCGGCCCCCGGCGACCCTCTCTGTCTGTCCCCGCAGCTGCGGGACACGGCCCGGCAGCGCTACGAGGTGCCCTTGGCCACGCCGCGGGCGAGCGGCCGAGCCACCTCCACGCTCTATGGGGTGCGGGTGAACCAGGACCCCTTTGGCCTCATCGTTTACCGGCAGCGCGGCGGGCAGGTCCTGTAAGTGCCCGCCCTCCCCTCTCACCTTCCTGAAGGGATTTGGGCCGGGAGGGGGAGGGGAGCAGGGACGCAGCGGGGAACTCTGGTGGTGGCAGGAGGGTGGCGGGCAGCAGCTATGGGGGGTGGGCTTTGACCCCTGCTGCAGTTCGGTCGCTGGGAAGGGAAGCAGGAATCCCAGCACTCAGCCAAAACCTGGTTGTATTTCACGTGGTGACAAGCATCTGTGTCCCTCCCCAGGGCTGGTGGTCCTCCAGCCCAGAGCCGCCCTCCTCCCGGGCCACTAGGCGCCACCGGGGCTGTTTGCCAGAGTCTTCCATTCTCTCCGGCAGGCTGAACACCACCGTCGCGCCTCTCTTCTTCGCAGACCAGTTCCTGCAGATCTCCACCTCCTTGCCCTCCCATTTCATTTCTGGGTTGGGAGAGCACCTGACGCCGCTGGTCCTTGACACAGCGTGGACCAGGGTCACGCTCTGGAATCGGGACATGGCGCCCGTGGTACGGAGTGGAGCTGAGGGAAATGGAGACGGCTCAGCTGCGCTTGCAGGGGTGGCCCCGTGGCCTCTTACATCTAGTTTGGGGCTGGGGAAAGGCATCCATGCTGGTTGAGCTCTGGGTCCTGGCTTCAGCCCCGGGCAAGCCCATAGGACCGTCATCCCCAGGTCGGGCTTTGTTCCCCCATGGGGCTCGGCGCTGCTTGGGAGCCACTTTCTACCCAGTGGTCCAGGACGCTTGCTCAGGGCAGAGTTCTGCCGACTCGGGCGGTGTTTGGGGCGGCAAGCCTTGGGTTTGCACCCCAAGCCGTGACGGTGCTTCTGGCTAGTGGTGAGGGGCAGGCGGGTGGCTGCGTGGGTGCTGTGCCCGGCTCTCTGGCAGAGCCTTGCCGGCACCGTGCTGTGCTCTGCTCCAGCCCCAGGTCAACCTCTATGGCTCCCACCCTTTTTACCTGGCGATGGAGGATGGCGGTTTGGCACATGGTGTCTTTCTGCTGAACAGCAACGCGATGGGTGAGTCCCATGGAGACGCTGGGCATGGGCTTGGCCCTCGTCCCCATCCTCAGCTTGTTTCTCTGGCGCTTGCGCTTCCCCAGACGTGCTCCTGCAGCCCAGCCCGGCCCTCACTTGGCGCACGACGGGCGGGATCCTGGACTTCTACGTCTTCCTGGGCCCCGACCCCAAGAGTGTGGTGCGGCAGTACCTGGACATTGTCGGTAGGGCCCAGCCATGAGTGGGGGGCACAGGAGGTCCTGGGATGGCTTTGCCGGGATGCTGCGAGTGAGGCCAGCATGGTGGAGCTGGGCTGTGGGGGCCATCCCTGCGCCCGCCTGGCCAGCACCAACCCTCCTGGCTTTCAGGGTTCCCCTTCATGCCTCCCTACTGGGGCCTGGGCTTCCACCTCTGCCGCTGGGGCTACTCCTCCACTGACATCACCCGGCAGGTCGTGGCCAACATGACGGCAGCCCGCTTCCCCCTGGTAGGTCTCGGCTGTTCCAAAAGCTGAGCCTCTGCCCAAAAGAATCTGGGGGGGGCTGATGGGGAGCCCCTGTGGGGTGGGAGCCTGGCAGCAGTGTGCGGGGGCCCCCGCTCCTCCTTGAGCACCGGTGCCACCGTCCGCAGGACGTGCAGTGGAATGACCTCGATTACATGGATGCCAAGAGGGATTTCACCTTCAACAAGAAAGGCTTTAAGGACTACCCGGAGATGGTGCAGGACTTCCACCGCCGCGGGCTGAGGTACATCATGATTGTGGTGAGTGACACCTCTGGCCGTGCCAGCGCTCCTCACGGGTGGGCTGGCACTGGGGTTTCTGGCTGCCCCCAAGGGCGGTGATGGAGCTTCCTCCGAGGGAGGCGGGGGAGGCTGTTCCCTGTCCTTGCTGGTGAAGCCCTGGCTTTGTGCCCCACCAGGATCCTGGGATCAGCAGCTCGGGGCCTCCTGGCACCTACAAGCCCTTTGACGAGGGACTGAAGCGAGGGGTGTTCATCCGAAACGCCACGGGGCAGCCCCTGATTGGGAAGGTGCGTGTGGGGAGTGGCCCTGGTCCCTGTGGGAGGGACCTTGAGTGGGGCCGTGGGAGCAGGACCCTGAGAGCCAGAGGGAAATGCCCAGGGGCTGGCTGTGGTGGAAGGTGGGGTGGCATGTGGGGATGGTGAGGCTTTGTCTGTTGCTGCCTCGCTCCTGCAGGTGTGGCCGGGCCCAACAGCCTTCCCAGACTTCACCAACCCTGAGACTCACGAGTGGTGGCACGACATGGTGAAGGACTTCCACGACCAAGTGCCCTTTGATGGCATGTGGATTGTGAGTGGCCCCAGCAGAGCTGCCAGCTGTGCTTCCCAGCTCCCGCCCTGCACCTCTGCCAGGCCCCGGTGTGGCAGCGAGGGCATCCCCTCCTTTCCCTCCCCTTCCCTTCCCTCCCCAGGACATGAACGAGCCCTCGAACTTTGTGGAGGGCTCCCAGGATGGCTGCCCCAACAACAGCCTGGAGCAGCCCCCCTACGTGCCAGGTGCGGGGAGTGGGTACCAACCCCTGCCTGGGGCTGCGGGGAGCCCCGGGAGGAGCCTGGGGATGCTCTGGTCCCGCTGAGTGGCCTCTGAGCCCACCCTTGCCACTGCCTCTGCCATGCAGGTGTGTTTGGGGGACGCCTCCAAGCCGGGACCATCTGTGCCTCCAGCCAGCAGTACCTGTCCTCCCACTACAACCTGCACAGCCTGTACGGGCTGACCGAGGCCATCGCCTCCCATGAGTAAGCCTGGGGCTTGTGCCACAGCTCCTGTGGGGAAAGTGTCTCCCGACAGCAGATGCTGTCCTGGAGCCCGGAGGAGCTGACACATCCCAGGGCGTGCTGGAGCTGGGAGAGAGACCCCTCCCTGCACGGTGGCCTGGGCATGTTGGGCATTTGGTGCATGGGCGAGGGTTTGGTTTATAATGCAGCATGCTGCCTGCTGCTGCCAGCACGGTGCTGGAGTGGGTTGGAGCTGGTGCAGTGCGGCCGTGCTGGCTCCTGCACTGGGGGATTGTGTCCTGAGCACTGTCCCGTGTCACCTGTCCCATGCGTGAGATGGCACTGGGAGTCTGCCCTGGCATGTGCCAGCTCTGCACTGCTGCCAGGAGCCGCTGGCGGGGGGCTGAACCCCCTTCCCGGCTGGGTGGTGCTGAGCTGACCCTGTCCTGCCTGCAGTGCACTGCTGAGGGTCCGGGGCAAGCGCCCCTTCATCATCTCACGCTCCACGTTTGCTGGGCACGGGCGCTACGCAGGGCACTGGACAGGGGATGTAAGCAGCGACTGGGAGCAGCTGTATTACTCCATACCAGGTAGGCTGTGGGGTGCTGGGGCTGCATCTTCTCCCCCCTCCTTCCCCCCTGTGCCTCCCCCGCAGCTGGGGTCTTCCCTGCGGGCTCCATGCCCCTGGCACCGCGGAGCCCTGATGCCTCCGCAGAGGTGCTGCTCTTCAACCTCTTCGGGGTGCCGCTGGTGGGTGCTGACATCTGTGGCTTCATGGGAGACACGTCCGAGGAGCTGTGCGTCCGCTGGACCCAGCTGGGCGCCTTCTACCCCTTCATGAGGAATCACAACGACCATGGTGCCCGGGTGAGCACCAGGGACCCTTGCCCTGCCGGGCAGTGGGCAGGGGGGTGGCTGGGACAGGGATGGGTGCCCAGGGCTGCGCGAGGGGCTGCCCCGCCGGCATGGGAAGGTGGCTGGCGCAGCTGTGGGGCCACGTGCCATCGATGCTGGGCTTGTGCTGGGGGCAGTCTGTTCCATGTCACCGAAAGGTGCCCTCCATTCTTCCCTGTGTGATCCAAGCATCCCGCTTCGGCTTCTCCCCTGCAGCCACAGGAGCCGTACGCCTTCAGCCCCGCCGCCCAGGCCGCCATGAGGAACGTCCTCCGCCTCCGCTACTCCCTCCTGCCATTCCTCTACACCCTCTTCCACCGGGCTCACTCTGCTGGGGAGACAGTGGCGCGGCCCCTCTTCCTCGAGTGAGTGACAGCCTGGCCAAGGCTGATGGGTGCCAGTCCCTGCCAGACTCAGCAGGAGGTGGGCACAGGGTCTCCCTGGCACTGCACTGTCCCCCGCTCCTTCCCCAGGTTTCCCAAGGACCCCAACACCTGGGCCGTGGACCGCCAGCTCATGTGGGGCGGGGGGCTGCTCATCACACCCGTGCTGGAGGCAGGAAAGACCAAAGTCAGCGGCTACTTTCCAGCAGGGACGTGGTACAGCCTCGCGGGGGTGGGTGCTCCCCCGCCGCACCACAGGGCTCTCGGGTGGCTGTGCGGGGGCTTCGCTGCAGCGCCCTGCGTGTGTTCCTGCGCCTCGCTGCTGGTACCGGCCCCCCCAGGGCTATGTTCAGGACTCGTGCCACGCCTGCCTTCGCTCGTGGCTGTTTGAGGGCCACAGCGCTGGGCTGGGACCCACTTGGGCACACTGCACTCTACGCCCGCTCCTTCCTCTTTTTGTTGTCACTTAGGACTCCACCATCCACAGCAAAGGGCAGTGGATCCTCCTGCCAGCTCCCCTGGACACCGTTAACGTCCATGTCCGTGCAGGGCACATCCTGCCCCTGCAGGTGAGTCCCCTCCGCACTGTGGTGACACCGTGGGGCAGGGTGGAGGGTTGCAACGCGGTCACTGGCAGACTGGACGTTGCTGAACAAGCTACGAGCCTGCGGTGCTCAGCCAGGGCTGGGGAAAAGCAGCTCCGGCAGCGGTCGGAGCTGTGCCCGGTCCTGTGCCCCAGGAGCCTGCATTCAGCACCACTGAGTCCCGCACGAAGGGGATGGCCTTGGTTGTGGCACTGACGTTGGACGGCTTTGCCAGGGGAGACCTGTTCTGGGACGACGGGGAGAGCTGGCAGACCTTTGAGAAGGGGGACTACACCGAGATCCTCTTCCTGGCCACACACGTGAGTGAGGGGGGCTGCTGGTGGGGGGCTTCTGGGCACAGGTGTTCACTGCCACACGCAGGTCCTGGTGCCCCTGGTGCACACATGGTCACCGGCAGCACCGTGCCCTGGTGCAGCCAAGCTGCGTCGTGTCAAAAGTGCCAGACTGAACGTCTACAGCACTGGCTGGGTGATGCGGTCCTATGGGGGCTGTAGAAGGGTGACAGGCTGTGCCGTGGAGCTGGCTGCTCTCTTCTTGCACCCACAGTGCTGCCCCGTCCCTCTGATAAATGGCTTTGCCACTCTCGAGTGACCGCAGACCACCCGGCGCCCCGGGCTCAGTGCCCTGCAGATGAGCAGCGTGTTGGCCAGGGCACGTCGAGAAGCCCTGGGTGTGTGCGGGTGGCTGGGACCTGGGACCACGGGGTGACGGCCTGCTGTCCCCGCAGGGCGCCGTGCTCAGCCAGCTCCTGCGGGCGAGTGCCCACCTCGATGGGGTCCTGCTGGAGGCCGTGACCGTGCTGGGCGTCACCAGCCCTCCCCGGCAAGTGCTGGCCAATGGTGCCCTCGTGGGAAACTTCTCCTACCGCAGTGACACCCAGGCGAGTGCTCATCCCCGCTGTGGGATGGGATGGGATGGTGGCAGGGAGGAGCTGCCAGCCAGCGGCTGGGAAGGGACCCAAGGCTCAGCCATGGAGTTGGCAGGGTTTGGCCCAGCGATGGCATGGGTACCTACTTCGTTGGCACCAAGGAGCGTAAAGGGCTGCCCAGCATGGGCTGGGTTGCTGCCCTGGGGCATGGGCAGGATTAGGCTGTGCAAGGGGGCGAGGATGGGAAGGTAGAGGATGGAAAGGATGTGTAGTGACAGGGGCTGGAGCTCTGGAAGGAGCAGAGGCATGGCTGTGCTCCTGGGGTTGTCTGCCACGGGCACCCTTCCTGGGGGTCTGTGGGACTGGGGCCATGCCAGGCGGCAGCTCTGTGTGCGCCCCAGGGGGGCAGGACACCCCCCTCGCTCCATCCCAGCTGGTTCCCACAGCACTGACCCTTCCTTCTCCCCCTCAGGTGCTGAGAGTCCCCGTGTCACTGCCGATGTGGGAGCAGTTTGTGATTTCTTGGTCCTGAGCCAACGCCGGACCCGTGCTGCTCGGTGGGAGGAGGGGATGCTGCTTCCTCCGGCTCGGGTGCCGAATCCGTCCCGTCCTTTGTAAAACTGGGGAAGCCGCTGCTCTTCCCACACAATTTGGCTCCCCTCTGGGCTAACGCGAGTTTCTTGGGGATGTGTGCACTGGACTTGCATTGGGGGGGCTTGCACAACCCCCGGGGATGGGGAAACCCTCACCTCCTCCAAAATGGGTAAAGAAAGACGCAAGTGCCTTGTGAGACAGCAAACCTGTTAACGTGCCAGACCAGTAACCTGTCAAGGGAGGGCGGAGAGTCTGCTGGCTGTGTTTTTGGGGAGGGGGATCCGCACAGGGGGGCGAGGGAGCAGTGCTGTCAATAAAGTTGCTGTTTGCTGGGAGCAGCCCCAGGCCGTGGCTGGGCCCCTCTCTGCCGCTGCTTGCCCTGAAACGTGCTCCTGAGCCCTGGCTCAGCACCCGCCCCGGCTGAGACCCCCCCCAGCTCTGTCCTTGCCTGGGGCCCTCCAGCAGGACCGCCTGTGCCCATTGCAGGCTTCACCCCATTTCCCACAATGTCAGGGGACCCCCGGCTGTGCCACAGAGCCCCTTGGCCCCTCCGTCCTGCTGGTTCCGAGCCCAGGGACTGCTCCTCTCCAGGGCCCCTGGCCCCGGCCCCACCGTGCAGCTCTGGTCGAACCTGCGCTGCGCAGGGAGGGAGCGACGCCTGCGCCCCTCCGGGACTCTGGGCACTTTGTGCATTTTGCTAAATTAAACCATAGCCCTGCTGCCTCCTCGCTGGTACCCGCTGGCCCGTTCTCCCCCAGGGGTGTGCAGCCGCCCCTCCGCAGCAGGGCCGGCAGCAGGCAGGGCTGCACGGAGACTGTGGTGCCGGGAGCTGGCACGGATGTGCTCGGCTCCAGATAAAAACGGAGACCTCTCCTTCAGAGGCTTTATTGAGGAGCAACTTGGCCCTGCAGCTCCTCTGCCCGAGGATAAAGGCAGGAGGATCCCTGAATGCTCCAGAGCTAGGCGGTGTTTGCAATAGAGAGAGCAGAGCCTTGGGATGTCACCCAGGGAAGTGGGACCGGCCTGGCTGGGATCCTGCTCTGAGCCCTCATGCCCGTCGGGCAGCGCATGGCTGCCCCATGGCAGTGGGGGACGCCAGGCAGAGCTGAGCCTCACAGCTCATTGTGCAGCGGCCGGCACTGGGGGCTCAGTTTCTCCTCCAGGACAGCGTCGGGGGCACACACCCAGGGGTCACCCGTGTCCCACTGCCACTTCAGGAGCTGCGCACGAAGCAGCTGGAAGACGGCGGCGTAGCGGGGGTCGAGGGCCAGGTTCTGGCTCTCGGTGGGGTCGCGGCTGCAGTCGAAGAGCTCCCAGCGGTCCCTGTAGTAGTACTGGTGCAGGGTCTTGTTCCAGTGCGTTGCCTGCCCAGCCCTGGTGCGGTTGAGCAGGTCTTGGAAAGTCGGTGAGACATAGAAGTCCTGGTCGATGGGAAAGGGCATCTTGTAGTTGAGGTTGTGAATGAGGTGGAACTGTTGGTGCTGGATGGCTCGCATGGGGTAGTACATGGTCACCTCGTGGTGGCTCTGGCTGCTGAAGGTGGTGGCCCAGGGCTGCTCTGACTCCAGTGCTGGCAGGAGAGACTTTCCGGTGAGCTGCACTCGCTTGGTGCCAAAGATGCTGTACGAAGGGTAGGGGATGGAGAACCAGTCCAAAATGGTTGGTGTCAGATCTGGAGGGGACGAGAAGGGTGAGAGCAGGGGCTGGCACCCATGGGAGCAAACTCAACCCCCAAGAGAGGCAGAAAGGTCCCCGGGATCTGCTGCCCCGTGGGCTCCAGGTGGTCCTGGGATGAGCAGCAGAGCTGAGCCTGGAATAATGTCCCTGTAGGGGACCCTGCTGCTCCGTCATCCCTCCCCTCCCTTCCCAGGGCTGGCCATGCCAATGCCAAGGGCTGCAGGCTGTTCTCCAGGAGACGACCTTGGATTTTGGCATGAGGAGGGTGGGGATCTGCTCACACCCCTGTGGCACAGCTCTGCATGCCACTGCTCCCTCCTGGGGGGCACGGGCTCTTACCCAGGAGGGTGGCGAAGGCCTGGCTGACCTGCCCCCAGCGCTTGGTGTGCTCAGGGGAGGAGATCAGCAGGGGCTCGGCGGTGCCTGACCGGTAGAGGTTGGTCCTGCCGCTGGGGAAGGGGATGCCGTTGTCGGAGGTGTAGATCACCAGTGTGCTGTTGTGGAAGCCGGCACGGCGCAGCTCCTCCAGGACCAGCCCGATCCCTGTGGATGGAGGGGCAGAGCTGAGGTGGGGTGGGAGGGATCGCAGCGCTCGCCGGTGCCAGCCTGGCCCCTGCGGCTCCTACCTTGGTCCATGCGCCCGATGGTTGTGTACTGGGCTGCCAGGTCTGCCCGGGCAGCTGGTGTGTCTGGAACAAAGTGGGGGACCTAAATGGAGAAAGGGAAAGTGGCACGTGGCAGCTATGGGGAAGGAGGTCGTGGGTACGCTGGGGTGGCCTTTGCCAGCTCTCGCCCATAATGCTGATGGCAGTGAGCGAGGTGGGGGCCAGCCTGCAGCCGGCCTGGCTCCGGCGGAGGCTCCTGTCACACGCAGCCCCACGCAGCCCCACAGGCTCCCACCTGCACTTGCTCTGGGTGGTAGAGCTGTGGCTTCCAGTCTGGGATCCAGCCCATGCCGCTCTCTCCGTTGCCGAATTTCTCACAAAAGGCCCCGTATTGGGGCTGAGAGTGCCCGCAGCGGTGGGGGTCGTGGAAGGCAACGTAGAGGAAGAAAGGCCTAGAAGTGGAGAGGGTAGAGGTGGAGTAGCAAAGGGCTGCCCACATCCCCTGAGACCAACCCTGGGCTATGCAGCGGTGAGCTGGGGTCGACAGGAGCATGTCCACCTAATCTGGGCTTTTGGATATGGAGTGACCAAGAGACAAGGTGTCCCTTCCTGTTTGTGACCAGCTGAGACATGGAGAAACATCTTTAGCGAGGCTGGTTTCCCTCTCCTCCCCCTTGCAGCCTGCCCTAGGGATGCAGGGTCCATCTCACCTCTCGTCCTGGCCCTGTAGGAACTGCCGGACGAGCGCTTTGATTCGAGTGATGTTTCTCCCAACCTGCAAGACCGAACTGTTCTCCTCAGTGTAGGCAAAGTCAAAGGGGTAGACAGCCTCGGGCCCAACATGCTTCTTCCCAATTATCCCTGCAAGAACGCAGACACGCGTGCCAGGAGCAGTGGGGAGCGGGGGTAGGAGCCGGCTGCTGCTGCTGTCTCCTCCCTGGGGGCTTGATGCAGCTCGTCTGCTCCAGCATGGGCTGCGCTCAGCAAACGCTGCTGAGCATGGAAGATGCTGACGGCTTCTCCAGTCTGTTTTTGCCAGTTGCAGAGGCACTTCCACATCTGCTTAGAAAACGGGACCTACCCGGGGCCTGCGCTGCCCCAGGTCCCAGGTGTGGGTAAGCGCTAGAGCAGCCGCGTGGCCCGGGTGGAAGTTTGGGTCAAGGACAAGCCTTGTGTGAACCTGGGAACCAGGAAGGAGAGGGATGAGGAACCGAAGTGGAAGTGAGGTGTAAGGAGGGTGGCAGGGGCACGGCGGTGGGAGGAAGCAAAGTGAAACCCAAGGGTCAGCACCGCGCATGGGCACGGGTCCGGTCCGTGCGCTCCAGCTCGCAGGCGGGTTAGCTGTCAAGCTCCTTCGCCCGAGGAGCTTCGGTGCACGGAGCGGGGGGGTTTCCCTGCCAGTGGCACTTGCCCTGGGCTCCCTACCTGTCCGGACGCGTGCTTGGCTGAGCAGCCGGGGCAGGCTCCGCACGCTGTCGAAGGAGTTGAAGTGGTGCAGGCCCTGGTGCAGCCCGTACATCCCATTCTGGTGCTGCAGGCGGGGGCATTCAACATGGTTGGACGGTGCCTGCCAGCCTGGCCCCAAAACACGGCCAGCTGGGCAGCACGTGTGCCTGCGTGGGAAGCGGCTCCCGGGGGGCACAGGCGGGAGTGGGTCAGTGGGCACGGGGGGTTGCCAGGTCCTGTGTCCATGCTGTCAGCACGTCGGCTCTGGCCATCCCCGAGCGCCCACCGCGCACTGGCAGCCCGCACCCCGGCGCGTGTGGGTGCCCTACCTGGGGTAAGCCAGTCAGGATGCTGGCCCGGCTGGGGGAGCAGCTGCTGACGGAGGTGAAGGCGTTCTGGAAGACCACGCTGCGCCGGGCCAGCGCGTCCAGGTTGGGCGTCCGGATGGCCGAGTTGTTGTAGGTGCCGCTCTCAAAGCCACCGTCATCTGCTGCAGCGGGAGGGGCGCAGGGTGAGCCCTGCAGCAGCGGGCCTGACCCCCGGCCTGTCCCTAACCGTGCGGGGGGGGCGACGCCCGGGGACGCTCATGACACCGGGAGCATCCTGGGCTGAGGACGACCCGGACTGGGACTGGTGCTGCGGTGACCGTTCCAGCTGAGGGGATGCAGTGGGACCCCCAGGGCCGTCCCTCCCCTGCCCACCGGGCGCCGCGGGCGCCGAGCCCCGGCCAGGGGTGCGCCGCCGCGGGCCCGGTCCCAGGGCTGGGGGCAGCGGGCGCGGTCCCGGGACCGGTACCGGCGGCCACACTCACCCAGGAGCAGCAGCACATTTCGGGCCGGGGCCGGGGCCCCGCCGGTCCGGAGCGCGCCCAGCAGCAGCGGCAGCGCCCAGAGCCGCATGGCAGCGGTACCGGCTGCGGTACCGGCAGCGGCGGGGCTCGGCGGCGCCTCCGGCCGCCTCGGCTCCTCCTCTGCCCCGGTCACATGAGGCGGCCCCGGCGGCTCAGATCCGGCCCGGGCGGAGCCGCCGGCCCCGCGCAGGAACGGGGTCGCCCCCCGGCACCGCCCGTCCCGCTTCGCCCCCTCCCGCTCTGCGGGGCGACCCGCCGCCTCCCGGGGGCCGCGAGCCCGCCGGCCCGCTCCTCGCCCGGCCAGCCGGCGGCTCCGGGCCCCGCGGCGTGTCGGGGAGCCCGGCGGGGCCGGGCCGGGGGACGCTGCCCCGGCCATGCCGGCACCCGGTTCCCGGCAGCGCGCGCGGAGCTGCCCGTGCCCGCGGGGGCGGCCGTGGCTGCCCATCCTGCGCTGGCTGCCGCGCTATTCCCTGGCCTGGCTGCAGCTCGACCTGATCGCCGGCCTGACCGTGGGGCTCACCGTCGTGCCGCAGGCGCTGGCGTACGCCGAGGTGGCCGGGCTGCCTCTGCAGGTGGGTGGCAGTGCCCTGCGGCCGTGGGTGCCCGGGGACGCCCGCTGCCTGACCGCTGCCTGCGGCCCGGCGCTACGGCGGGCAGGGCCGGATGCGGGCTGGTCCTGTGCGTGGGTCACCCAGTTTGTGGGCCCGGAAGCCACAGGCGGTGCGTGTTTGCCAAGGGCTGGCTGTGGGCCCTGGAGGGACCTGAGGGCAGCCCCGACCTCCTCGTCCTGGAGGTGTCTGGCATCACCCGGCTCCCGGCGTGGTGCCAGTGCTCCTTTTGTCCCCGAGCAGTATGGCCTGTATTCTTCCTTCATGGGCTGCTTTGTCTACTGCTTCCTGGGCACCGCCAAGGACGTGACGCTGGGTCCCACAGCCATCATGTCGCTGCTTGTCTCCAATTACGCTTTCCACGAGCCTGTCTATGCCGTCCTGCTTGCCTTCCTCTCCGGCTGCATCCAGCTGGTCATGGGGCTCCTGCACCTCGGTGAGATGCTCTTGCCATGCATGGTTTTATTTTTAGGATATCGCTGTACATCCTGTAGTTGTCCCCCCCTTCTCCTGTGTTCTCTGAGACATTGAGGATGTCCCGCTAACGCTTGTGACAGCTCTGTGTGCATGCAAACACCCCGTGCTCCCCGTCGGGGCCAGCAGCGTGCTTACTGCTGCCTGTCCCGTGCAGGTTTCCTTCTGGACTTCATTTCCTGCCCAGTCATTAAGGGGTTTACATCAGCTGCTTCCATCACCATTAGCTTCAACCAGGTCAAGGTAGGGCCTGCTGGTCTTCTCTGGATGCCTTGCCCACTCTCTCCCAGAGCCGGCTGCTCTGTGGAGCCGGGATATTTGGTACCGGGCTGGGCCATGTGCTCGGTGTGAGAGGAAGGAGCCCCAACGGGGGCATGGGTCCCCCTGCCAGCGGCTCTAGTGGGTCCCTGAGTGCTCTGCTCTGAGCAGACCAAGCCGAACGCACCCTCTGCCTGTGACCAGCCGGTGGCATTCAGCGCACCAGTGAAACTAGGACATTTGATTTGGTCACTTGCGGGAGGTGGTGGGTGATTCTCGGCACGGTGGGTTTGCAGGGATGGGAGGCGCGCTGGGTTTGCAGGTTTGCCGGTCCCTCGTTGGCCTCTCAGGCACCTGAGGCCCGCTGGCTCTTCAGGAGCTGCAACGCTTCCTTTGTGGTTAACCAAAATCAGAGACTCCGGGAGATGGTGTCAGGCGGCATGAGGAACCAGCGGGCTGGTGTTGGCTAATGGCTGTGGTCGCAGCGGGGGCTGCTGCTCAGGCACGGGGCCATTGCTGCTCCTGGCAGCATGCCAGGGGACGGCAGGGCTGCGTGGGCTGCGGCAAGGGCCCCAGATTGAAACCCCCCTGGGAGCTGCGCAGTTGTGTGTGCAGGACAGGGTGGAGGCATCTCAGGGCCTGGGAATGGGAAAAAAACAGAGCACCTCTGAGTGCTGCCTTCACGGAGTCTCGTTGAGGAACTCTCCCACCAGCAGCACCGACACCATGCGCGTGCCAGGGCCCTGGGCAGGGCTGAGCCCCGGTGCTCCTGGCAGTCCCTCCACGGCACCTGGCAGCTCAGGTTGTGCCGGGCTGTCACCAGGCTTTGTCCTCCCACACAGAACATCCTGGGGCTGCAGGGGATCCCTCGGCAGTTTTTCCTGCAGGTGTATGAGACGCTGCGGAGGATCGGGGAGACCAGGTCAGCACCGTCCCTGCACCTTGCCCTGCTCCGTCCCCCTGCAGCTGCGGGGGCTTGGGCTCTGCTGCTTCGCTCCGCATCTTTTTGGTCACACCTTGGACCGATTTCTTTCTCTGTCCCTGCCCAGCACTGTGACACAAGTGCTTGTTCTCAGCCTTTTCCATTTGCGCTGGAAATTTGAAGGTGGGGGAGCACGTGGGCTCCCAGGCTGCTAAAGGGGAAGGATGGGGCAGACTTGTCCTATTTTCCGCTCCCAGTTAGGTACACCAGGATTTTGCCAGCCCAAAGACACATTCTTGGGCTGTGTCGTAAGTTCTCCTCCAATTTTTGACAGTCCAAGAGGGAGCTCAGGCATCCCTGTGCCCCCGCCCCCTCCCGTTAGCTGCGCCTGGGTGGGGGTCTGTGCCGCAGCCTGGCTTTCAGACGCAGCACAGCGACACTCGGGGTCAGCTTCGTCAGGGCTGGCAGAAGACCTCCCTACCCTGCTGTGAGGGGCAGCGGTGGGAGGGAGAGGAGGCAGATCCCACTGCACGAATCCTGCCTGTCACAGGGGTGCTGCTTCCCTCTTTCTGAAGAGCCCTCAAACCCATGAGCATCATACTGCTGACTGGAGGACACCCCCTCCGCCCTTGCCTGCTGCCCCCCAGGGGGGCGGCGCGTTTTGCTGGCGGTGCGGAGGTGCCAGCAGCGTCCCTGCAAGCTACGCACCCCCCTGCAGAGCCACGGCACGCGCCCGGGCACACGCTCTTCCTCCCGCGGGGCTTTGCGGTAGCTCTCTCTGTGCCCCTCGGCGTGCTTGGGCTGGCACCGATGCGCCTGTTGCAGGGCTGGGGACGCCATCCTGGGGCTGGCCTGCCTGGCCGCGCTGGCAGGGCTCCGGGCGATGAAGAGCCGCCTGCCCCGAGCTGCCCACGCGGAGCCGCTGGCTGCCAGGGTCAGCCACCTGATCGTCTGGACCTCTGCCACGGGTGTGTTGGCCATCCCCTGCCCCTCCCCACCCGCGGCCACCCCTTCTGGGGTCTGGGCAAGGAAGAGACCGCCCGGAACTGGTAAAGCCCAGGTCGGCAGGAGCTGAGACCTGGAGGTGGGCTGGGGAGGACATGGTCCCAAGGATGGTCCTGCTGCTGTGCATGCCCCTTCCTAAGGCTTGGAAGACCTCGGCAGCTCAGGTGCCCACCTCCTGCCGTCCCTCCCACCGCCCTGGGCTCTGGGCAGGTTGTCACAGTTGCTCTCTCCACTGCAGCACGCAACGCCCTTGTGGTCCTGTTTGCCGGCCTGGTTGCTTACTCCTTCCAGGTGATGGGCTCCCAGCTGCTCACACTCACCGGCAGCATCCCCCGGGGCCTCCCTGCCTTCCGGCTGCCGCGCTTCTCCATGGCTGCACCCAATGGCACCGTCCCCTTCAGGAGCATGGTGGAGGTGGGTGCCAGGCTGGCCGGCGGAGGCTGGGCTCCCCGTGGGCTGCTGTCTCCTGACTCCTGCGTTTGCTGGCTCCCCGCACAGCGGGAGGAGGCTCTGCTGTGGGGCGACCCTCGTCCCTCGCTCACCGCATCCTTCTCTCCCAGGACATGGGGATCGGGCTGGCTGTGGTCCCGCTCATGGGCCTGCTGGAGACCGTTGCGATTGCCAAGGCTTTTGGTACGGCTGCGCCAGGCTCCCATGCCTGCGCTCTCCGGAGGGGGCTTGGGGTGCTGGGGATGCTGCTATTCCCACGGGGGCAATGGGAGGGACTGGGCTGCCCGTGCCAAGCCCGGTTCGTAGTGTGGACTGGCAGGAGGGGTCCCATGGGGTGCTGCTGACCCCCTCCCCTGGCCAGGCAGCTGCCCCACACCTGACTGGGGAGTGGGCTGGGGGGTCCTGTGTTACGCACGGCTGGAGTTTGCACAGGAGCTGAGCATTGGCTTGGGCCGCTCGGGGGTGCTGGGATGAGGGGGTGCCAGGATGGGGGGGTGCCGGGACGGGGTCCCACGGCTGTCCCCGGCAGTGCCGGGGCCCTGCTCCATGCATGCAGCATGGAGCCCATGCCTGCGGGAAGCTCTGGGCGATGCCGCTCATCTCCTTTCAGCCTCGCAGAACGATTACAGGATTGACCCCAACCAGGAGCTGCTGGCTATGGGTAAGAGGCCTCTCAGAGCAGGAGGCCAGGGGGTGGGGATCTGGCCCGAGCACCGCCGCATGTCCCGCAGCCCCTGAGCTACCAGGGATCCCCATCTCAGCCGTCCTACCGCTTCTTGAAGTTCTGCCTTTCTCGTCTTGCATGGTGCCCTCCCAGCCTTTCTCACAACTTCGTAATTTCCAGAGCCTGAGCCCAGCTCACATGGCTGGATGGGCTCCGATCCGGCCCCGAGTACCGGCCCGGGGATGGAGGAGGTGGCGACAGGGGCACAGACCAGTCCCACGGCCCCGGCCAGTGTCTCCCGTAGCTGCTGCATCCCCAGCCCCTCTCCTTCCCCGCTGCAGGCTTCGCCAACGTCCTGGGCTCCTTCGTCTCATCGTATCCCATCACGGGCAGCTTTGGCCGGTGGGTAGCAGGCGGGGGAGCGGAGCCCCAGCCTGCAGGATGCTCGCTGCGGCTGTGTGGCGAGGGGGCTCTGCAGGATCTTGGGTGGGCAATTGTGCGGACCTTGGTGGGTCCCTGACCTCGTGTCCTGGACGCCAGCTGCCCGCCTTTGGCTGCCGGGCTATGCATGGGTCCCACGGCAACCTTCCCTCCCATCTCGTGTGCTCTGTGGTCCCACTGCAGGCTGGGGCTGTGGGCTTGCTCGTGTTTCTCCCCAGTGGGGCCTGATGGGGTGGGTGGGTTTGCTGGGAGGGGGCAGCTCCCGGCCCCGGCCAGCAGCAGCGCGGCCTGGGACAGCGTGTTGCTTTGCGTTTCAGGACAGCTGTGAACGCGCAGTCGGGCGTCTGCACCCCCGCGGGAGGGCTCATCACAGGTAGAGCCCCTGACCCTGCCATGGGCTGCTCTGCAGGCCCCCGTGCCCAGCGCCCACTCCCCACTCCCCCTGAGCACCCTGGGTGTCGGGGGGCCCACGGCTCAGGTGCTCCCCATCTCCCGCAGGCGCCCTGGTCCTGCTCTCGCTGGCGTACCTCACCTCGCTCTTCTACTACATCCCCAAGGCGGCGCTGGCCGCCGTCATCATCTCGGCCGTGGTTCCCATGTTTGATGCTGGGATCTTCAGGACGCTCTGGCGGGTTAAGAGTGAGGGCACGAGCCGGGGGCCGTCGCTCCCCCAGCAGACGCCAGCTCTGCCTGCAGAGCGGGTGCTGTCCCGGAGGGCCCTGTGGCACAAGGACAAGGTGCAGCTCAGCCTGGGTGACCTCTCTTGCAGGGCTGGACCTCGTGCCCCTCTGCGTGACGTTCCTGCTCTGCTTCTGGGAGGTCCAGTACGGCATCGTGGCAGGGGTGCTGGTCTCGGGGGTTCTCCTCCTCTACTCCATTGCCAGGCCCCCAATAAAGGTAGGCTTCACACCTCGCCTTGGATGTGCTGGGGCCAGTGGGGAGCTGGGAGATGGGAGAGGACTCCCCGAGGACAGCAGGGACCTGCTCCCGCCTTATACCGTGTCCCCAGCCTGCCGTCGGCGTGGCGCAGGAACCCTTCCAAAGAGCATGAGGAAAGGAGTATCCCAGGAGCTGAGAGCAGGAGAGGGAGGCCTCACTGTCCCTGTCCCTGCTGCCGCCTGGGGTGTGTGCAGGGGGGAGTTTCCCTGAGGGATGGGGGTCCTGCATGTCCCCTGCCAGCAGGACGGATGGTGCTTTGCGTTGTCACACGGGCAGTTGTCCCCGCCTGGAGAAGGTCACAACTCCGAGCTCCCGCCGACTCATACCCTTCCTCCGGGGTCTTGCGCAGGTGTCGGAGGGGGACGTGCTCCTCGTGCAGCCGGGGGACAGCCTGCACTTCCCAGCCATCGAGTGCCTCCGGGACGCCGTGTGCAGCCGCGCCCTGGCAGGTACGGTGCTCCCCGGCCCGCCGGCTTGTCCTGGGGACCCGGCTGTCACCTGGTGCCCACCTGGATCACTGCTGAGGGGGTGGCAAGTGCCGCCCAGACCTGCAGGCTGCGGGTGTGAGCAGGGCCAGCACAGCTTCCCTGTGGTGGGGACCAGCCCCTGGCCGTGCTGCTCTCCTGAGGCTGTCGCAGCCCTTCCAGCCGCGGCTCGGGCTTTAAGGCCCGTGGCCCCTGGGCAGGTCATTTCTGGACTCGTCAGGGACGTGACCATATGCTCGTGTTCCAGCCCCATCTCCGCCACGCTCCGTCATCCTGGACTGTCGCCACATCAGCAGCATCGATTACACGGTGGTGGTGGGGCTGGCAGAGCTGCTGCAGGAGCTGCGCAAGCATGGCCTCTCACTGGCCTTCTGCAGCCTGCAGGTACGCGGGACGCAGCCTCGGCCGGCCCGGGGCCGGGTCCTGCTGCCTCTGCCCAGGCCAGGCGTCAGCTCCGCTCCCCGGGGGAGGCCGAGCCAGTGGGCCCAGCCGCCTTCCCCGCACCGTCTGGGCTGGCTGCTGGCGCCTGCTGCGGGGACGCTGCTGCCTCTCTTCACCTGAAAGAGGTGGAGGCTGCAGCATCTGAGTCCCGTGCGGGATGCGGGGCGGCGGGGAAGGGCTGCGGCCTCAGCCCTGGGCTGGCTGGAGGGCTCACAGCCCCGGAGAGACGGGAAGCAGCCGTCAGCAGGCTCCCCCAGCCCAGGTTTCTCTGCCCTCAGGACCCTGTTCTCCAAGTCCTGCTGTCCGCAGGCTTAGAAGGATTCCAGCATTTCCCCAGCCAGGACGAGGCAGGTGAGGCTCTGAGCTGCCCCAGGTGATCTCCCGGGGCTGGGACCCCCCAGGCTGCTGCTGCGCGGGGCTCTGGAAGACGAGCCCGGGATTCCGACCTTCATCAGGTCCCAAAGCTGCAGGGCCGGGGGTTGCAGGGGCCTGGCTCCCAGGAAGGCGAGCCGGAGCCCCTCTGGAGAGCGGGATCACCTCAGCCTCGGGGATTCATAGCGAGCCTTGGCTTAACTCTGTCCTGCTTCTCCCTGTTCCTGGCTCAGAGCGGTATGGAGGAGCGGAGCCAGGGCACGGTGGGGCAGCCGCCTTCACCAGCACCAGTGAGAGCTCGTTGCTGCCCACGGGGCTCATCCGGTGAGGCGAGGAGCCGCCTGGGACCTCCTCACGGGCAGCATCTCCTCGCCAGCTCCTCTCCTCCAGTTGTGCCAGGGCTGTACGTCCTGTGCTGTGCAGAGCGGTGGCTGTGACACCCCGGTGACATCCCACCAGTACCCTCCACAGGAGCCGCCTGCCCCTGTCCTGCCTCCTGGGGGGATGCCTGTCGGGGCTGGATCCGTCCCGTGTCCCACACAGGGGAGGGCAGAGCAAGGCCCAGGACAGATGGTCCATGGAAGGGATTAGTAGGGCAAAACCGCTCCCTGTCACGGTCATCAGGAAAAGCCACCCCTCCTCCAGGCCTTCCCCATTCTCGAAGCTGCTGTCTTTTTTAAATCAGCTGTTTTAATTCTGGAGATTTTTCTTATTCTGGCACGTACTGAACTCTGACACAGAGCTGTCAAAGCAAGTTTCAAGGATGCTGGTGCCACCCTCCAAGCCCAAGGGCACACTGCATCGCTCAACCTCAGGCTGCTGGGAGATGACAAACATCAGTGATTTTACTCCTTTACTGATCCCTCTTGGTTTGTGTGGTGTTCTGCCAAACACTGCCATCAGGCAGGGCTGGGCTGTCCCCCCTGACGGGGGGAGGGACTGGGCTGTCCCCCCAACCCCCCCCTCACCTGACTCCTGCCAGGCACCCAAGGGGACAGGCGCCGTGACACCAGCTTGTGCTTGCCTTGCTGTGAAATGGGTGCAAAGAGCAATAGTGCTGTCAGGCAGGGGGGCGGGCAGGGTTGAGAAGAAAGTTTTCCTGAACTGCCCTTGGCTGACACCCCTGTGAGGAGGGTGCAATAAAGCAGTAATTGCACATGAGTCAGCATGATCTCTGCCTGCCTTTGGGGAAAGCTTTTGGCTTTTGTGGGGGAAGTAAAAACCTCTCGTTTCTGGGCGCTGCTGAGCAAACCAAGGAAAAGAAAGTGAAACCAGGCTCAGGCTGTCCAGTTGCTCAGGGCCTGAAGGCACAGTCCGGCACAGCTCCTCCTGCCAAAGGTTTCACAGGTTCCGCAGGAGCGGCAGAGGTGCCTGGGAGCCACAAAACTGCGAGGGCCAACAGGTCCTGCTGCCGGAGGCAGGAGGAATGTTTCTGCAGCGGAGCGGTGCTGGGCTGCAAGTTCCTCGCTGCACCGGCGGCAGATAAACATTTGCAGAACTGGAAGGGCACGCGTGCCCTCTCTGCGCGTCCATCCGTCCATCCGTCTCCCCAGACAAGGAGTGACCAGCGCAGAGACGGAGCAGATTCGACCCGTTTCTCTCCCCGTTGCGTGGCAGCTGGCTGTGGCCCTGCGCTGCATGAGGTTGTGCTGCGAAAGCTGCTCCGCACCCCCGGAGAGGAGCATAGCGTGACAGTGGCAGGAGGGGGCTCAGGTAACTCCCCTCCCCGGGGACGCTGGGAGGAGGAAGAGTGGGAAAAGAGAGGGGTAAGGGGTAAAAAAGGCCGGTCGTGTGTAAAGAGCGTGTGTGCTCAAACCAATCTGCGGTTGGATCCGGGGATGGGGTGACAGCAGCATCTCCGCTTCTGGCTGTTGGATCCAGCACGACCTATTCTCCTCCGACAGCCCCTGCGTCCCCATGCTGCTGGCAGGCGCTGTCCCGCGTCCCCGCGCTGCCCGGGGAGCACGTGCGTTTGACAACGGGTGAAACACCCCACGGCCGCCCCCGGCGCTGCCGCAGCCCCGCTCCAGCGGCCTGAGGAGCCTGGTCGTAAGGCCATTTGCTGCCGGGGCTATTGCAGCAGCTCAGGGACCAGAGGGGGACAAGATGGTGGCCAGTTGCGGCCCGAGGGACGTTTCCCCGTTCCCCTGCGGGCCGAGGCGGGGTTGGTATGTCTCCACCCCACCGGCCAAAGCTGGGAAAAAGAGGGGCTTTGCTGGAGACCCGAGAGCTGCTGACCGGGGCTCAGGATGCAGAGAAGGGGCTGAGCTGCCAGCCCGGCCCCACGGCACTGCCCCGCCGTCCCCGGTGCACTGGGGCGGGCGGCTGGAACCGGCCACCAGATGACCGACGAGGCTCTCCCAAGCCCCCCCGACGGACTGGGCTGCGGGAAGGCTCCCGCTGCCAGGGCACCGGGCGAGGCCGCCCGCCGGCTCGAGGCCCTCCGGGCGCCCGGCGGCCGCGGCAGGGAGGGGCGGCGGCGGGAGCCGCCCGGTGGAAGCGGGATTGGCCGGGCCGGGCGGGGGGCGGTGGCGGTGACGTCCCAAAAGCGAAACTTGGCGGCTCGGCGGAAAAGCGAAACTTTGCCGGGCGGGCGGCGGCGCGGGCGCTGCAGGTGCCGGTTCCCGGCCCGCCGGTGAGTTGCGTTGCCGTGGTCGGGGCAGCTGGCCTGGACTTGCGGGGGGGCTCCGGGGTGGACGGCGCGGGGGGAATTGCTCGTTTGCCGGGCCCGGGCGGGGCGGTGGGCTCCGGGCCCAGCTGCAGCCCCCCAGTGCGCCCCGAACCCTCGGTGCGTCCGGTCGCTCCCTGGGCACTCGCCCTCTTCTCTCCTCCCTGTTCACCGGGACACCCCTACCCCTTAGCGACCCCGGTCCTCCCCGCGGTGCACCCCGGCCATGCCGGCGCCCTCCCAGTGCCTCCCCGGCCCCCGGCCATCCTGGACCCAGCCCCGGTGCCTCCCGTGCCCTCGGCCCCCCCCGCGCAGGCTGGGAGTCGCAGACAGCCCCACCCCTGCCCGCGGTCCCGCATCTAACGGGGCTCATTTGCATTCCTCCGGCTCCTCGCCACGCTATTGGCCCATCCACCCGGCTCGTTTGCATATCTACCCGGGAGAGGCGGGAGAAGGCGCGTCTCTGCGGGGAAGGAGCAGTATCTCATTTGCATGTAGGCTCCGCCCACGGGTCAGCTCCGCCCCGGGCGGTGCAGGTGAGGGGCTGCGGCCTGCGGGCCCGGTCCTCCTCGGCCCGGCCCGGCCCTCCGCCGGCGCAGCCCGGGGGGGGCGTGGCTCCTGGCCTGCCTGGCAGGAGCAGCGCCCTGCAGACCTCCGGGCTGCCGGCGGCGGGGCGCGGGGCCCGCCCTGCCGAGGGTATGCCTCGGCCTGTGCCCAGGCCCGCTGGGCCGCGCTGCCCTCGCTGCGCCCTGCCGGCTCCGGCGCGTTCCCAAATGCGTTTAGTTTTAAAAGGTCTCTGCACAGGGTGGAGTAGCTTTTTTTTATTTGTTTAATTTTTAAGGCGTTTGTGGTTCCCGCCGCGGCCTGTGGGCTGGTGCAGCTGAGGGTGGGCGGCTGGCACAGGCCCCGTGGCTGAGGGCCTCGGTCCCGAGTATCACAGCTTCCTTCCCGAAAATGAACCCCGAAGGGAGGTTATGTGGCAAAGGTTCATTACTTCATGTTCGCATTTCTCATTCTGCCCCATCTTTTTCTCTCCCCCTGTGGCTCTGAAAAGCTTATCGCAGAGTCTGCGGCTGGGAAACATGAAGTGCCGTGCATGTCACTTTGTTTCTGGGGATGATTCTCCTGGTTCTTGCAGCAAATGTGGGGCCCAGCTGGCTCCCGTCGCCAGCGCTGGGGCCGAGGACTCAGGTAGGAGGACGCAATGTGGGGTGAGCTGGGGGACACCGCGTGGGGGGCTGGCTGCAGCACGGTGCCTGGAGGCTGCGGGTGTCCGCTGGTTCTCCTGTTAGCCCTGGTGCTTGGTAACTCTGGGCTGCTCTGGCCAGGTCATTACATGCTGCTCTCATCTCAAACTTCCCTTGTATCGCTGGCCAGAGACAGAGCGTTCCTCACTTTTCGGTAACTGGTGGGGAACAGAGGGAGATTCGCTGCCACCTCCTACACACATTCTCCACACTCAGATCTCCAGTGTTGAACTAGTTTCTGTTTTGCTGTTGAACTGGTGCCAGTTTTATGGAATGCTGTATTACAAAGACTGGTCTAGTCCCTCTTGAACCGGAATTTCCGATCTTCAGCTTATTGTTAGGTTTAGATTCACTTCCTGAATTTCTGTTTGACAATACAGTAGTTCTGCCTCTATGAACAGTAACAGAATCAAGTACACAGTGTAGTTACACTGGGGGAAATACTTCCTAACACTTTATTTGCTTAAAGAGAGAATCACCTGGGCCACCAGAATTGCTTTTGGTTTGTTGATATGAAGAGGTGGGGTCCTAAAAGAATACACTAAATCAGAATCAGCCTGCTGTAGTCCTGACGAAATCAATTCTTAGCAAATCCCTCTGCAATCTAGAATGGCAAGGTAACAAACGCAGCATCTGTAGCTCTTAAATGCTGTAGGAAAAACATCCAAAGCACCTGTTCTGGTGGTCCAAAAGCTTTGTCCCTGCTTCTGGCAATGATTAAAGGTGATGAAAGGAGTAGTGCTTTACCAGGTAAGTATGCTCTCTGTCTGGGGCACCAGGGAGTTCTAACAAATGAATGTGTGCAGGTCAAGCCCTGTCAACAGAGGAGTCACTGAGGAGCAGGAAAATCTCAGGGAAGAATTTAAACTCTTGAGGTCATGAATGACTTGATAGTAAGTTGGATGTGAAACAATATCGCAAAGGGTGCCTGCTTCAGGTACAAAACCTGCACTCGCTGTCATTAAGCGTGGTGCAGCCTTTGGGCTGTAATACTCAAAGGGGCTGTGAGTTACTTTCATGTTGATTTTTGTGCTCCTACTCCCAAAAATACCCAGAGGAAACCAATGTATTTTGGTGTTGGTTGATCTCCACTCAAAGGGGTTAAAAGCTTTTGCTCGCAAAGCTGGGGTCAAGGCAGTGCTGAAGAGCCTGTGAAACACGTCTGCAGAAGGTGGAGGTCTACTCTGATACCTGATTCAGATCCGAGCTGCCTTTTCACAGGTTTTAGGACTGGATAAAATTGTTAAAGATAAAAAGGGAGTTTACCATGCCTTCCTGGACACAACATCCAGCTGCACGTAGAGGTCACACAGCCAGTCCACAAGGCTGTGAAAGCTGAGAAGTGCCACTATTCTGTCACTGCACGTCTTGGGGGTCCTTTGGCATTTTGACAGGCAGTTGCAGTTCCCAGAGCCTGGTTCTTTGTCCAGTAGCATGTTAGCTGGAGGTAGGATAGCGCTAGATCAGGACCTCAGCAGAGGTTTCTTATCTGAATTATTCCGCTACTGACTATGGGGGCCTTGAAGAGGGAAGGAGGCTGTGCTAGGGAGGATGGTGTTGTTGCAGGTGGTAGCTGTTGAAACAGGGAACAAGAAAGCAGCTCCTCTGTGTTCAGTTGATACATTTAGTCAGTGGCAGACTCTGCTTGCTCACCACCGGCTGAGAACTGTTTTCTTTACAGACTCTCTAGTTTAACAATGAACCTTGCCTCCGTTGCAGAAAGAAGACAGGTGAAGCTCGCTCCAGTCCCTGATGGAGGAGCAGAGCCTGGAGGAGCTGTGAGGGAAGAAGGTGCTGACGGGCCGCCTTCCACCACTGAAACAAAGGAGGAGGATGGAGGATTGCTGATGGAGAATGCAAGAGCTCTGATCAATACCTCTGAGACCACACTTGAATGTGCTGCAGGTGGGCCTTCCTCGACCACAGTGCAGCATGTGGCCGTCGATTCTCCTGAGAAGCCACTGAAGAGGGTAAGGCTCTTTGTCAATGCTGAGGGGTAGGAGTAGCTGGTAACTTGTTGCTCTCTCTTTTGTAAAGCAATGAGGCTGGGCTGCATCACCGTGAATCCCTTTGGCCTGCGTCTGGATGCTGCTGCCTGTGTTCCTAGGCAATCTGTAGATGTATTTGCTTACATGAATTGTTGTGTATGCGGCCAGCTGATGTGCCGAGCGGTACCGCTCCCCCTAACAGCACCTCTGCTGCATTGAGGGAAACAGTACAGAAGTCAGCTTAGTAGTGCAGCTGATCTTGTTAGTGAGCATCGTGCTCAGCACTGCTCTGTGCTCCTGCTGAGAAAGTCTTGAATATTAAGAATGCAGAATTCTTAAGACTTACTTGCATTTCACCTACTATAGAAGATGGTAGCTGGTCTTGTTCCTTCTTTTCCTGATGGTTCTCCATTAACCCTGTGTAGCAGGAAGATGCTGGTAGTAGCTGCAACGGAGGAGGTGACAAAGAATTTCTCTTCTGCAAGGGATAAACAGACATTGTGTTGTTCCTTTGTTGTTTTTTAAATAGAAGAGGAAGAAGAAGAAAGCAAAGAAGGATCCCTCCAGCTCTGGGGAGCAGGACTCTTTGCCTCCTCTGAGCACAGCACCAGCTCAAACCACAGAATTGCCTGATACATGTGTTATTCCACAAGAAATCCAAACACCGGGTGGTGAAGGAGCCAAGCCGAGTGCTGATGTACTTGCTGGTGAGAGTGGAGACGCACATGAAAGCAACAGGGCATTGGGTCACTTGGGAAAGGAAGCTGGAAGTTTGGAAGCGGTTGCAGAAGGCAGTCACAGCAGTGCAGATGTGACCCCACCAAAGCAGAGCAGCATGGATAATGTGGCTGCCCCATCTCCAAGCTCTGCAGCCCCAAAGAAGAAGGTGGGGGGTGGAAGTGCCACAGAGTGTGGAGAAAAGGTCAAGAGTAACATGGAAGGGGGCAGTCGTGGCTCTGGTGCTGGCCAGCTTCCAGAAACCAGACCGGATTCCCAGTCCCTGGGTGGCAATAAGAAACAGGCCTCAAAAGGGGAGAGAGTGAGCATTTCCTCTGGGTCGTCTTCTGGTACGGGCGCACCTAAGAGTAAGCCTGCAGCTTCTTCTGCTGTTCCTCGAAGTCAAGACACAAAGACTCCACCTGTGGTCAAAAGCTCGCAGGCTGGGAAGGGTAAAGAAGACACCAGCCAGAAGGTGAGCTGTTCGACTTCCAAGGTAAGTGTATGAGTGAACACGTTTGATTGTGTTGGACAGAGTTTCTCTTTATAACTACGAGTACTTCGTGCAGTCAGTGAAGCTGGGGATATGGGGAGAAAGCAGGGGACACTACAAAGGGTTTCTTTTTTGAGTTTTGCTCTCCTATGTGTTAGTTCTAGCACAGCTCTCACTGGTTGCTCAGTTCCCCTCAGGAGCTGTGAACTTGCCTTTTCTCCAGCCAGCTCTTCCAGGTGTGCTCTCCAGTGAGCTGTCTCAGATCCCCTCTGACAAGGAGATCTTCATGCTTTGTAGGTGTCTGTGCTCCACTCATGGACAGGCCTGTTAAGCAGTAAAAAGCAGTAAATTGCTGTTGGTTATCTTTCATTTTATTTATGCTTCATCCTCTGGGGACCTGTGGCTTATCGACCTGGCTTCTTGCCAATGTGTGTGGGTTGGACTTCTTGCAATCCTGCGCTATTTTCCTTAACCAGTAGCTTCCCTCGGTGAGGGATTGGTGTTTCCAGAAGTATGAAGCTAGCTGGTGTGCTGTGATTTATGGATATTCATGGCCGCTGAAGAAATGTTGGATATTTCTGTGGATGTTGTACTTCCAGGGTCTTCTGTTTAATTGGGCATTGTTTGTCTTCCTATCACAGAATGAAGACACAAAGGAGAAAAATAAGACCCAAAGTGAGAAAGTGCATGAAGTAACTGAGAAGGCAAGTCAGACCCAAGGACCCGAGGCTGCTAGAAAGCATGATGCTTCAGCTGTAACAGACTGTCGCAAGGACAAAAAGCAACAAAAGAACCAGAAACCTTTGTATAAGATTAAAGAAAGGTGAGAACACCCCTGCTGCTCCCAGCATTCTGCACTTACAGGATTTGGTGTGAGGAGGACTAGAGGACTCCAGTGGCAGGGCATTGAAATACTAAGATTAGGTCTGCATGTATCTTGGATGCATGGGAATAGAATTGCCTTAAAGCTGAGGTAAACTACTGCTCATGCAAAAAACAGGCAATGTTTAATCTGGAGTTGCAGCACAAATCATGTAGTGGGTAATGTGGTACAGTTGGTACTTGAACCTCTTTGAGTATCTGATGAATAAAAAAAAAAGATTGCCCTCTTATTTCTTACGAACAATGTGTGCTTCACATGTATAACTCTTTAGATTAATGTTGTAAAGAGGTGTTTTGATTGGTATAACTTGTTTTGCTTAGTGTGTATGGGCTGGAAGAGGGATAAAGCATAGCCATTTCAGGTGACTCTGCTGGGTGAGGTATTTCTGTTGGCTTACCAATGCAGTGACCCAGATGCATGTGGCCAGAGCATTTCATCATGCTTTTAAGAACGCATTTTTTCTTTTTGCACTAGGCTTTACACTAGGCCTGCTAGGTAACATCAGTTTTTGTGAACTGCTTACAGAGCTTATGGGGTTTGCATCCAGTAAGTTAGTGGCTCAGAAATCTCATTTGTGGTTTGTAATGATTTGTGCAATTAAAAAAAAAAAAGTAAGAATTCTTTCTAATTCTTTGTTGTAGTTCTGTGAGCCGAAGTGATGGCGTCACAGTATATTTCCATGCAATATTGTCCAAAGACTTCAAACTAAACCCCGACATCCATAAAGTGTTCATCAGGGCTGAAGGCATTTCTTCCTATGCAAACTGGAAGGACAACATTTGTGAGCTGAACTGCACCAAGTGAGTATCCCCTCGAGTCACACAGAGGCACAGGAGTGTTTTGGCTCTGGAGAACAGGATGCAACATGGTACTTCATTTAATATGTAAGACTGTAGCTATATGCCTATAGGTGGGTATTGCTACAAAGGGTTTTCATAGCGGAGGTAACTGTTCTAAAAGTTTCATCATGAAAGCATAATCACCATTCCTATTAAAAATGGAGTGATGCATGGAAAAGGAAGTATATAAATCAGCTGACATGTCCTTTGCTTTGTTTTTTGTTTCCTAGGCATCTAGGAGAACATGGATACCTTATTGAAGGCACTGTAACTCTTGCAAAAGAAAATATGGATAAAGACATTCCTTACAAATACTGGGTTACCTGTGGTGAAGGGGACTATGAATTTATTTACAAGCCGTCAGTATCAAGTAATTATGTGAATCGCTGCTTATTGATAAGAAGCAACTTGCTCAACAGCGGAGGTGAGCTTTTCTGACTGGATCTGCATATTGGGATGAGTCATGTTTTTTGGGGGGGTGATGTCTAACTTCATATGGACTAGCATTATTAGACAGCACTGTCTGCTGTTAGAAACTTACTGGCTCAGTGGGGGTATTTCTGTGGACAGCTGAAAGAGTGAAGGCATGTGCAAATGTGTGTTTGTTTCTCAAATGATTTTTCCCCTGTTCTCATCTCTGTTGCTTATTCTAGAATGGCATCAGTATGATGATATTGTGTGTGCAAAGCCTTCTGTAATGAAAACCGTTTGGAAGATGCTTTCTTTAGATAAAAACAAAGAGTTGGTGGAAGGGAAGATAATAGCTGCAAATATTATGTTGGAAAATATCTTCAGCATTCTTGGAACCTGGAGTCCCGACAACCTGAGAAACCTCCTCTTCCAGCTGAGACAGTTTTATGTTGTTACAACAAACCCATGGGTATATGATGGCAGGAAAATGCCATGGACAGAGTTAAACTTTGGCACACAGCAGGTAATCTGTTTTCTTTTAACAGGTACTAGAAAACAGACATTCAGTTAGTAAAAACAGAACTTTAATTTTGCTTTTGACCTTGTTGGGTAAATTTTGCTTTTCCAGTCAGAAAACTCAGGTGTGACAGAAACAGTAGGGATCCCCTTGGGGTGACTGCCACTGTCTGCCTTGGGAACTTCAGTCACACCTTTGCAATTAGGTGCTGTTCTGAATATCCCATGCTGATCAGCAGCAGAGCTGTGATGTGTGGTGGCTTCTTACTTGAGTGGGTGTTGTGTCTGGCTATTGATTTCCTAAGCCTGGCCCTTTAGTTTTGCTGCCAGTCACTCTGTCACCAGCTGCTCTGCACGGTCTTGGACTCCAAGCCTGCTTTTTTTTTTTTTTTTTTGAGACAAGCTTCTCCTGGTCCAGTTCTCAGCAGTGATGCAGACAGTCCTGAACTTCCTTCTGGAGTCCTGAATTTCTTACCTGGAATAATTACAAAATGTGGCAGAAATGTCACGTCTTTTCTGGAGCTTTGGACCAGTGTCAGGGCTGCTCGTTTCTAACTCTCCTCAGCCTCCCTCTTCCTGGTGATGTGGGAGAGGCCACAAGATGGCACACCCGCTCAGCTCAGCAGAGCCCACAGGTGTTTCATATCGCTGCTGGGTTTCAGAAGGGTGATTTTGGTATTGCCAAGCACCACAGTACTATGGACACCCTGGACGTGGTTCCAGAGTGGCTTTTGGGGTCTGTGGGTAAGCATAGAAATCTCTCTCCCTTCACTGACTCCCAACCAAGCCTGAGTCCCCTGGGAAGCTGGAATCTGCTTGCCAAGTAAGGCCATGGTGTGCGATGGTGACCGAAGGCAGCACTGGGTGTACAACTGCTCAGCTCACTGGTTCCCTTCCTGAGACCTACCCCGGTCCCTTGATACTCCCCAGCTCTGCTGGGTGTGGGAAGGTATGGCAGTAACTGAGTGATGGGAGCTGGTAGCACGGAGAGGGCTACCAAACCGTCACAGGTCCTGGGGTGCCACGCCTGATGTTCTGGTGGTGGTCAGTACCATGTATGCTTAAATCCTAATGCCACCATGGTGCCGTGGAGTGTACAGGGCTGTCGAGTGTCCTTGCAGTAACTGGCAGAAGAAAATGGCTTCAGAAGAAAAAGACTTGTTGGGGCACTAATGCTGTGCTTGGTTTGTTTCTTCCTTTCTTTATCCTAGGTGAATGATCTGCTGCTAAAATATATGAAGAAAATAGCTCTTCCTTTCCTTGCACCAGAACATGCAAAAGCATCGCAGGAGGGCATAGTAATAAAAAGTAAATTAGCTCTGGGGCTCACCATTCTCACACTAGTTGAAGCGCTCGGGCTGCCAGCTTTTAAAAGTGATCTGGCTGACCTGTGTAGCCTCTTGTGCTTGGATAAGGTGTCACAACAAGCCGTACTGGATGAAATTCATCATATCAAAAAGGCTTTTGCAGCAGTTACTAGGTATGTATGTAAAAGGTAACTAACTGGGCTGGTTTCGCTGCAAGCGTAGCACCCTGTGATAAAGCAATAAGGGATTCAGCTCTCTAATGTCAGAGAATCAGAAAAAAAATCAGATTTGAAGGTATCTTTGGAGGTCTCTATTCCAGCTTCCTGCTCAAAGCAGGGCTAACATCCAGGCAAGGTTGCAGTTGAGTTCAGAAAAACTCCAGGGTTGAAGACTGCACAACTTCTGTGGAGCACCCTTATGTTTTTCTTTCGTCCAAACAGGATTTCCCTTATTGCAACTTGTCACTGTTGCCAGAGTAATAGATTGAGTTAGAACTACTGGGGGTTTTTTAGATATAGAAATCTTAATTGTTATCCTTTTCTGTCAAGCAGTTTCTGGCTTCTTACCTGTTTGTTGTTCATACATACAAACTCCAGTGATCAGGATCATCATGTGTTTACTCCTTCACATTTAAATGCCATATTTGGATTCTTCATGTCTCCTCTGATATGCATCATTACACGTGTTCTATTAATTTTTCCTCGGAGTGTGTGCTTATTAAACTGTTAGTTAACTGCTTATCTGGTACTCGAATTTCTGGTTCTTCACTTGCACAGCTGAAGCTATTAAATTTCCTTTTGGAGACCTTTGCAATACTTCAGCCCAACCAAGGAAGCCAAGAATTGTCCCTAGAATGGCTGGCTCTGTGCATTTTTGTCACCTGAGCCCTGACTGAGCTGGGGGGGCTCACATGGGAACTGTAGATAAAGTATTGGCACTTACTGCTGTATTAGTAGGGTTTGTGCAGATTGAGTCTTAAACATTTACCATATATACTCTTCAATGAAGACAAGATTGAGCTAAAATAATTACCAGAAGTTATCTGAAGGTACATAGCAAGATTGAGATGTAGCCTTTCCCCTGCACCAAGGACATTTTTGATTCCTGTAAAAAAAACTATTCTTTCATTGTGTGTGTGTGTTTTGTTTAGTTTGAAGGTTCACCTGACAAACCTGTGCCAGAGATGCATTGATGACCAAGTAGACCAGTGGGTGTGGATTCTTCCTCTTCTGCATTTTGTTGCTCCTCCTTTGCAGCATGACCACTTACCAATGGAGGAAGATATCTGGGCAGGGCTGGAAGGGCTTCCATTTGCTGAAACAAGGAAGAAGCAAGATGTGTGAGTTTTCTAGAATTACTAGTTTTATCCAGTGCCTTGACATTGTACTCAGTGGCGATCAGCTTTATCTCCTTTTTTTTTCCTCCCTTGTTTTTAAAAAATAAGAAATGTAGTATGTTGATGGTGGGTGTTTGGGATATATGAACACAGACCATATTGGTTGCTCAGAGACTATGGTGTGTAGCAAAGCTATGCAGTGTATTACCCCTCATACACAAACAGCCCTTAATTCTGCAAGCTGTGGCGCAGCTTGCGCAGTTGGTGATTCCTAGCATGAGTTAAAGCAGCTCATGGTATGCATTGTGCAGAACTTAAGCAAGACCTGGAGTTTATTTTCCTTGACTGATTCTGCTTAGTAGTTTGACACTGCTTCTGCAATCACTGGGTCTTGGGGTCTTCTACTGATCTTTAGCTGTAAATCAAAAAAGCACGGGAATGAGAATAAGAGTCCTCCATGGGCTGAACAAGCTCTTAGCCTTTTGTACCTTGAAAACTTGAAGACTTTGTTTTATCTTCCCTCCAGGGGGACCCTACTGCAACTAATGAAAGCAAAGAAATACTTGATGGAATTTGATAGGACTCTGGTCAAGTCCTGGTTCTGTGTGCTGCCCCTGGAGAGCCTGGCTGAATTTATAGAAGACTTCCCCTGTGATTTGTTAGTTGCTCTTCAAGGTGTTTCTTACAGATTGGAGAATTTTGACCTTTTGAGGAGCAGTTTTGAGGTTTGTCTTCTGGCAGCTTTACACAGCTAAGGAGTAAAGGCTGAAACTGGGCCGTAGTGTGCCTTTTAGCAGAACTGTCACTGAAGGGAATGTGATTGGTAGCAGGTCAGAGCACAAAGAGCTTAAAATTTAGCTAAAAGCAAAAATAGTTGCTTTAAAGTAGGACACTCCTAAGAGGAGATGAGAGGGTGTATCAGTAGCAAAATATGTTGTTGGTACTGATGAGAGAAGGGTCTGTTTATCTAGATTTGCTTTTAGTCACTGATGGCAAATATTTTAATCCTGAAATCCTCAGATGTCTGCCTGAAACTATTTTTTGCACAGCTCTTGGGGGTTTGGGCAAGGTGCTGCTGGTTTGAGAGATTTTCCTGCCTGTTGTGAAGGCACCTGTATTTGTGTGAGGACAGCAGGAACTGGGCATTGCAGCTAATAATAATAATAAATTTTAAACCCCTAGATTGTAAGAAGTGCAGGTTTTGTTTGTACAAATAATAGCCACCTATATGTTGACTTTGATATCCAGTAAATAATTTTTGCAATTTTATAACATACTTATAGAAGTGTTGGAGAAGGCATGGAAGAATACTGAATTCCTTCTTTCACATCATCCCCTATTCCTTCTACATTTAATATTTCTGTCTTTTCATTCTTAGGTAGTAGATAGTCTTATAAAGACACTTCTGCGTATCTTGGATGAGAAACAGGCCAGGTAACTGAAGTGCACTTTTGTGAGAGCATCGTCCTTTTTTATTTACACCGTGCCTGTCGGGTGGGGTTATGCGTGTAGCTTCAATGTGTGCATTGAAATCTATATGAATAAAGGAATCCTGTATTTCAATCCCTCTGTCAGATAGCAACATTTTTTTTAAATTTGTCTGATGGAGGGGTGGTTAGTTACCACGCTGTGTTGAATTTGGTGGGGTTTTTTTTCTTTTTCCTCTGAGCAGAAAAGAAACTTTTCCTCTTTATTCCTGTCCTTCAGAGGTCTGGAATGTCGCCCTTGGCAGTCCTGCTTGACCTGTTGCCTCAAGCTGCACAAGAGGGTCTGCAAGTATGTGAAGTGGGGGATGTGGTTCACGATTCCTGTCACTTCTGCCATGCTGGTTTCAAAGGTTGCCAAACTTCAGCCTGCAGCAGTGAGTACCAAGGAACCATTCATAGGATGATATGAGCAAAATATCTAGAATTATTACAAAAATGGTACAACAGTCTGGTTTTAGATAATATCTATTCTCAGTTTGGAAAACTTAATAGTCTCACCAAGATTGTGGTACTTTCAGAAAGTTGTGAAATCATTTAATGATTTTGATTCTTCTTATTGATAATAATTACATCAAATGCCTAGGCTGGCTGTCATGGGTTTTGTTTTATTTCTTTTTTTTTTTTTTCCCCTTAAACTTATGTTGTTTTTACTTCCTGAAATAAGTGTCCTTAAGCACAAAATATTTGTAAGCATTGCATTTTTCCAGCCTCCTTCTATCCTTTATTCAAGTAGTGGTGGTTCTCTGTTGACTGGGCATATTTGTGCATTTAGGCCATCTCTTTTAGAAATATTTATTTAAATCAGTTGTACATTTCTCTCCTGCTTGAACCTTGAACTGGTTTTTTTTTTCTTTTTCCTCCTTCTGTGTCTGCAGGAGGTTCCAAGTGATGTGCAGGAAGGTCAAGTGGTAGAAGTATTCAGTGAAGCTCTAAGAGACACTCGAACCTGGTTCAGAAATGCTTTAAACCAGAAGTTGTTGAAAGAATCCCTGGAGCATGTGACGTTCTCTTTTTGCTGGGAACTTTGGGTTTGTCGTCTTCTAATAATATGAAAAAAAAAGGTGTTTTACTGTACCTCAACCATGTAGTCTTGAGTCTAATGGCTCTCTGCTGGGAACTGTAGCTGCTGTGGCTGCGTAAGGAATGAGGTGGGGACAGGCGGTACAGACTACAGCCTGAGAAGCTGCATTGTTTTAAACATTATTGGGCTGAAAAGTGAACGGCTATAACGGGTGCTGCTCACCCCACCCTATTTCTCCTTTTCCTCGATTGTTCCAAGAGGCATTGCAGGGATGAGGAGCTGCCCTTTGTTGGTGTTTAACTGGAGCTGTTTTGCTCACCCTGTATGTCCTACTGGCTGTCCTTCGGGCCTTCCAGCGGGCAAAGCACAGAGCAACTCCTCATAGTCTGATGCACTCTGCTCCCAGCCCTGCCTGGGACGATTTCCAGCGTCAAGGTGGAAGTCGTTCATCCAAATGTCTCCTTTAGCAACTGGGACATTTTGACACTGTTTGGGCTTAAAAGCTGGCTTTTGCAGCTCTGGGAGCACTCTTTTTCTTCTGGATGGAAACACCTGGAAAGGACTGCTGGCTGTCTGAGGAGTGTGGGGCCTCTCCTCAACATAGTTCTTTCAATTTCCTTATTTGAACATTAAATCTCAGCACTTAGTGTTCTGGGTTTGTTTGCTTCTCACCTGCAGGCCTGGGATGAATTTGTGAAGATCAGTTTTCCAGATGAACAGTTCACTGAGAGCTGGAAGAAGACTTTACTTGCAGATCTGGAGAGAAGAATTCAGGAGGTAAGGGGGACTACAGGCAGTCACTGCAAGCTGGTGGGCCAAGTTCAGAGTGGATAGACAGTCTTCTGCTGTGCTTAGAGAATAAATTCTAGAGCCTGAATGGGCATGTGATCATAAAAATTGCCACTGCTGTTATAAACCATGTTTTGGAGGCTCGAAAATTGGACATGAAACTACATGTGTCTGTATTCTGAGCATCAGACTCCAGTAGCCTGCTAGTCTGGCTGCAGTGCTGGTCTGTTTCTAGCAGTGACTGATATCCTGATGCTTTAAAGGAAATTGCGTATTTTGAGCAATTACCACTGCTATAGTTCTAAGAAACAGTGGGTGTAAAGTAAGCACCCAAGAACTTACAGAAGCAAAGTTAGCACTTGCCTCTTCATTCATTGTGCAGAGATTGTGTTGTCCAGGCTCCCAAATGCACACACTGTGTAGGTCCCTTCGAAATGGAACTTGTATATCGCATCATCTCTGTTCTACATCAGTTGCAAAATTCTTTAAGCCACTGATTTTCATGATATAATTAGGAAACAGGTATTTCCTGGTGGAAGCTTGACTTGTGTGATTACTTAATATGTATCTCTCCATTTTAGATGGAAGCATTCTAAAAGATTTTCCAGGCATTTATTTGTGTTTCATCTCTCTTCCAGGCCTTGGCTCCACTAGGAAACATGAATTTTTCGATTTAGTTCATTTTATTATTTTAATAGCAGCACTCCTTCATGTTTTCAGAAGAAACACTTTGGAAACTTTAAGTTGATAAGAAATTTCCTTTTTGCCCTATAGGAGCCTCCAGTTAACCAGATCTTAGCCTACTGCTGTCAGCACCACAAATTTACACAATTTGACTCATCCATTGAGTGGTGTTTCCGTAACTGTGCCACAGAGGCTGTAACTGCAGCGTGCCAGGTATTGTATTTCCCTCAAGGTAGGAAAAAAGTAAAATTTCCTGTTGCACAGAAATCCTGTTGCATAGTATAGGGATGTGCATTGTGGTGGAAGGAGAACTGCACATTCACACTCTCATTGCTTTAGTTGCTGTGGATTGTTTAAGTTTATTAAACAAACAAAGATATTGACAAGAAATCAGGAAATGAGGATCCCCTTATAAAGGGTCCATGAAAAATACTTGTAATGCTTTTGCCATCATGGCTTCTGGCGTCAGTCATGTCATACAGCTTTTTTTGGAATATGCCTCAGCACTGGAAGCGTGACTTCTTGACACCAGTGCCTGGTCCCGAGACAAAGACTGACGCAGCCTAATCCAAAACACTGATGCATTCCTCCCCTCTGTCTTCTGTGCCTTGTGTAGACCCAGAGCAATCTGCTTGAGAAGATGTCTTCCTACAACATGGGCCAATTCAGCCAGCTTGTATCCACTATTATTGTGAAGTCGTGGCCCATCAAGAGTGGGCAGTCTGAGAGTAATTTTGATGAGATTTTGCACCATGTGCTTACGTGGCCTGACATCAAACATATCTTCAGCTTTAATGGTATGTCTGTTAGTTACATTTATAGGAGCCTACGAAAAGCTGTTCTCTGCCTTGCCACTCCCACTCTGTAGAGCAGCAAACAAATCCATAAAAATGGTTCTGCTCTCTTTTTATTCCCTATCTCAAAGCTCAAGGTATTCAGCCTGGCTAAGGAAGAGGGAGCTAATATTTTTCTTGTGGTAATCCACTGCAGCCACTTCAGGATTTGTACTGGACTGCTGAACCTGTAGATCAAGTGGATTTGTAGAACAGAACTTCTTTCTCCGAGAAGTTCTAATAAGTTACTGCTACACAAAAATGCAAAGTGTCATGTGAATGGATCAAAATGGGTTGTGTTTCCTCCACAGGTTTTGGGTATGGGCTCTCCATGTGAAGGTGTCTGAATTACTCTCCTGGGATCCTGGCTATTTCTGTTCAGAAAAACATGAGGGGTTGGAGGGTGGTGTGATGCGTTCATGGGCTTTTGGGTAGGGATTAGAATGAGGAATGGAAGGACTCTGTATCATGACACTGAATAGTTATTGATTCTGCCTGGTTTTTGTGAAGCAGGGCTGATCTAGCTTTTATATGCTTTGTTTCTCGAACAGGAACAGACACAAAGCTCCTAGAAAAACTTACAGATGAAGCAAAGAACGTAATGGCCACAGCAAACTCTGTGTTTATGAGTGTCACCGCTGACATCCAGAAAGGGTGTATCCTTGTGAAATATCTGGAAGAGATTTTCCAGCATGAGAAACAGTTCGTCTATATCTGGGAGATAAGTAAGAACACCGTTCAAAGGTGGCATTGTTGTCTTACCGCATCCCTGCAGTGATCAATGGCCTACTTTGTTAACCTGCTTCAGTGATTAGTAATGCTAATTAGGTGCTTCAGCAATTAGCAGTGCTGTCTTTGTCCTTTATGCGGAGCTCCCAGCTCCAGTTTGTGTTGTCTGCATTTCACTGTGGTGTTTGTGACTCTGCAAATCCAAGACTCTGAGTTATGGTTGCAGGGCGTGGGAAGTGTCTGCCTTGTGACTACAGATGAGTTTTCTTTCAGAGCACCAGCAGCTGTTAAGAGAAGACAAAGAACTACTCCAGAGAGAACTGAAAGAATTGCTGCAGAGGAGGCAAGAAGAAGTAACACTTCTCAGAAAAGAGAAAAAAGCAATAGGAACCTTTCTGCGCATGTGTAGGAAGGTGCAGGCATCTGTAAAAGGTAGCGTTTTGGGGGAGCAATTTGAAAGTGGTGACTCCAGAAAACACAATTTTCTTTGAAAATGGCTAGGCTTTGTAAACAGGTTTTATTCTAAACCACAGCAAGGATGACGAGGGGTAGGGGAAGTAAACCTAGCGTGTTTGAGGGATCAAATGAGTGCAATATGCATCAAATGATGTGTGTAGGGGTCCATGTGCCCAATAGCATTTTGCAACTTGTCCAAGCCTGTGTCCAGTTTACTTCATCTAATCCACCATCTGATCTCTCTCTGACCTATCTCTGTTTTAAAGTGGATGTAGGTGAAGTGGAATTTCAACACTCGGAAGATATTCACTCAAAAAGACTAAATACCGTTGTGAATGTGGGAAAGAGACCCCCACAGACCTACTACAGCTTGAGCCCAGAGCTGAAAGAATTTGCCCAGAAAATGCACTCTTTTAAGGATAGCCTGATCTTCCAGCAGTTCTGGGAGGAAGCAGCGCAGAAGGCAGGAGAGGAGTATGAAAGTTCAGAAGAGGAGGAAGAGGACAAGATTGTTCCTGTATTGGACCTTGATAATGTTTTCAGCAGTCTAATCTCCCCTTGTTTTATGAGCTATGAAAGGTTGTATGATGATCTCAGATCTGGAAGTCTCACACTTTCTGCGGTTGATACAATTTTTCATGAATTCACAAATCATCCTGAAGATATCAAAACTGAACTAAATACCATATGTAAACTTAGACCTGGAGAAGACGCAGACTGGGTTGATCAGCGACTTCAGCAGATTCAGCAGTACCATGAAATGCATTTAACTTTTGATGCTGCGAAGATCATTGCCAATGTCAAAGAGAGTTTAAACCTCTCTGGTGACTTCAGTATCCTGGAAAACTTGTTGGACATAGTAAGTATCCATTTCTTCAGCTCTGTACTGTCAGGGTGTTGGCTAGAAAGCTTGGGTAGATCTGTACCTTCCTGCAAGTTTATCTTAGTCGAGAGTAATTTCCTGTCACAAAATGCTTATTTGAGATAAAAATTAAGTGTTCAAACAAAATGCTGTTGTGTAATCTTTCTTAAGAGAAGATGATATTCCTCTGTTTGGGGTGTGGCTTTGCAGAGGGCTTTCCTTTTCCTGCTGGAGAACAGGTTGTATTTCCCATCTGCAGACTGAATATTTGTTTGCACTGATTGCTTTGTAGATAGAAAAGCTTGAATCGTACAAGACACACAAGCTGGACTCTATCAGCCCTGAGCTTATGCTTGCCAAGAGACTGCTGCAGGGGATCACTGTGAACCGTCGTGGGTGTCTGAGGGAGCTGGCCCAGCAGAAGGAGTTTGTCTGCTGGGTCAGAGAAGCACTGGAAGGTGTGTGCTGCTCACCCAGGAATTAGGCAAATGGTACCAGAAGGGATGCCAGTTTGTGTGGGGGCAGAAGGAATGCCATGTCTCTGACCCATCTGCTGTTGGCTTTATGCCTTCACAGCTTCTGGTATTGATAGAATTATACGCATCTTTTACGGGTTTTGGTGTGGAAGGTTCTATGAAGTAGTCCCTTGTAGTCTTGTGTAGCACACAGTAGCTACCCTGCCTGGCAGCTGGGCTCGGTCTGAAGGTTTTTAATGGCTGCCACTATTCAGTTCAAACTGGTTATTTAAGAGAACAGAGGCTGTCCATTTAACAGTTGGAGTTGCATGTCTGCCAGAGTTGCCTTACATGCACAGAGACGCACACCCTTTGAACTGCTTCCATCCTGGCTGTTGATCCACTGTTCATGGCAATGCGGAGAAAAGCCAGGGCCAAGGATGTCAGTAATGTGGATGAATCGCCTAGTAAAGTTGCTGGCAGGGTGGGTGGAGGAAGGTTGTGGAGGAGATGCTGTTCAAAGGCATTCTGTGTTTTCTGTGGAAGCTTTAATGCAATTCCACATCACCACCTATCTCATTTGTTGTTTATTCATGTGTTTATCTCATTTAAGATATAAATGAGCTGAAAGTGTTTGTAGACTTGGCCTCCATCTCTGCTGGGGAGAATGACATGGATGTGGATCGTGTGGCATGTTTCCATGACACTGTGCATGGCTACTCTTCCCTGCTCTACGAGCTTAGGCAAGAGTCAGGGTTTGATGATTTCATGCACTGTTTGAAGAAGCTGTGGCGAGCCCTGGACAGTGATGAGAATCTTCCCAAGAAACTGGTGAGTTCTGCTGGAGCAGGTCCTCTCTGCATCCTCTTGTGTTTCTGTCTTCCAAGAGTGGCTGGAAGATTGACTGCACAGGGCAAATAGCACTTCTGTGGGGATATGACAGCAGCTCTTGTTATTGGAAGAAAAGCGTCTTATGTTTCCATGGCACAAAAATTCACTGCAGCAACTGTAACTGGTATAGCTTGGATTTCTCCAGTGTGCTGCTGAGACTTTCAAGTGTGACATGGTATAGCTTTGCTCTTGCAAGAGTTTGAATGATGATGCAGAAGAGGGAAGGCTTATTCTTTGCAGCAGAACTTGTTTCTACAGCAAGAGGCATTGGAGCACTGTGGGCTCTGTTCAGCCTCCCATGGTGTTGGTAAAGAACAGCTGTGCAGAAAGATCAGGCTGTGGGCAGGTCCTTCACTCCTTTCTTCTTTCCTCATTCTGAAACTCTTATGCCAGCCCAAGCTGTTTGTCCTGTAAAGAAGTTAGAGCGATGAGGGCAGTGCCATGTCTTCTCTTCCCACAGCGTGCTTCAGCTCAACGCTTGGAGTGGTTGAAAACAGTGAAAGAGAGCCACGGGTCTGTGGAGCTGTCGTCTCTGTCACTGGCAGCTGCCATCAACAGCAGAGGAATATATGCTCTCAGAGCACCAGCTGATGGCCAAAAGGTGAGGCTGCTTGGCTTTCACACCCCTCCTGCCAGTAACACTGCTGTTATGTCAGGGACTGTCAGAAATGTACTGTAGCTTTTCTCCTACTTTGCACAGTTCCTTTTTGGGGGCTGCTGCCTCCTAAGTGCCCCCCTTGCTGGGTGTAGCACTGCCTCAGGAGTGGAACCTCAGTGCACATCAGCGCTAATGACTTGTTCTCTGACAGGTTTCTTTGGACAATGTCCTGCACCTCGCCCTCCCAGGGAGCTCTGAGGATAATGAGGTATCATGGAAATACTCTTTGGCAGAGCTCTGTGAGCTGCAGAACAAACTGATGCTCATGTCAGCAAAGGGGGAGCAAGGCTTGGAGGTGGAGAAGTTCTCCGAGGTCAGATTTGAAACTCAATGGGTTTCTGATGTTGGGGCTGGGGTTGGATTTTGCCTTGAATATCAGCTTGTAAGGCTGTGGTTTACAGCTGAGTTGCTGGAGATGAATAGTAGCAGGCAGATAAGATGTTCCTGCCTCTTTGGTTCCCTATTAAGGTAGAACTAAGCTGGAGGCTGGACAGTGGACTGGTATCCTCATCCTCTGGCTCCGTTGGGGATGCTGCTGGCTAGGAGGAATTGCTGTGCTTTTGTAGCAAGTTGGGGATTCCTTAGTGTTTCCTGGGGATACTGCTGTTAAAAAGCCACAGAGTCTTTTGTTCCTGTACAAGGCCTGGCATACCTGACTTGGGACCAAAGCCTTTATTTTGACTGAAAGTCTTTCCTGTGATTTCATGACTGGGACTTGTCTTGGTAAATGAGCTTATTTTTTTTAATCTCTCCTCTATCCTCACACAGATCTTTTCCAATGTCCAAAGACTTGCACAGGCCTTTATAGACCTTCATTCGGCTGGGAACATGCTCTTCCGCTCCTGGCTCGCTCATGTGTATTGTTCACCCGAAAGAGAATCATGTGTTCTCATAGACTTCTCTTTGGGACCAATCCCAGTGCTGGAAGGGCAAGGAGATATGGCAGCTGTGCTCCCAGGCCTCTGCAAGACGATGGAGAGTTTCCTGGAGAGTTGGAAAAGCTTCATGTATGAAAAACGATTCCAGCATTTCTACCTGAACTACTACACTGCTGAGCAGCTGGTCTATTTGTGCACAGAACTGGGGCAGGGGACGGCCAGCCAGGGTGCCTTGATGATGCTTTCGTTCCTAAAACACAACTGCACCGAGCAGGATGTCCTTAGAGCCTCCAGGAGTGAGGCGCCTCCCAGCTCAAGAAAGGCTATTTCTGACTTCCAAGTGTTGCTGGATGGGGAGAAGGACCTGACTGCACGGCTGGAGTGCATCTGGGAGTGCTACATGAGCAACATGGGCTCCTTCCTTCCGAACTGCCTGGATATTGATACACTTGGTGGGTGGCTGAAGAATCTGGCCAGCTGCGGGAGAGAGCATGTCACACGAGACTTTCCACGGGATCTTCTGTATGTTGGTCAGCCCAACCTCATCACATGCCCTCGCTCTGAGGTGCTCACATCTGCTCTGGCTATTTACATGAACAGCCCCAACCAGCCCCTTCCCACTTTTGATGAAGTTCTGCTGTGCACTCCTCAGACCACTGCTGAGCAAGTGGGGCTCTTCCTCAGGAGATGCCTCATTCCCTGCAGTGGAGGAGAGAAAATTTACACCATGCTGTACGCAGATGAGCTGAGTTACGATGTCAGCTGCAGAGCAGAGGAGCTATTCCAGCACCTGCAGCACTACAACAGCGCCTATCGCCTCGTCATTCTGTGCAACTGCGAGAGGGAGCACAGCTACATCCCTTCTGTCTTCAGTCAGTACAAAGTGCACATGACACCCCAGAGGCCACTAGCTGAAATCCAGCGATACCTTCAGCACCACTACAGAGTCGCTCAGCCTTCAAGCTCAGCTGCTTCTGTGTTCAAGGACAATATGTGTGTTGGGATTGTGTCTTCCAAAAGAGCTGGCATGGGTAAGATGTCACATGCAAAGTGCGGTTTGCCGAGTGTTAAAAATCGGAGTGGGGTTCACCTGCCAGGTTTTCTGCCCAAATGATAAGCATCTAGTTAAAAAGAATGATTCAGACTATAGTCAGTGGAGTGGGGTGAAAGCTGTAAGGACAGCTCATCTTGTCCTGAGATAGGCATCTCTACAGATGGTTCATCTTGCTAATCTGACCTCTCTCTACTGACTTACATCATTAACATAAACTAGATAGCTAATGCTGGATAAGGTGAATCTGACCACCTGAGGTTAAAATATGCCTGCAGGAAAATATATGTGCAATGGGACAAGAGCTGTAAAGCCTGCCTGTTTTTCATGTGTAGGAAATATCTGTCTCTTAATGCCCTCTAGCTTTTTACGTTAAGTAGAACTACTTGGCAGGCTGAAAAGCAAACAGAAGGAGGTGGTTCTTCAAACAGTGCTTAGTTAAATTGTGGAACCCAAAGCTTTACACAAGCTTAGAAAGTGATTAGATAGTCATGAGAGAAACATCCATCAAGGGCTATTAAACACAAAGATGCTATCTCTGGCATCGGAGTTCCTGAGCTGCAAATCACTGAAAAAATACTGGGAAAGAGGCACTGTGTCAGCAACTTACCCTGTTCCTTAGCTGTTGTCCCCTATTAGAGATTGGTAGTCCAGTAAGTGCTTTGGCTGTCCAGCTGTGTGTGTTTCTTGTACAAATTTTGAGTCTGAAGTACTTCTAGTGCATGCATACAGGAACACCATCAGACCTTTTTCCTTACAGCAGCCATTCTTGGGCTTTGACAGAATACCACCCCAATGAAAAAGGCTGGCCTCAAAAGGAAAAGTGTGCTACATTATTTTCCAGGAATTAGTGAGAAAATCCAAAACAGTTTTGGTAACGAATGGCATCCTTTGTCAAACTTCAGCAACCCAGGGCAGCTCTTGGGTGTTATCTGTGAATGCCTGCTGCCTCAGCTTCATTCTGGAAAGCTATATAAACCCACCTTTTTTGTTGTGTTAGAAACCTTTCATACTGCTGAGAATGAGTTTGCAGCTTCTAAAAGGTTGGAAGAGACAGCTTTACCCAGACACCACAACTGGGAAGTATCGATGGAATGAACCTACCACAGCCAGCTCCTGCACTACATACAGCATAAAGGGTGTGATGGGATGTAGCCAGTGGACATGGAACGGTCTTCCCATTCCTCGCGTTAATCTGGGGAACAGCAGATGCAGACTACAGCCGACCACAAACAACAAATCTAAGTCATTGGCATTTCCTGAACGCTGGCAAAATTAGTTTCTACAGGATAAGATGGGAAACTTGACGGTACATTTTTCTGTGACCACTGTTCCGCACACACCCCCTCCCATGTTTTGACTTCAGAAACAACCACATAATAGGATAGATTCAAGTCTTCATAAAAAGTAAAGTCTTTCTCAGGTAGTCTAAGCAAAACAAGCCATGTGGATAATGACAACCTTCAGTAGCCAACAACAGCAATGGCTTTTGTTCAGGCTGCAGCTGCTCTAACCAGATTTAGGCTTTCTTCTTCTGGAATTCCTTTTAGGAAGGTTCAGAGATCTCAGAGGACATGATACTTCATCATTTGACTTCCTTCTTTCTATTATGACCTTAATATGATGTATTTGGTATGGATGGCTTTAATTCTTTTGGCGTGTTTTATGATAACAGGGAAATCTCTGTATGTGAAGAGGCTACATGAGAGACTGCAAGCAGAGCGACCTGACTATACAAAACTTTTGAAAACCATCAGACTAATTGAACCAGAAGTGGATGAAGATAAAGTGCTCGAATCTCTCCTGCCTTTTCTGAAGAGAAAACACCAGACAAAGCCCATGATATTCCATTTTGATATCACCTCTTCAGTAAGTACATCCCTCCCACAGGTGTCTTGTCCTAGAAGTTCTGTGTGGATCCTTGCAGAAGTTGTTTCTTGAAAGCTTTTGTTTCTTAGTAATCCATTTCACTAGGATGTCTCTTTTAATTGTTGTGTAAGTAACGTAAAGAACCCTTTACTGCCAAGGTGGTTGAACTCTGGAACAGGTTGCCCAGAGAAGCTGTAGAATCTCTAACCTTGGAGGTATTAAAAACCTGACTGGACGACGTGGTCTTGGGCAACCTGCTTTAGCTGAGCCTGCTTTGAGCAGGGGGGATGGACAAGGTGCTCTTCAGAGATCCTTTGCACCCTCAACTGTTCTATGATTCTGTGAAGTTATGATGAGTAAATAAAGAGGAAATGCATTTGTGTCTTTTCTTGTGATAGGTACAAAATGGAATTCCAGAGTTTCTATTCAAGCTGTTGGTTTTGCAGTATCTGACAGATAAGAATGGAAATATGTGGCTACGACAGACATGCCATTTGTATATCATTGAAATCCTTGAGGTATCACCAGCACCAAAGAAAGCAGCAAGACAAGTATGTACACAGCAATACTTGATTTCTTTGAATTTTGCACGTTTTCATATAGCTGGACATGAGTTGTAGAGACTGTAACTGTAAACATAGCATAGAAATTCTCTGTTTGTGTCAGGGTGTACTGTGCATCCCCATTACAAAATCGTGTCCCCAGTGCTGTACAAGGTGATATTAAAATTAGACTGTAAATGGTATCTGTTGTGGTTTTCTTGGATTGGTAATTTCTGAAGGCCTGTTAGTCCAAGTATCACTGGCCCTACTGTAACATTTATAGGAAACATAAAAATGCAAAATCTAATTTTCCTCATGTTACTTTGCATGTTTGAAAGTACTACAATATTTATATGCAGCTATAAGAACAGAGTGTAGAAGTGACAGGAGGAAATAACAACAGTTTCTTGTGTTTAGTTTTCTTTTCCTTTGATGTAGCACTGAGAAGGGGCTGGGGGTAACAAAGGACTAATGTTACAGGAAGGAGACTGTAGGAGGAAATAGGATTAATTGTTGTGATGCACAGGGGAAAAAGTGTCACAGTTGTATAGGCTAGCTGCTCTTACTCAGGTCTGTGATTTTTAGGCAAGAATACTGTAAGAACAGATTAAATAAACTGAAGATGATTAGGGATACAGCTTTGTGATGACATATTTTCTTTTCCTTTACTCCAGATGTCAGCGAGCCAGAAGTATAATTTCTTTGATGTGTTCCCTAAAGTAACATGCAAGTCTCCCAAGGAAGTACTAGAAATGGAGATGCTTGGGAACCAGTCAGGGGATGTTTCAGACCCAGGAATGGATGAGGAGGAATTTTGCAGTGAGGCTTTCCAGAGACCTTTCCAGTATCTGAAAAGATTTGACCAGGGGTACAATCTGGATACGTTCTGTTACGAATTGGACTCTGTGGAAGGGAACCCAGCAGAATGCCTGCAGCAGTTCCTCCTGCACTGTGGGATTGCAGATCCCTCCTGGTCAGAACTCCGAAACTTCACATGGTTTCTCAATGTTCAGTTGAGAGACTGTGAAGCTTCTGTCTTTTGCAACCCTGACTTTGTCCAGGACACTTTGCAAGGTTTCAAAAACTTTGTTGTTACCTTCATGATTTTAATGGCAAGGGATTTTGCAACACCCTCCCTAAACATTTCTGATCAAAGTTCAGAAAGGAAGTCCTCCAACCTGGAGAACGTTGCAGAAGAAGATCTTCTTCCTTTCCGCATTCGGAAAAAGTGGGAGTCTGAGCCTCATCCATATTTGTTTTTCAATGAAGATCGTGTGTCCATGACATTCATTGGTTTCCACTTTCAGCCTAATGGCAGTGGTGGTGTTGATGCCATTAATCCCTTGAATGACAACATTATCAAGAAAAATGTCATGACTTCACAGCTGTACAATGGCTTGTTACTCCAAAGAGTTCCCTTCAATATTCCATTTGATCAGTTGCCTCGTCATGAGAAGCTAGAGAAGCTTTGCATGGTTTTGGGAATCCCCTGGGTAATAGACCCTGATGAGACATATGAACTCACAACAGATAATGTGCTAAAAATCTTGGCTATTGAGATGCGATTCAGATGCAACATCCCAGTTGTCATCATGGGAGAAACAGGCTGTGGGAAAACCAGGCTTATAAAGTTTCTGTGCAAGTTACGCAGAAGCTATGTAGAGGTAGAGAACATGAAGCTTGTAAAAGTTCATGGAGGTACTACTGCAGAGATGATTTATGCCAGGATCAAAGAAGCAGAAGCCCTTGCTAAAACCAATAAAGAGCAGCATGGGTTGGACACGGTCCTCTTTTTCGATGAAGCCAACACAACGGAGGCTGTAAGCAGCATCAAGGAAGTTCTGTGTGACCACACGGTACAGGGGAAGCCTTTGGTCTCTTGCTCTGGCTTGCAGATCATAGCAGCGTGCAACCCTTATCGTAAGCACACACCAAAGATGATTCAACGCTTGGAATTAGCTGGGTTAGGCTACCGTGTCAAAGCAGATGAGACAAAGGATAAGCTTGGATCTATTCCACTGAGACAGCTTGTGTACCGTGTCCATGCACTCCCACCCAGCATGATCCCATTAGTGTGGGATTTTGGGCAGTTGAACAACTTAACTGAAAAAATGTATATACAACAGATTGTACAGAGAGTTACTGAGCATGTCCCAATGAAGCACTGTGAAGCAGAGGTAATTACAGAAGTGCTTTTTGCTTCCCAGCAGTACATGAGGCAGAGGGATGATGAATGCAGCTTTGTCAGCCTGCGGGATGTGGAACGCTGCATGGAAGTTTTTAAGTGGTTTCACAAGCGCAGTAAACTACTGCTAAGAGAACTGGAGAAGTACCTTGCTGAGAAGAGAGCTCCAAAGACCACTGTTGAGAGAAACAACATTATCTGGTCCTTAGTGCTGGCAGTCGGGGTCTGCTATCATGCGTCCTTGGAAAAGAAGGAGGCATATAGAAGTGCTATCAGCCAGGTCCTTCCAAAACCTTACGATACCCAGAAAAAGATTTTGGAAGAAATATCTCTGATGCAGGACTTATTTCTGAGTGGTGTGCACCTCCGAGATACCATAGCAAGAAACTTGGCCTTGAAGGAAAATGTCTTTATGATGGTCATCTGCATTGAGTTGAAAATCCCTCTTTTTCTTGTTGGGAAGCCTGGGAGCTCCAAATCACTTGCAAAAACCATTGTGGCTGATGCTATGCAGGGCCAAGCTGCTCATTCAGATTTGTTCAAGGACCTGAAGCAGATCCATCTAGTGTCTTTTCAGTGCAGCCCTCTCTCCACTCCAGAGGGAATCATAGGCACTTTCAAGCACTGTGCTCGATTCCAGGAAGGGAAGAACTTAGACGAGTATGTCTCAGTGGTGGTTTTGGATGAGATTGGGCTGGCAGAAGACTCTCCCAAAATGCCCTTGAAGACTTTGCATCCACTTTTGGAAGACGGCTGCATAGATGACATCCCTCTTCCTCACAAAAAGGTTGGCTTCATTGGGATTTCCAACTGGGCTTTGGACCCTGCTAAAATGAATCGAGGCATCTTTGTCTCACGTGGTGACCCCAGCAAAGAAGAGCTCATAGAAAGTGCGAAGGGGATTTGTTGCTCAGCACGAGGGGCTTTGCAGAAGGTCGAACAGTATTTTTGTCACTTCGCAGATGCATATGAAAATATTTGCAGGGCCCAAGACAGGGAGTTCTTTGGTCTGCGTGACTACTACAGCCTCATAAAGATGTTTTTTGCCTTAGCTAAGAGCTCCAAGAGTGAGCCGACGCCTCAAGATATAGCTGAAGTGGTTCTTCGTAACTTTGGTGGCAAAGATGATGTCAATGCCTTGGAAATATTCACATCACAGTTACCAGAAAAAGGAGAAATACATGCTCGTGATATTAGCAGAATTGAGCTGATACGACAAAACCTCTACAGCAGTGGTCAGGATGGTGATTGCAGGTACCTGCTTGTGTTGACTGAGAATTATGCAGCACTGCAGATCCTCCAGCAAGCTTTTTTTACTGTCCGGCAACAGCCAGAAATTATCTTTGGCTCCAGCTTCCCAAAGGACCAAGAGTATACCCAGATATGCAGGAACATCAACCGTGTGAAGGTCTGCATGGAAACTGGCCAAATGGTTGTGCTCCTCAACTTGCAAAACCTTTATGAAAGCCTCTATGATGCCCTCAATCAATACTACGTGTACCTTGCTGGCCAGAAGTATGTTGATTTGGGGTTGGGCACCCACCGGGTAAAGTGCCGGGTGCACCCAAAGTTCCGCTTGATAGTCATCGAGGAGAAAGATGTGGTGTATAAGCACTTTCCCATCCCACTGATCAACAGGCTGGAAAAGCACTACCTGGATATCAGTACTGTCCTGGACAAGGGGCAAAGAGAAACTGTGAAAGAGCTGAATAAGTGGGTGCATGAGTTCACTGCAGCCAACACAGAAGAGCACTTCATAAGCAAGCAGAAGTACAGCCCTTCTGATGTGTTTGTGGGCTACCACTCCAACACCTGTGCCTCAGTGGTCCTGCAGACAACGGAACGGCTGAAGTCAGTCTGTCCTCCTGGGGAACTCCTGTCCTGCGTGAAGAGGGAAGCCCAGCTGGCACTGCTGAACTGCGCCACCCCGGACTCTGTGATCCGCCTCTGCAACTCGGTGGGTTTGTTCATGGCAGGTTCTCTGGCCAATATATACTTCAAGCAGCAGCAACACACGTCTTTTGCAGATTTCCTCCGAGCTCACGTTCATGCTGGCTCTGGGTACCAAACGGTCTTTACAGAGGTGAGTATCTTGGACCATCCTCTCAAAACCCTCCTAACCTGCACTGAGGTTTTTAGTTTATACTGCTAGTGCTGCATTATGGCTACAGCCAAGTAAACTTGATAATGGCCTTGCTGCTGAGTGCCCAGGTGTGCAGAGGTGGGTATTTCAGCAGGTGTGTTGTATCCTAAAGAATCTAATACCTCTGCTATGCATGAATCAGTATTTGATGCTCCCTGACAAGCCGGGGTTTTAAGTGAGTTTGGGCAGCTGATACATCTCTTTACTTTGAAAGTAGCTCTGTCTCCACATACAAAGCCAGTAAAACAGGCCACTGGCTGTAGAAAAAGTCATCAGGAGCCTTTGAACCCTTAGTTCTCTGTGTCTGCCTCTGGTCTTAAAGGTACAAAAGATTTTAACCCAGCTAAGCCACAAATCTCATGGGCCAAATCTCACACAGCCAGAGATCTCATGGACCTTTAATGGGATAGCTCTGGTTTACTTTTGCCTAGTCTCAAAACCAAAGAACTTCAACTGAGATTGGCTGGAGAATTTCTCCCTGTCCTGCCTCACATGGGGACAGTATGCTTTCTCTTGAGGCTGGACTTGCCGCTGCCTGAGAGTGCTGCAGGGAAGGCAACCTGGTAGGTAAAGGCATGCTACTTCACGATACGATTCTCATAGCCCTGGCTGCCCCTTCTCAGCTGCCCCACAGCCCCCTCTGGCAACACCAAGAGTCATTGTGTCTAGCTACCCAGCAGGGGCCCTGGGTTGGTGTAACAGCCCATGTTGACCCTTTGCCTACTGGCAGGTCACAAAAATGTTTTTTTTGGGGTGCAGTTCTGCAGCAAGTTAGCAGCATCTGGGAGCATAGATGAGTAAGACTCTACTGCATTCCTGAGCAAAGAACAAACCTACATCTTGCTCTCCCAGGTCACCACCTTCTCGAGGCTTCTCACCAGTGCTGACGCTGCTTGCTTGGAGAGAGAAGTGCAGGGTAAAGCACAAAGGCCTCAAATCCTGTTCCTGCAGCAGTTTGACACCGAGTACTCATTCCTGAAGGGCATCCGGTGAGTCTGGTTTTGCATTATCATGCTCTGAATAGGCTGTCATCTGGGTGGAAGATGTGTGGACAGAACACTTGGAGTAATGCACATGGAAAAGAGAGGCAAGAGGCCATGCTGTGCTGAACTGAGGACTGGCTTGGTGCAAACTGTGTTAGCTCCATCATACTGAGATGGGCTTTTGAAGTTATACCATCCCTATAGGATGGGTGTTTTAATCTCTCCTGCCGGCAGCAGCCAAAGCTACTGTGGAGTGACTACTTCTACAGTCTTTAATGTTTTGCTTGTACACCTAATGACTTTTTTGAAATCCCCTTTCACTCTTTAGAGATTTCCTTGATGCCACATCAGGAAATAAAGTCCTTATTATTCAGACAGACTTTGAAGATGGCTCTCAAAATGCTCAGCTCATCGCCTCAGCCAAGTAAGTCAAGTGTGCAGTGGTTCCCAGCTAGCTGATCTGCTTGCTGACTCCTCACCCTCAATTATTATTAGTGCTGTTTTGGGGATTTCAGAATCAGGAATGTGTAATCCTTTGTTTATTCTGTAGTGCAATGAATCTAGAAGCATTAATTGTGTTCCAAATAATAATTCATAACCCAAGTAAAAATAATCTAAGATGAGTCAAATTACCAGATAATCCCTTTGAAGTGTGAATTCTTGCCATCGGCTGCAGAAGTCCTGAAGAGCTGAGGATCAGGGTTACCATTCGAGGCATAACTAGAGGTGGCAGGCTCGGCTGGGAGGAAGGGGTGAGCAAATCACTTCTGTCTGTACAGGGGAAGAAATGTGCCCTCTCTTACAGAGTAAAGATTCGTGGCCCTGAACTTTTGTCTGTCTTTGATCCACCAACAGCATTTCCTCTTTGTTGTAGATACACTGTTGTTAATGAAATCAACAAGGTGGACCTGGGAGAAGATTCTGTCTTTGTGTACTTTATTATGAAGCTTTCCCGGGTGGAAGGAGGAACATCCTACGTGGGATTCCATGGAGGTGGGTCTGGCCATCTGTCGCTCCTTACTCTGCAACTGGCTTCAAGCAATCATACTAGAGCAACATTTCTCTCGTTCACCTTCCTTTTTACTGCTTAAAATCTGGAATCAGTGTGTCCTGTGGGTTGTCAGAGCTGCTTCTCTTACCCACAGGGATTGCCCCTGGGGGGTTGCTACCTTAGAGTCCTAGTCTCCTCTGCAAGAGCACCTTGCCTTGCCCACTTGACAGATGAGTCCTCTTTCTACTCAGCTGGAGAGCAGCAAACAAACACAATGCTGACTGCATTGGCATATTGTCCTCCAGGAGAATCCTGAGTATGTGCTTACATGTTCCGCTTTCAGCAGCGAGGTTCCTGCTCTGTGTGTTGGGCTCTAAGTAGTGTCCACACCCTATCAGTCAGGGTAGTGTGTATTAGCATGTTCAAAGTGAATTGCTGCTTTCACTGTCTACATCAAGAAATGAAAGTAAGTGAACTGTGAATGTGAACTGCTAGCCCACAGGTATGGGGAGATAATTCTTGGGAAGCTCTTCTAGAAGAACATGCTGCAGGCATGAAATGATTTTTTTTTTTTTTTTTTTTTGTCCTCTGCATTTAGGACTATGGCAGTCAGTGCATATAGACGATCTCCGCAGATCCAAAGACATGATCGCTGATATGACTGCCCTGCAGAACCTCACCATCAGCCAGATGTTCTGTGAGGATTCAGGTAAAACCAAAGGTGAGCTGCATGCTGGCTGTGCAAGCCAGTGGTGTTGATATGCCAGTTGGGAAAAGGGGAGATGAAGTCCTAGACTTGGTGCTAGTGGAACTTTTGCCTGGTACAACATATCTAATGATTTTTCCCGGCTCAGCATCTGTTTTTTTGGCGGCGTCACGATATGGCTACCAACTTGTATTTGTATTTAGTTCGCTACTGCAACTTTGGGTCGTGGTTGTCAAGTAAGTTAATTTAGTAGTTTTCCCTTTTCCTGTTGACAAAAATGTGGTATTTGCACTGCTCAAAACTCTGAGTACTCTGTCTCAGCATAGGAGGCAGCAGATGCTGCCTGGCAGAGACCGCTGACAAGGAGTCGCTCTGGAGAATCTCACTTGCATGAATATAGATCTGTTCACCTAAACCTGTAGGAAGGTTAGAAAAGACTTTTTCTTTCCCTTCAGCTTTTTCTTATGCTTTTTCCTTTCACCATGCTGCCTTACAGGATTCTGGTAGAGCTTAGTGCATTAGCTCGCAGTGTCATATTTCTTCTAGTTCTTGCTGCATGAAGTTTGACAGTCCTAGCAGCTGTGGCTGTGTTTAGAGAGGTGGGTCTCAGCTACTCATGCAGGTGATAATGGATCTCTGACAGATGTTCTGCTGCTCTAGGATGCAGTTGCTAAATAAACTCTTACCTGACTGATGCAGAAGTGTACTACTTTCTAATAGAAATTCTACACCTTAGCTACAGCTCTGCCTGTGAGTGGTGAAGAACAGGAGGAAAATGAGGTGGAGATTGAAAAACCAGTGCCAGAAGCGGAGCACTATGAGGTCAGTTCAGAATACATTTATTTGCTTCTCAGCTGTCAATATGGCTCGCTGCTCTTTGTCATCCATAGGTGCAATATACCTTTTGTATCCCCATTCACTTGAAATCCATCAGGAATATTATTTGCATCAGGAACGTTAATGATCAGACACAAATTTCTCCCCCTGCTGCCCAATCAAAATCAGCATCACTAAAATAGTAAACCATTCTAAGGACCCACTAATTCCTTAGTCATTTCATACCCCTAATTTTTTTAAAAAATCACTTTTAAAACCTTCTGTTGTCTTTCTGCACCCTGAAGCTGAGAATTGCGCTTCTGAGCCTGCCACTCCAGCTGTTTGTGCTTTCCAGTTGAGGCGTGCATTTGAAGCCATGCTGGAGTTGGCTGAGGACTTTGCTGAGCCATGTTAAGACTGGCCCGTGTTCCTCTGACAGCATCAGCCAGAGGATGCCCAGTATGAGGGTGACTACGTGAGGCTGTTGCCACTCTGGTGCCTAAGCATCTCCCAGGGAGGGCATATTTTCCCTAGTCATATTTATCATTTCCACTTTTGTGCCTGAACTGCTGAGTTTTCCCACTATAGGAAACTTACCTTAATATAAATGCTGAGTTACATGCCAATTTGAAAGGGCCACTGAAGTTGCGTTGTGTACTTGACAGCAAAAGAAGAATTTAGATTTGCAGCCTGAGACGAGAGGAAAACTGAGAGATGGGATGCAAGGGGCACAGGCCCTTTCTAGAGAGCACTATAATTGTTTTAAGAGAGAACTGTTGGCAGCAAAGGTGTAAAACTGAAGAGTCATGAACTTGTTTTCACACTGTTCCTGTGAAGGGTGAAATCCTGGACACCACTGTACTCCTGAGGACCTGTGTACAAAGTGCCGTGGGGATGCTACGGGATCAAAATGAAGATCTTAGTCGAAGTAGAAAGCGAATTAAGATTCTCCTTGGCCTTCTGTCCAAAGACGATGACTTGAAAGGTATGTTGCTCCCTGGCTGCAGCAGGTAGTATTCCTGAGCATCTAGGGGACCACCAAAACATATAAGTTAATTCACTGGGGACCGAAAGGTCAGTGGTCCTTGCTATAGCATGGACAAGGTGGATGTCGAGGCAATGTCCCAAGAATGTGTGTGTCTGTGCTCCAGTCTGTCGCTCCTTTTGGCTGTAGGGCTTTTCCTGGAGTTCAGGTCATGGCTTTTTCTCTGGCTATGCTAGCTCTGGTTGCTGTTTTTCTCCCAACTGGCTGATTATTGAGAGAGTTGTGAAATGCTGTGCTTAGTGTGATACTTGGATTTGGATCCAATGCTAATAGAAGAGAAAATGCAAGTTCCCTCTTGTTTTCTAGCCTCTTTCCTGAAGATAACAAAGGCTCGTCTCTCCAACCTTTTGAAGAAGCAAGAAGAAAATTCCCTTCACCCCAAAAACTGGGTGCTTCGGGAGGCTTCCAACCTCAGTGCTCTCCAGGAGGCAGGCACCTTCAGGTGAGGACAGCAGCAATATCTTGTAACCTGCAGGCTTCCAAGAAAAGTCTGCAAACGGCAACTGTGCAGCAAAGACAGCAGTTTTGTGTAATCTGAATATTTGCAGTGTCAGTCTCCAGTCTGTGCTGGAAGCTCTCTGAAGGCAGTTTTCTCCTCTTCTGGCTCCTCAGGGAGGGTGACTTACAGCTGAATGGGCTGTACTGGGGCAGGAATGCACAAATGCACAAGTGCTTTGAGTGGAACAGTGGGATTACAGGTGAGCTATGAGTGAGAGAAGTGTAGGGGTTTTTTTGTTGGTAGTGGTTTTTCCTCTTAAAAGCAGGATTAGGACTTTCTGACATGCAAATGCCAGCAGTTTTTCTGGACCACCACCTCTTGATTTGCTGATGTCATTGCTTACCTTCCCTCTGAGTTTCTTGGTCTCTTTCTGCACCCAAAGGCACACCTTGTGGAAGCGAGTCCAGAACGTGATCACTCCATTCCTGGCTCTCCTGATTGCTGTCATAGACAGAAATGGCAATCTGGAGCTGTTGGTCAGGCCGGCAGCTGAGTGGGTGACAAACCTGTGGATGTTCATCTTCAGTGATACAAAACTTCTGACTGTCCCTTACGGTGTGGGTAAGAACAGGTGAGCCACTGAAGAGAGCAGCAGGAGGGCTTGGCTGGCAGCACTGAGACCAGTCCAGCACTGGCTTTAAATCCATATGGGAGATTAACACTGTTGGTTGCTCCCCTGTGCTGTGCTGAAGGCAGCATGGCAGTTCTTGGTGACTTCAGAAGTCTGTTCTTTCTACCTTATCTCCAGTACTCCTGGGCTTTGCTCTCTAGCTCTTGGCATGCTCACACTTCTTACCCAGCCCCTGAAGCCCACATGTCCTGCCATTACAGCCCTTTTGCTGGGGAATGCTTACTGAGTAAGTCCTGATGCTACACAGTTGGCAGGATCAGCTGTATTAATCTTTCAGTTCTTTCCCTTTCCCTCATCCCCTTCTAGGGCTAATTTCTTGCTTTCTGCAGCTTCCTGCCTCTGTTGTCTGAACGTATGTTCCAGGCAAAAGCGCAGTGCATTAATGACCTTTTAATCTCGTAGCTCTCAGCCAGAGATAATTCTGGTGCAGAACAACATGATGGTGTCTGCTGATGCTGGGAATGAGATGCCCTTCAGCTGGAGGATAAAGGAGTACTTGGATGAGATGTGGTTGGAAGCTCAATACATCCAAAACACTGAAGGTTAGAGCCTGGCTTGAGCTTGTGGCACAGACCATCTCCACCCATCTTTCCTGTAAACTCTGGTCTGTTGCTCCCATGCCTCTACCCTTCTGTGACCCTGGAGTCACCTTCAGTCCCTCTGTGCTCATATGAGCCAGCAGAGCTTTGTGCAACTAGCTTCTCTTTGTACTTATCACTATTAGTCTTTCTCATACATTCTGTGCCCTTGTATTCAAAATGCTGTGGAAACGCCAAGAGTTAATGACAAGGTGAGATTCCATAAATACGACACTGGTGCCTGGGCTGAGAAGGCCTGGCCTCAAACCCCTTCTTAGTGCTCTGAATGAGGGGAGTGCTGTGTGCGTCCATATTAATTAGGTGTCAGTCTCTTTAGGATAGAAGCTGTGTCAAAGCCAGCCTCCTCCTAATATTCGGCTCTTCTTTGCATTCTCATTTTCCAGACCAAGCTGAGAAGTTTGTGGATATCTTCCAGAAAACAGCGCTGGGAAAATTTATCTCTGCTCTGACTGAGGAAGATAGGCAGATGCTCTTCCAGTGCTATATCACAGACTTTATTGTCTTGACCATTGGTGTGTCCTCCCTAGAGGAGCTGCAGGTCAGTATCTGGAACAAGAGCTGGAAACCCTTTGGATGGAGCAAAGAGCATGATGCCTGTGAACATGCCCTTCTATTTCAATCTTGCCTTCTCAATTAAAATCCCTCTCTGAGACAGACTAACAGCAAGGTAGCTACAAAGAAAATGCATTTGACACAATGGCTGCTGAAAATGCTGAGACCTTACTCAGAAAAGTACTTCCATAGGAGCACCTATGAAAATTGACACATCATTTAAGGCTATCTTTGTAAAGCACTGATTCTCATCTTTCAGGGAATTTTGCCAGGATTTCTGGTACAAAAAGAATTACAAAAATTTTTTTTTTTTTTTAGTTTCGACTTTAACTTTTTTCTAAACTTTCAGTGTCTCCAAATTGCCTTCTTATCCTGCATAGAAGAATGGAAGGCAACATCTCCCAGAAGAGAGGAGACGGTGCCATCCTTGCCTTGGGTCCACCTTGGATACAATCGGTTCAAGAGCCGCCTGCAGAACTTTTCTAGGATCCTGGCTGTGCACCCCCGTGTGGTTGACTGCCTTATTAGCCAGGAAGGATATGGAATACCACATTCAGAAATGGTAGAGTCACTACCAGGCATTTTGTGATCCTCAACCCTGCAGAGCTCTGTCTTCACTGAATTAGCTAGTGTTCAGTCTCCTTTTGATTTCAGTAACAGTAAAGTGGTAAGCACAAGCTCAGTCAGGATCCTCAGTATTAGGAATAATCTGCTATGTTATCGTTACTAGCAGGATTTCAAATAGGTTAGCCTGCTTCCACGTCAGTTAATAGGTTGTGCTAATGATCTCAGCCATGACCATGAGAATTACAGAGCTTAAGATAACCTAGCTGAAAATTATAAAGTAGAACATATGCTGTAGCAAACCAGATTGAGAGCCCAAGGTTCATAAATAATTCTGAAATGCAACTGTTGTGTTATACTTACACCCTGTGTGTATATCTAGGTTTTAGATGTGTTAGCTGCAATGGTATGTGCTGAAGAGCTGGAAAATCAAGTGCAGACAGCCCGTCCAGAGATCTGGCTGCAGAAAGTGAAGAATCTTCGTATGCCCATTGAATTTCTTTGTAAAGAAAAGTATTTACAGAGGAGTGGGAGTCGGTGCCATCAGCTGCTAAAAGAACTTCAGTATGTACCACAGATCTGCTCACAATCTTCGTCTTTTGTCTCGCTATTAATAAGAATATTAGTATAGCCTGAAAGCTGCTCTGCTGCTGCTTTTCTCAGATGAAGACTTTGCAAACCTTTCCAGGTTCCTACTAGGCTCAATTACATACCAAGCATCAAGAACCAGAATTATTTTTTTTTCTTCATCTCATGTCGAGCCTACCTCTAAATCTGGCAGTATCATCCAGTGCATTCCAGCTGGATTCAGGGGCGGTTTAAAACTCTCATGAGGTTCCTGATAACCAGCAATGTCTCCCCTCTTCATCCCATGTGCATAAAGAGTGTGAGAGATGGGGAACTTCACTGTATCCAAGACGGAGTCTTGTCTCTTGGAACACAAGCCCAGAGAGCTACCCCAGTTTCTCACACACCTTGTTTAGTTTAACCAAAGTGAAGAAAGTGTAGTTAATTGTGATTATTATAAATTACTTCCTTGATATAGAAGAGATGTGAGAAGGTCTTTGCAATGGTCTTAATGGTGCTGTAGTGCTCTCTACAGGACAGGCTCCTACACCATAAGCTCACTGTGTTAGGTGCTGTTAACACGTTTTGTCCTTGACAAAAAGCCAGGGCTGATAACCAAAGGGCAAAGCAAGACGTTGCATGAGAAATGCACAAATGCTGTAGTGATGAGCCTGAAAAGCAGTGGGATCATTAGACTGACCTGATACTGCACTCCAGTCATGCTCTCAACTCATAATCGTACTTTTTGAAATCACTCTTTTCTTCCCACAGAGTCTGCTGGAACCGGGTTTTCTCCATGTGTCTGTTTGTAGAACATGTGTGGTTTGGCATCAACACGCTGATGCCAGAATTTGAGAATTTAGTGAAAAATTATACCTTGCTTCTTGCCAAGGTAAGCAAAGATGTGATTTCACCTCTTCCCTGTTTGCTGCTCCTGATAACATATTGATATGATACATATACCTGATAATATGTCTCGGGTATTAGAGTGGAGTCATTTAGCTTTGTCCTTTTCCTCTGCAGTGTTTTCAGCACGATTCAGACATGAAGACTCATCCAACTTTTGTTGCAGTGGTGAAAGTACTGTGCCAGTGTAAGGATGAAGTCAGCAACAGACTCTACAGGTAGTGACATTGAGACAAGTTGCAGGGTCCAGTAGGAATATTGCCAATGTTGCTAGCATATTTCTGGGCGTAAGGCAGTGCTGCATACAATGTAATGAAAACCCAATAAAGAGTAATAACTTCCATTTTATTCTGCACCCTGAAGCTCTGCAGTTGACCTTACATTATCTCCTCTTAGTCTAGTTGCAGATAATCATCTTATTAAAGGCTTTTGCTAAGACAACATTGAAGCAATTGTGTTCATTGCTGTTTCTGAATTACAGATATGGTCTGAAGTCATGTCCAATCTGCCTAGGAGAGCCAAAGGATCCAGTCTGCCTGCCTTGCTACCATGTGTTCTGTCACAAGTGCATCAGAACATGGCTAGTACCAGCCCAGATGCATTGTCCATACTGCAGAGTTGCCATGGGTGATATTCATTTAAATGTCTCCGTGGAGCTCAGGTACTCTACCCGGTCCAAGGTGGAAACCTTGCAGTGGGGCTGGTTGTATGAGGAAATTCTGATTCACAATTCTGAAGTTGTCAATACTAGCAGACTGGAGGGGGGGAACTCTGCTCTGCTCTTTCCGGAACTGGAACAGATCATGTCTGTTTTCGCTGTGTTTCAAAAAGGAGGAAATTGCCTTGGCCCCGTAAGAAAACTGTAGTTACAAAACGCTGTAAAGCTAAAGCACTGTCAGTGGCTGAATCGGACAAGGGAACTGCTTGTTGCCTTGGATTGCTTTGTGATAGCTTAGCAAAAAACTCTCAGTAAATGTATCTGGCATCATATTGCCACATGTGATCTTAGTTGTCAATGCGATACAGCCTTTGCAGACAATACTACTGAAGTGTTGCACAAACGCAGCCTTTTGGAAAGCTGGAAAAGTGTCTCACCGTGGTGACTTTTGCCTGTGTCTGCTTTCCTTCATCCATTATTTAAGTAGTTCTGTATTTGAACATTGTCCTAATGCTTTTAACCCTTCCCCTAGAGATGCCATAGCAAAAAATGCCCTGTTCCGGCAGAGATGCAATAACTTCTTCATAGATGTGGTCACTACCATGTGCTTCAAGGACAATGAACCCCCTGAGGCAGAGGTGATCCAAGAGCTCCTTAATCTGCTGTTTGTTCACAGAAGCCTCATGAAAGGTTCAGGTGAGCTCCCTTCATCTTGATGCTCAGCCTCATGGAGCTGATTCTCTTGCCACTTTTTCTCACCTGCCAAACTTGCCTTTTTTCTTATCTCCACAGATCACCCTGCTATCTACACAAAATTTCTGTCCCCATTTAATGATGAGGTAGATGAAACTCCCATCATCCGCTCAGTAATGCTGAAGCTCCTCTTGAAGTACAGGTGAGCGCAGTCAGACAATCGATAGATGTTACACTAGCGAGTGGTTCAGCTTTGTTTTTCATGACCTCATCAAACCAGTCTGATTGTTCTCCTTGCTTCTGTGCTATTCATTGAATTTGAATCATTACAGGTGAAATTCATACTGTGCCTTTGTATTAATTACACAATCTGGCTGCATTGCATGTAGCCTGTGTTGAAGTACTGACCGGTCTGTGCCAAGGTTTACCTAGCTATTTTTAACCTAAACCTGTGCTGAACACGGGTGGCTTGGGTAACATAAAGATAGCCAACTCATTGATATGCTCAAAGTCAGCAAAGCAATAGTCCTTATCCACAGACATTTAATCAAAAATGGTCTTTTTCATGTTTACACAGACCTCTCCATTCACACTAGCTCCTCCAGCCTCCCTTCGCAGTCAGTGCACAGAAAGCCTTTTCTCAGGTGTGATCATCTCCTAGATCAGGTGACTTATGCCCTAGAAATGCTAATTTGGCATTGTTGATGATAAAAACTTAGCTCAGACTGCAAAGCTAGATGAAATCTGGCAAAACATGGCACAATTGCTTTTCCATTTTTCAGATGGATCCAGAGTGACCCCCACCTGTCACATGGACATAACTAGTAGTTCAGTCATTACTTAGAACATAAGTAGTAGCTGTCAGTATTGCAGTTGTGGTAAGAGGGTGTTTCTCTCTCCCGTAGCTTCAATGAAGTGAAAAATGATGTGCAACGCTACCTGTCCCGGGTAGAGCACAACGAGATCCTAGAGAATAATGATAAAAAAGAGCTCTACTTGCTTTTTGTCAACTGCCTGGAGGTAAGAATGCTGGGTAGGTTAGAGCTGGGCAGTAAAACTGTTGCAGGAATAAAGAAGTCAAGAGTAGAAATTCTGTAATTTTAGGCAAGTTTCTTTCTGCATGTAAACTAGCTGCACAACTGGAAAGCCCCAAAGGAAGATTATATCAAATCATCTGGTCAGAACCTGCTCCCCAGTAACTAGCCTGGCTTCCCGAAGGAAGGTTGGTGTGTGTTTGCAGCATTATGTAAATTATTCTTTCACTTGGACACCTTGGACAGGTGTCTTAAGTGTTAAGTGAGGCCCAATAAGACTCTAACCCAGGAGTGCAGCAAGCATGGACATTTCTAGTTGCAGTAGTCTACTACTGGACTACTTTCTTGTTTTCACAGATACCTTGTTTGCAAAGCTTTAGATTATTATGCTGTTTGGATTGTTCCCTTTCCTCCTCTGGCATAACTTTTGATACTTTGGACAACTTTAAACAAACTTGACAGTAGGGTAGAGGTTTCATTTCTTACAGTTTTCATTAAAATGGTGACTTTATAGATAAGATCAAAATTTGCATTCTTGCTAAGGGAAAGACAGGTGGAGCTTGGAACATGTGATGTGTGTTTCAGCGTGTGCATGGCCAGTCAGCGCGCTCATAACTCTCTTGCTCAGCTACAAGCTTAGGAAATATGGGAGACAGCTCAGGCCCATTGCTGAAGAAGGTGTTTGGTGATGTGGCAGAGGTTTAGGATAAGCACCGGAGAGATCACAGGAAGGAGCTAATGGCATTGGGGTGGAGAGTGCCATGGGACATGAAAGTTTCGTGTGCTAACTACAGAGAGGATGCATCGGAGATACACCAATGCACAGGACATCTGATTTAAGCGGTTCTGCCACTCATGCAATATTCTGGCCCATCTTTAGGATTCCATGTATGAAAAGTCTGAGGGCAGCCTTGAATATGAGCATATAAACTATCTGGCTGGAGACAGAGGCTTTCCAGAGAACTATCTTCCAAAGAGCAATCGAGAAACTCCTCAGGAGTCATCCGTTGAGTATCTGCAGGCAGTAGCCAAGGTTCGCTTGTACCTGAGTAAGGCTGCCGAGCTGCTCTTTGACTTGCATCAGCCCACAGGTAAGTCTAATTATTCTGCTATCAAATGGAAATGCTGTACGCAGAGCAAAGTCACCATGGGAGATGGGCTGGACACAGTCAATGCACCTGTGCTGTGCCAGAACTTGTTTTGATGCATGGCCAAGGAGAAGTGCATCAGGTTTTTTCTTTTCTCTCCCATTAGGAGTGTCAGTCATTATTTGTCCTCTTTACCATGTATTAGAAGTGCTCTATAACTAGTAGCAGGGCTGTGCCAGTGACTCCTAGGGTGAAGGTACAGAGCAGTTGTGCCTTTGGAAGGAGATTTGTTTTATCATCCAGATGTTAACAGTGAAATTTTATTTAGGACCAACTAAATTGAACTTTAATGAATAAATAAATAAAACATAACTGATGCTTCAGATACATGACTGCTGTAAGGCTTATTGTTTTATATGAATAAGAGCTCTGCACGGCTAAAAAGGATGATTTTTTTTTTTTATTAAAAAAAAATAAGTAAAAGAAATTTTGAGCTGACTGACTTGACCTAGTAAAGGAGAACAGTGTGTGGAGAGTCTCAGATACTTACACAGTCCATGAAGCATCAAAGTGTGGCAATGTAACTAATTCCAAGGGACTTCAGTGTCCAGCCCTTGCACTGAGGATGTCAGGCTAGCAAAATACACCCCAGGAGATTTTTCTTAGGGAGCACCATCACCTTGGCAATTGAGACAATGGAAAGCCATTATTGAGCAAGATGGAATTGCTCTGAGAATGAACTAGCGGTAAATGGAAAAACTTGTCCTTGAGACAAGGAAATGGAAGTAGACTATGTCATTCTCTGTTGAAGAAATTAATCATTGTCAAAAATCCAGCTGAGGAAACACTCTAGATAAGCATCTGAGGAAGAGAGAGCTCTCAAGGTCTCCTGTGTAATTAGTCAGTACTGATAAAAGGAGCTTGGTGCTACAGCTAGTGCTGACAGAAAAGTTTTACAGGGTAGGATGTGGTTTTGCCTCACTTTTTTTTTTTTTTTTCTCCTCCAGAGCAAGACCACGTAGAGGAGAAGCGGCGTTACTTGGCAAATGTGAGGATGTTCTGTAGCCTCTCCAAGAACAACTGGCATCGTGTTTACGTAGTCCGGAAAATTGCTAGTCAGTATGGGATTGAATTTGCTCAGAAGCTTGTCACAGATGCACAGTTTAACTGGGTGTTCCCGGTGGAAATTCTGCAACAGGTAAAGGACAGGTGTCTCCTTGGAGAAGGCTCTGGTCTCCTCTTAGTCTTCAGTTTGTGCTGCTTTGGGGTGTCTCTACTGTTGCATGGCTTAGGGGACTCTGCAGCGGGAGTGGGTGTGAAGGTGACTTATCGGCACTCTATTGAATGGAGTCTGTTATAGCAGTGAGAAACCATTTGGGTTGCCATGCCTGCCTGCCTTCTCTTTGCAAAAGCTGAAATGCCACAGTTCTTGGGAGGAAGAGGAGATTCTGCCTTGTCTAATGGCTGGTTAATGTCCACAGTGCTCACCATGGGCTTTTTTCCTTTGTAGGTACAAAACAGCCAGTCTAATCACATCGATCGTTACCTGTCATGTGGTGAGAATTACAGAGTCCTGCGTGATGCTGTGGGAAAAGCCATGATTGAGTGTAAGACTGAGGGTCTTCTAGAGGCAGAGAAGGTAGGGCATGTTCTCCTCACCATAATCCTATTGTGGGTTCTGCGTGGCCAGTGTTTAAGCTTTATGTGTTCTTGTTGGCAGTGTCTCTTCCAGTGGCCTTCACTTGAAAGTTACTGTGGCTTATGCTGGCAGACGCACATATGTTTGCTTTACTTCCTCACCTGTGTTCTAGCATACGTAACTCTGAGGTTATTTCTGTTGGTTGCCTCATCTCGCTTTTCTCCCCTTGTAATCTATCACAGCAGTTTGTTTTACAGTAAACAATAAAGGCATCTTGTAGCCAGCTGATGGGAGAGTAGGCAGATAATCGAAGCTTCACGCCCCTCTCCCTGCCCATATCTGCCTAGCCTTGTGTCTTGCCATGCAAAAATCAAACGGGTGATCTCTGTGTAATTGTAACCTTTTTCCAATATGTATTTTGTGTATGAAAATCTTCAAGAAGTTGGCAAACAATGTGCCTTTGAATGTCTCTACCATCTATTATATACTGGTTGTGAATTTTTTTTTCACTTGCGTGTCAATTTGATTTAAAGGCAGGCACGTACAGGTTGCTGTCTAGTGAGATCGCAATTCCAACTAGATGTTAGAAGAATAAAATACTTGAGAGGTTTCTGATGTAAAACTCTCAATCAGCTTGAGAGCTGTCAGATACTCATTGATGGCTTGAACAGCCATTTCTGCACTATCCCCCTTTGTGCGGTGAGCTTTACCACAGACCTGCTGAAGCCTGCGTATCCAGTAACTTTAGCTGTGACAACTATTGCCTGTTCTCTGCCATGTCATCAGTTCTTCTTTTCTAGGCATCTAGCAGCTCCCCGGCTGTACAATCTGCCCATCTGCTCCTGGCTATTTTCAGGGAGGTCACTGCCCTCTATGGAGTTAGTGACTCTAGTCTTCATCCCAAACAGCAGGTAAGATACTTCACTTTGGAAGCTTGTGACAAACATGCCTCATTGATAAGGATGAATAAGACTTGAATAATTGGTGGAAGAGCCTTTTGTTGTTCTGCCCTGTTGTGGTTTAACACCTGTCAGCAACTAAGCACCATGCAGCTGCTCGCTGACTCCCCCGGTGGGATGGGGAAGAGAATCAGAAGGGAACAAGAAAGAAAACTTGTGGGTTGAGATAAAGGCAGTTTAATAGATAAAAAACCCAAAACAACAAAAAACCATACAACAAACCAAAAGCTGCGCGTGCAAGCAAAGCAAGGAATTCATTCAGTACTTCCCATGGGCAGGCAGGGGTTCAGCCATCTCCAGGAAAGCAGGGCTCCATCATGCGTAACGGTCACTTGGTAAGACAAACACGGTAACTCCGAACGTCTTCCCCCCCCAGCTTTATATACTGAGCATGACATCACATGATGTGGAAATACCCTTTGGCCAGCCTAGGTCAGCTGTCCTGGCTGTGTCCCCTCCCAGCTTCCCATGCACCCCCCACCTCCTGGCTGGTGGGCCAGCGTGAAAAGCTGGATAGTCCTTGACTGCTTGGCAACAACTGAAAACTTCAGTGTGTTACCAACATTATTTTCATCCCAAATCCAAAACATAGTCTCACACTAGCTTCTATGAAGAAAATTAACTCTATGCCAGCTGAAACCTGGACAGCCCCAAATATGGTTATGTCCTGATCTGAGCAGACTGGAAATGTTTTCAAAGCAGAGGCACCACAGCTGATAGTCCTTTTCAGTTTGCTGGGCAATATCATGCTGGTCTTACTTTTAAATATGTGCTTTCAGCAAACAGATGCTATGACTAAGTTCATCCAGAACTCCCAAGTCCTGAATTCTCCAGACCTGCAGCACTTGGCAGCTTCTCTTGTGATGAATGCACTGCCATCCCTGAGAGTGGATCCTCAAAGCTTCAGCCACAATGGAGCACTAATTGAAATGGCTGTTCATACCACAGCTGTCTTGCTGTGTGGGCAGAACCCTGTCCTGCAGCCCCTGAGGAATCTGGCGTTCCATCCGCACACCATGGAGGTAAAAAGATTTAACTCAGATGGCAATTCAGCATATTGCTATGTTTTTCATGTATCTGCTGGATACTCTAACCTAAGCTTTCTTAACGTCAAAAGCATCAACTTACTGTTCTAGGTGTGAATTACTGATGTATGATTATTTCAGTGCCATTGGGATTAATTAGCACAACAAGCTCTGGACTAGTACCTTTTAAAGATAACTCTGCATCCTGAGCAGTATCAGGCAAATACTGTGAAAGCAGTTGGCAGGTCCTGCTGTGGAGGCCTGCGTGCTCTAGAGGATAATGACTCATGGAGCCCTAGGCTGTCAGAGTGGAGGGATCTGCTGCTCTACTTCTGGCTATCCAGGGTGTAAGGAAACATGGTACACACCAGGGTACACCCGGCCATCCCAAGAGGAATCCAGTTCAGGATGTCTAGAGAATACACATTCAAGTCTTAATGATATTGACAGTTCTTAAGAGTGGATTTTCAAAGGTAGGATTTGAAAATGTGCATGTACATCATCTGCATGACCTCTGCTTTCAGATGTCTCTTGTTCCCCATCATGAATAAGGAACCAGTGAGCAACTGCTACAGGAAAGAACTGATTTATATATTAATTTGTCACCTTTTTTTTTCTGTTTCCTCCTTAGCACTCTTTTCTGCCTACAATGCCAGAAGATATAATGGCTCAGGCGAGGGCCTGGGAAGGAGTGGCCGCTCTGCGCTGGTACAGTAAGTGCTCCTCGCTGGCTGTGAAAGAACTTGAAGGATAATCCTTGGTTTTTGAATGAAACTGTTCCAAATGTGAGGACAGACAATCTCCTCAGCATGCATTATCCTTTGTAAATTAAGATTTGTGGCTATGGTTTATTGGGTAATGCACCAAAGTGCATCAAGCTTCTGTTTAGTCTCAAGCTTATAGCTGGTTACAAAGTTTGAGAGTGCAGAAGACCTGCCCTGTTACTTCTGGCAATGTTAAAGTGGTGGGAGCAGAAGAGGAGCGCTTTGCCACCTTCCTGGCCAGCTTTCAGTTTTCTGCTTTCTGCAGTAGGATCTTACTGCAGACTAGGAATTCAGGGGTGGAAGCATTCAGGCTTACCAGCCCATTTGGTACTCAGTAGGAGAACCTTTCAGGCTTCTGTTCCTTGTTTCTCAAGGAGAGGAGCATGGAAAACTTCCTCTGGTTCCTATGTGGGTCTATCACTCCTTTGAGCTTCCGGACTGGCAGTGCTCTTCTTTACATCTTGAAGCATACTTCTTGCTCCAAGATGATGGTGCCTATGAAAGGAAATAACGGGCTTCATAAATGTCTGTCTGATAATACTGTCCTCTTGTTTCTCTTTCTTGATAGCGTGTCCAAATGGCCATCCCTGCACTGTAGGAGAGGTAAGAATTTAAGACTGGTGGGATTTTAAGCAGGTGGTGTTTTCAACAATAAACTGTTTTGTTTTGTTTTGTTTACTGGTTTTAATGTTCTATTGCACAGCCATTCATTTTCTAAACTGTATTGTTAATCATTTTGCTATTGTAATGTAAAATTTAGAGTAGCTCTAACACAGCTTATACCATAAATCTAGGAAAAGAGAAGCAGAAGTCCTTTGCCCAGTATATAGCATTTCTTGTATTAACCAATTACAGCTTGGATTTTTGTTTCTTTATCTTCTCTGCTGGAAAGGTTCTTGCTCTGGAATTCAGTGTTCTCATTTTGCTTTTTGCTAGTGTGGCCTCCCTGTAGAAACTAGCCACTGTCTCGACTGTGGTGCCCGAGTTGGAGGGGAACAGCATAAACCACTGCGTGGCTTTCAAGAATTCCGGTATGCTTTGAGTCATTAACCTTCTCAGCACTACTTTCAGGGCAAAAGGTACCAACCCCTTCGTGCTGCTACCTGAAAGGTGGCACGTGGGATTCCCGTTAGCTCAGACATGGGCCTCTGCGGGGAAGAGGCTCAGCTGTTAAGAGTGCTGGTGTAACTCTGACTTTGCAGAAACTGCCTTAGCATAAGATCTTGTCAAGCTGCTGGTTTAGGGCTTTTCATCTCCCTGCTCATCCAGGCTGATGTAGGTTATGTGGTTCTACACCAACATATAGTAATAGCCAATATTTTATTAAATGGATCAGCATGACTGAAGAACTTCTACCAGCACTCCAGTAACCATAACTTGTGCGCCCTCGTCTGCGGTTCTCTGGATTAGCACTTACAGCCTTTGTGTAAAAATGTTAAAGTAACTAATTCTAACAGCCGTGGCTTCTTGTCTGTCCAGCACAGAGTTGGCTAATCTTGCCCTACAGGGCTGGATGTTGCCTCTTTCATAGAAAACATGTTAGGAAGGGGTGTCCAAGGAAGAGTAATCAGCCAGCAAAACCAAATTGGCTTATTTGTATACAAAACTTACTGGAAGTCCTTATTCCCGTGTAGCACTTCTAACTGACAGCTTTTGTGGCATTCGAAGAACTTACAGGTCAAAAAGACATTACTGGGTATCACAGACATCTTGTATGTGTGTTTTGTCAAGGTAAAAATACTGTATATATACACTTCCCAACAGGAGTAATGAAGACAGAACTCAAACTGGCCACATACTTGGAGATGCACAACATAGAAAAACAACAGGAGTGTCTGATCGGGCCATGTCCCCAGTTGTCTTCGTTCTGATACGCTTGCTCACACATTTGTCAATGTTGCTGGGAGCCACAAAAGATCCTCAGGTATCTTCCGATAATAGTTCCAAGTGGCCACATGAAATGTAGTAAAACCTTTGTATGGTGCTGGTCCTTTTCATCATATTGCCAAATAACTAGGGCAGTCTCTCAAGATGCAAGACCCAAATTCACCTCCCTCCTTGCCCAGGAGTGATTTTTGGTTTCTTTATACACATGCATGCAAGTGTATGCACACATACCTGCCTTTATTTGTTCAAGTGGTAGGAATCCTATAGGATGGAGTTGAGACTTTCTAGTAAGAGTGTAGCTCTGCATGCTTTGTGCTTGAACTGGATGTTATTAGCTATGCTTATTCTTCACTTTTGTTTCTCTTTAGTCATTGCAAAAGATTATCAAGCCACCAGTGCACAACTCTGTGAGTTTCCTGCAGCAGCATATTCAGGAGGACTTGGCACAGTTGACAAAAATTTTAGGGAAGAGTGTGGATGAGACTATCAACATCCTTCATCTTGTCCTTGGCAGCTTCCTCAAGGACCCCCATCAGCACCCAGACCAGTGTAAGGAAATAGCGCTTCTGCAAGCTCTATCAGTGTTTTAAGAGCAGCAGTTACTTAGCTTCTTTGCTAACAGACCATTTCCAACAGGTAGTAGCTGAGCTGATGAAGACGCTCTATAAATTTGAGGCTTGTTTCTTACTGCAGGGAGTGAAGAATTTTTGGCTGTTTCCTTCTCTTTTGGTCAAGTACATGGGGTTTGCAAGGTTTGGTGGATAACTCTGAAAAGGAATTCTTGAATAAATAACCTCATGACACATTGAGAGAGCTTTCAGCTCATAAGCAGAGGTACTGCTCAAAGCACAGTGGCTCACACTGTATGTAATCTATATACTGCCCTCTAAATGACTACCAAGAAGAAGGGTTCATGGTAGAATCTGGAGTTCAAGTTGACATGAGTCATTGTGTCATAGAGGGATTTATATGTATTAGCCATATTTTTAGTGTGTGACAGCTCAACTCAGTATTTCAACCTCTGTTCTTTGGTCTGTCAATGATCATGGTCTGACTTTGAATAACTTTTTTAACCTTTATGGGTTTATGAATGACTTGTATAAATGTCCACATCATTCAAATGAATGACTGGACTGAAGCTTCTGAAAACCTGCGATCGCTGTGCTGTTTTGGATGACACTCTCCAGCTAGATTAAGATACTTGTTTAGCTTCTAGGACCTCTGTAATCATTCTTGGCTCATCATGTTAACTTGCAAGGATGTCACATTGGGAAGCTTAGAGAATCTGTGCTTTTGTTTAACTGAAATATTGCAGATGTAAGAGACTATTCCTGTTGCAGGGCCAGTTCAGTTTGATGTTCTCTCCACGAAGGAGAAGAGAAACAAATGGGAAAAAAATGTTGCACACACAATTATTGTTCCTGAATTAGAGGTGAGAAATTTGCTGTGTAAAATTTCAGTAGCTGAGCAGTTCAAAATCCACTTATTTGGAAAGCTGCCCTGCTGTAATATCTGTGCTACACTTCACCCAGCTATTCCTAAAGCCAAGCCATCTGTGACACAACTGCAGGTTAACTTTAATTTGTAAGGGTCAGCCAACTTTATTCTACCTGTGGAAATGAGTATCTGAGACTAGAGTTGTGCCATGATGATTTTCTGTTTCTGGAAAAGCAGAAAGGTCTTAGCTCAGTTGAAAGTATGTGTCCAAGTGAGCATGTGGTTGCCCCAAATGAATCCTGTCTGCCTTTTTTTTTTTTTTCCCCTCCATCAAACATAATCTCAAGAATGAGAGACAACCTGTGAGTTGGATGAGCTGGAGAACAAAAAATAACTTCATGGTATAAACAGCTGTCTTGCAGTATGTGTTTTACATGCCTTCCCAAGGAGTTAATCTTCTGCTCTGAAATACTTCTGTGTCAATTAGTCATCAAGCTATCAGGGAAATGTATTTTAGTGAAGGTTCAACATCCCAATTCTGATATTATTATTTTCTTTTAATGCAGGATTTGGATAAAACACTTCTGAAGTTAAATAGACAAATACAAGAGGATGAGAGAATTTCTTCCAATCCAATAGTGAAAATAGTGTATGGTGACCCGGTCACTTTCCTGTCCCAGATGCCAAAAGACAGTCACATACATCATTCCAAGATGTGGAGCTGCCGAAAGAGGATTTCAGTGGAGAACCTGGGCCATGTGGTCCAGCAAAAGAATGCCAAGGACACTGTCCCTTTCCTTTGGAAGTTTCTGCAGAAGGTGGGTGTGACACAGGGCTGAGACTGCAATGTTCAGAAATGAGTTCACAAAATCATGGACTGGCTGAGGCTGGAAGGGACCTCTGGAGGTCATCTGGCCCAACCGCCTGCTCAGGCAGGGTCGTCTAGAGCTGCTGCCCAGGACAAAACCACTGTTTGATTATATGGTGTCTTTATTCTCATAACTTTCTATAATCTTGAAAATAGCACATGTGAAATATTTTCCTTTTAAAAGGACAACCTTACTGACAGGCCCCCTTTGCTCTTCCAGGAAACAGAACTGAGGCTGGTTAAATTCTTACCAGAGATTCTGGCTCTGCAGAGAGACTTGGTGAGGCAATTTCAGAACACCGCTGATGTCAAGCACTGCTCGATCAGAGACTTCCTCAATGAACCCCTCTCAGGTGAGAAGACTGTGCCAAAACTGTAATTAGTGAAACAGAAAGCACTGGATAGTCGAGTTGAAAATGAAAGTGAAAATTTCTCTTGAGCTTGCGATCTTAAGTGCTCATGTTTTCCTTTTAACTCCCATCTAAATGAATTGGAGTCCTTAACCCTGGAGTTATGCTTGGAAAGCCATCAGTTGGCTTTAAAGAGAATTAAGCACAGGAAGATTGTTCACAAGGGGTGGCAAATCGGAGATAGGCAAATAAATCCCTGAACGCAGCAGTGTATGTTGAATTTTTAAGCTCTGCTAGGGCCTGCCCAAAAGGTGGAATAAATTTCCTTCCCTTCCACTCATGGGCAGCATACAGACATTTTGTGGCAACTCCTTCAATTGTACTTATGTAAAATTATTTAAATACTTTTCCATAAGTACTTAAAAATATAAGGGTCATGCAGAATCAGACAAAGGATCCATCCAGCTTGTAGCCTGAGCCAATAGCAGACAGTAATGGAAGAATATAAACAGAGCAAATGACTCAATTTGATAACATTAGAAAACTTTTTCATGTCTGTTTAGTCTCTTTTGACCTGTTTGAGCAGTTGCCTAAATTTCTTATATTTATTCTTTATATTTAAATTCTTCTATTACGGATTTTCATGGTGTTGCCAGTAAAAGGTGTTTCAGGGACTCGTGTGTCTGTTATTCCTCAGATGTGATGAGGGACCTGTTACAGAGGAGAGTGAATGTGTTTCTCTCTGTTTGGAACAAGCTGAGAAGCTCGCTGGACACCAATGGTGAGTACCTTTCTTTCCCAGCATTGTTCTGAGAGTGATGGAAGCAAGGGCTTGCTAGCTGTCAGAAAATGCTCCGCTGTTACTACCTTACGCCCTCGACAGTTCAAGTTCCTCCCATCAGTGATGCTGAGACGTATCCTCAAACCTTGGCCATTAAAGGTTTAAGATGATCTAGGTGCAAATGGAAGCATTTGTTTCCCTCTTGTAGTATTCTCACCTGAACTTGCTCCCTTTAGTTCTTATAAGTAATGGAAAGAGTGCTGCTTTTTTCAGGTTGTATACTTTCTCCTGACCTGGGTCAGCTCAGGAGAGGCTGGCTTGTCGTGGGCTTGTCGTGAGGTCTGAGCCACCTCAAGCATTCTTCTCTGCCTTTTATTTCAGGGGAAATTAAGCTTCCTAAAGGCTACTGTGATGCTGACCTGACCCTGGACAGCAACCTTGAGGTCCTTCTGCCACGTCGGCAGGGGCTGGGCCTCTGCTCCACAGCCTTAGCCAGTTATCTCATCAGTCTGCACAATGACTTTATCCACTCGGTGAACAAACACATCAAGGAAGATGACAGGTATGTTGCTATTCCAGCTAGACATTTTTTGGCCTCTGTTGTATTACCTGCAACCACACAACCAGCTTTCCCTGCCTCATAAAGGCTTCTCGCTCTAAATGGAGACGGTTTTCTCGTCTGCAGGTACTTGATCAGTCCATCAGAAGTGGCTGACCTGCACGTGATCAGTTATGAGGCTGAGAGAGACCTGATTCCTCTGATCTTGTCCAACTGCCAGTACAGCATGGAGAAGGGAGGGCAGACGTTGCAGGACTTCGATCTGGAGAGGATCCAGCAGCAAGTCATCAGCAAGCTCCTGCAGGGGAAACCACTCATCACCCTAACGGTAGGACAAGGCAGCTAGCTGTTTTCTGCAGACAGCTCCTTGGCTGATGTTGGAGCTCTGCAGTGTTTCCTGCAGCTAGGCATGCACTGTTGCAGTGTTAGCAATATTACCACAGCTTTACAGCCATGGGTTTCTCTCCTGACAGGGAATACCTACCCTTGTGTACAGACATGATCGGAACTACGAACAGCTGTTTAGTGATGTCAGGAATAAGCTGGATCAGGTGGGTTTTTGCATTGGAGGAAACAGGGCAAGCATGTGACCCCTGACATCCCAAGAAATGTCAGGCTTGTCTTCAGTCACTTGCCTTGTTCATCTTCTCTGAAGGCTTGTGCACTAATCTCTCAGCATGTCTCGAATGTGTGCAAACTGGCTTTCTTTTGTCAGTCAGGATTTACAAAGAAAAGGGATATAGCTAAGCATTTTCAGTTTCCTAAATCTGGGGCTCTGCTGTCTTCCATGACTTTAGCAACTTGAGCAGCAATAAGGAATGGCTGTAAACTAATATTAGCAACTCCTTTGACTTCATGGTTTTCAGAGTGCTCTCCCCAGTTCTGTAATGAACACGATCAGTGGGGAACTACAGTCTTATAGTGATGTCTGTGATGCTCTGTCTGTCACTGAAATTACCTTGGGATTCCTGGCTATGGCTGGAGAGAACGCTGAAATGCTTCTGACTGACTACATCGAAAAAGTTCTGCAGATGGGTGAACAGACAAACCCTCATGTACTGCAGGTGAGTCCTGACAGCAAAGCTCTTATCCTTACAGGATAAAATCTGCACTGGTTTATACTAAATCAAGCCAGTTTGATCTCTAAGCCCAGCAAAAGTTCAGCTTGAAAAGGAATGTGATAGAATGCCCTCCCCACCATATTCAACAGCAGGGGGGGAAACAATTTTCACTTGCCCTGCAACTCGTGTTTGCAAGGTGGGAGCATCTAATAGCTTGTGGTGCTCAGCAGGTTCTTGCAAAGCCCTACAGAAAGGTCAAGTACGGGGTGTGCAGAAGGTCAAAGTCTTCTCTGCAGATCCAAGCTCTTCTGTCAGCACCAGGGAGGAGAATTCTCAGTTGAGTGTTGGCATAATTAGTTTAATGCTAAAACTGAGAAAAGGGAGAACTTTCTGTTACGATTCAGCTGTCAGTGACACTGGCTTGCCTGGCGCTGAGCAGAATTGAAAATATCCCTTTAACTCTCAAAAGTGGTGGTAGGGGAAGGTTTTATCTCGTAATGATGTGTGAAAAGAGGCCCTTTACTGACAGCAGGCAAAAGCACTATGTTATGACAAGTACATGTGACATAGCCCTATCACTTTCCCACTCCCTTTCATGACACCAAGAAGACAGATTATTGGAGGCAAAAGGGGGAAGAGACAGAGAGAAACCTGTTGCAGATGGGCTTCTAAACCCAGGTTAAAAGGGCTTGATGAACTCCCTGTTCTTGTGCTCCTCTGCAGTTTTGACCTACATGGGTAGGGCAGGGTGTGGACAGGTTCCTAAATACATCCCTTACATCCAGGTTCACTCCATATATGTTTCTTTTAGGCCCTTAGACAATGCCACCTAAAGCACAACATAGCCCTGTGGCAACTTCTCTCTACCCGCAAATCTGAGCAGCTTCTGCGCCTCAAAAGGGTAAGGTACACTGATAACTTCAGTGTCTAACCAGTTGTTTGCTCGTCTCTAAATGAAGTTGCTCAAATGTGTATGGTTGGTTGTTTTTTCCCCTCGCTGCATTTTTAGGATCCTTTCGTAGACATCAGTACAGTCTACAAAGCTGAGCTCAGTCCAGAGATTAACAAGCTCCTCAACACCTTCCTTGTCCACTCAAGGCTGGAAATGTTCCTGCAGGAGCTCCATGAGATGATCGTCCTGAAGTTGAGATGTGTCCAAGCTGTGGATGAATTCAGACCCACATGGAGGTAACAGACTTGTGCAGCCCAAACCAACCCATGGTGGTTGTTACTAACTTAAGCTTCTCTGCCTCTGAAAATTCATGTGATGGAAATGGTTCCCTTGGCAAATGACTGCCCTGCTGGACACAAAGCACAAACATCAACATTAAGAATAGGCAGCTAGTTCTAAGACATACTGCCTGTTTCTGGCAGGTATTACTCTTCATTTTACACAAGCTGTTTCGGGAACACTGCTGGAATATACCAGTAGCTCCTATTCATAAACACTAAAGATAAATACAAGCCCTTCTGCAGTCACTCAGAGGAGCACACTCAGTTTGGCCCTAACAGCTTGGTTCTGACCTGCAGCATCCCATTTCTGGGTTCTTTAGCCTCTATAAGTCTGGCGCTTTTAATCCTTCTCATTACAAAATACACATAGTAAAACTCAGTATGCCTAATGCTGGTGCATTCCTACCACACAAAAATACTCTGTGGCATTTGTAGTTTGCTGTACACCATCTATTAATACTACTTTTGCTCTTTGTTTTCCAGCCTGAAGGAATCACTCATTCCTTGCCTTGATGCAAAAGAGTCAGAGTTAGCTACGGAGATGCAAGATATGTTCCCAGATGAGATTCTTCTCTCTCACGCTACTGCTACATGGAAAGCAGCTGCTCTCTTCAAAAGAGAGCGTAGGGAAAGCTAGGACCACTCACACCACTTTCCTCAAACACAGGGAATTTTAGTGCCACAATTTGGTGAGCTTCTGGAACCTGTTTTTTTGGGGTGGTTTGTTTATTTTTCAGGAACTTCAGTACCAAAACTATGAAGCAGAGCTTAAGCTGCTTTCATGCATCAGAAGGATGGCAGAGAAAGAGAAGGCTGCGTGTATAAGCAGAGACACTTGAAGGCATCATTTAAAAAAAAAAACAAAACCCGACCCCCCAACTCCAACCACAGCTGGTAAAGATGAAGGATTTTTTTAAAAAAAGCACCGTTCCCTAGTGCAGGCTCAGGTTGGGGTTTTGGTGGATTTTTTTTCTTTTTGTTTGTTTGTTCTCCACTGTGCCCGTCCCCCGCTGCCCCTCCCTGCCGCCGCGCTGCCGCAGCCGTGCCGCCCCGCCGGGGCAGGGGCCCGGGGCCCGCGGCCCGCGGCCGCGGAGCCGCTCCGGCCCCCTGACACCTTGGGACCAAATGGAAAAAACAGAACGGCCCCTGCCTTAACCTCAGCCGCCCCGGCGGCACTAGCTGCCGCCTTATTCCCCGGGCAGGGCCCGTCTCCCGGAGCACCCTGTGCGTCCGCCCCGGACTTGTTTCCCAATAAAGCTCGTTCTCGCTCCCGCAGCTCCTCCCGCCTCCTCCTCCGCCGCCGCGCCCGGAACGGCCGCTCTCCGCCCGTGTTCCGGGGAGGTGGCGGGGGGGACGGACACGGGCTTCCGGTGCGGCGCCATGTCGGGGCGCGCAGCGGAGCCGCCGCCGGACGCCACGCTCCGCCGCTGGGAACGGTAACGGCGCGGCGCGCCCTGCGCATGCGCCTGCGGGGGGCGGTGGCCATGGCAACCGTGCGCGGCTGCGGGTTCGGCCGGGCCCCGCGGCTCCCCGCCGCGGCCGCTGTGGGTTCCGGGGTGGGCTTTGCGGGGCTCCTCTCTTCTCTCCTCCTCGGTACCGGGCCAGCCGTGGCGGGGTCCCCTTCCCCTACTGGGCCGGGCCCGGGATCCTCTTCACCGCCCCGCCCCGCTCACCCACGGCCCTCCCGCGGCCAAGCGAGGGGAGCTGCCTCCCCCGGCTCCGCTCTTCGGAGGAAGCGGAGGGGTTCCCGCGGTCCCCCGAGCCCCCCGGTGCTCGGGGGGGGGGGCGTAGTTGTGCCGCTGGGCTCCCCCTGTGCCTGCCGGCCACGGGGCACAGCCCGAGGCCGGGGATCGCGCTGCCCGGGGTGGAGCAGGGCCCCGGCGCTGCGCGAGGCCTTGAGCCGAGGAGGAAGGGGCCGCCTCTTCACTGCGGCTGTGGTCTGTCGCTAGAGAGCAGGCCCAGTTAAAAGCCAGCGTGGTTGAGGAGGACACTGAGGAGTGGCAGAAGGATTCGCGTTTCACAGGACTGGAGAGAGTGGGAGGTGTGGACTTGTCGTATATCAAAGGAGACGACACCAGCGCCTGCGCTTCCCTGGTCGTGCTCAGCTACCCGGCTCTCGAGGTAACGGCCAGTGAACAGCTGCACTCCTTCGGTTTGTGTCCAGGCGTGCAATAACGTGAGGGGTTTAATAGCAAACTTACACAAAGGCCATTATCTACCGTGCCTCTGCCCCACAGGACGTCTGTAGGTTATCACATGCGTGTTCAACAAAGCCTCCAACCGTATGTTCTGCAATAAAGATAAACAGAAGAAAATAACATGTAAGGTTTAGACATAAGTTTACCGGGAATGTGTGAGGCGTTGAGGGATAGGTTTAGCATGCATTCAAGTTAGCTGGTAAATCGGAAAATACCATGATGATCTGTAGTCCATGGTCGGGCACAGAGGTCTGTAACTGGTTTACGTGTATATTGAATATAATCAGGCTTGGCTACTAACCAGAAGGAGACAAAAAGGACCGTTGTTATTCAGTGCCAATCAAGAGAAGAAATAAAAGCATTTGTAGCACTTAAACAGCAGATGTCTTGTTTCTGAGTTCTTGCTGGGAATCAACTAATAATACAGGATGTAACATATAAAAACCTTTCCAAAAGCACCATGAATCCCATATCCCCCAGTAATTTTCCTTGAATTAATAAAGATTTTTTTCTCTTTCTCAGCTTTCAAAATTATGTAAAAATTGTCTTTAACTGTAAAACCTGTAACAAACAGTGAAATAAAGTTTAATATTGACCGCTGGGATTTTCATGAATCGAATTTCAAATCCTGCCGTGATTCTTGACTTGCCCCGCACGAACATTTTTTTGTCCTGTCTTACAGGGTTTCTTTTGGCTTATTCCTGCATAGACACAGGCACCCTTTGATAATGCTCTGACTGGGTGAACTTTGAGGTCCCCTGCTATGTATTTGAGTAGCTGCCCTAATTTTGTTTCAAGGACTTCACTCAAGCAGGGTATGGTAGGTGATGTCCGGCCCTCTTCTGTCAGCAGCCCATTATCCACCCCCTGCACTGAGTGACAGACTGACACAACCCAAGGGCCTTGGCTTTGTGGGAGAGATCCAGAAGCAGAGTATTTTAAAAGAAGATGAGAGTAAGGGATATAAACCAGAGGAGATGCCTCTGAAACAGCCAGGAACCAACCAGTAAAGTCATGGAGGTCATTGTCTCTGCACTGTCTCACTGCTCCCAGGTACTGTACGAGGACTGCCGGATGGTGGCTGTGAGCGCCCCGTACGTGGCAGGGTTCTTAGCCTTCCGAGAGGTCCCTTTCCTGGTGGACGCTGTTCAGAGACTTCAGCAGGAGGAGCCCAAGCTCAAACCTCAGGTGTGGCACATTTCTTTGTCCTGAGTTGAGATGTCATGAGGGTGGAGAGTACTGCTGAAAGGTGTTCTTCTCTCTCCTGAGACCGTGCTGGCCGGTTGTTTTCCACTGGCAGGGCAGAAAGGGCAGCCAGAGTTGTATTGAAGCATCTATTGGCCTTTCCCTAGGCACCAGGGATGCTAAGCTGAGATCAGCCAGGCCTCCCTTGGCAGTGGGAGTCCCATTCTAAGTGCAGCACCAGTGAAGAGTGCTGCCAGCCACTAAGCTCATGCTGCTGGGGCACTGATCCTTGAGTCGGGTGTACACAGCACTGCAGGAAGACCCCTACAGAGAGAAGTAAAAGGACTGAGACAGACTTCTTCCTCACAGGGTCAGCATCACTGTTTGCTTATTGGAGTGGCTCTCGGTGCACAGGAACTAACGTTCCTTTTTTGGCATTTTCAGGTACTTCTTGTAGATGGGAACGGCCTGCTCCATCCCAGAGGTAGGACTTTACTGGAGAGCCCTGCTCTGTCGCTTGAGATTCCCATTGTCTGGTGTCCTGCAATTACAGTGACTTCTTGTTGGCAGGATTTGGTGTGGCCTGTCACCTCGGAGTCCTGACAGATCTACCATGCATTGGGGTGGCCAAGAACCTCCTGCAGGTGGATGGCTTGGTCAGGGATGAGCTGCACAGAGAGCAGGTCGGGCCAGGCTGGGAATTTATTTCCACTCTTTAATATCCCAAGAGAATTGGGACAGCCACATACAAGTACTTCCTAACCAACTGACCTTGTGGGTTTTTTTCCCTAGATTCGTTCCCTGCAGAGGGAGGGAGATACATTCCCACTGACAGGCACTTCGGGGCGAGTCCTGGGTATGGTAAGCTGCAGGAAGTTTCCTATTTGCTTGGCCATCAAGTCTTCGATTTGTGTAGCTGGGAGCGCTGAAGAATGTTGTCTCAATAGTGGGGCTGTCTCAGTGGTACAAGTTCAGGGAGACACAGTGTGAGCAGGTGACCAGTAACACCAGTAACCTTTCTGTGAGCTCAGACATTTGTAGAAAGAGCTGACAGTTCAGGTGTTGCATATATTCATGTCCATGGCTATGGCATCTGAGGTGCCATGCTGCAGCACCCCTGTTCGTAAGCCACAGTCAAGGAGAGGTGCCAATTCTGTAGCAGCTTACCAGGATGCAATATGGGAGCATCTGACTCAGAAGAGCGCCGCACGGGAAACAGGCAGATGTGGGAAACTTCCTGCATCTGGTGTTATTTCAACACAGTCTGCGTTAGCAAGTCTCACTGCTTCCCAGAGCAGTGAGAGGTATTTGGGGAAGGGCCACAGGGGTCCAAAAGGGCATCCCCTAAGAGGACATACTAGGAAGTAGAACAGGTTCAAGAAGGCTAGGAGTTGCCAAATACAGAGCCACTATCCCACCTTCTGAAGGCAACTGGCTAGCTTAGAATTTGTCTGCCACTTTGTATTTGTTAAAATAAGCCTCTGAAGTATTTGATCTTTCTTGTTTCTGAATGCACAGGTCCTGCGTAGCTACAACAACAGCTCTAAGCCGCTTTATATCTCAGTGGGCCACAGGGTGTGCCTGCAGACAGCCGTGCGCCTAGTCAAGTCTTGCTGCAGGTACCGGATCCCGGAGCCCATCCGTCAGGTACAAAAGCAGGGGAGCTGAGGAGGGGGAAGGCAGGCCTGGAGTAGGGAAGCAGGCAGTAGAGGGGACTGTGGGTGCTAAGCCTGTGGCGATGTTTCAGAGCCTTGGTTTGCCACCCATCTGCACCTGGCAGTTCTGCAGCTGGCACCCTTCTTGCTGGCCTGTTCTCCCCAGCCTGTTGTGGTGGTGGTTACGTGGTAGTTAACAATCCTTACTTCTTCCTTGTTTGTCTTCTGACACAGTGCCCAGAAGCACACACAGCCCTTGCTGCAGACCCAGCCTGACTGACTTCTTGGTTCCTCTCTGCAGGCAACTGCTGTAATGCTGATGTTAATACACAGGAGCTGGAAATGCAGTTCCTGGGCACGCTGAGCCTAGCACAGACTGCAGTGCTGCTCCTCTGGGCTTTTCCCTGCTACTGCACTCTGCAAGGAGCTGCAGGCTCTGGGGCGGCAAGCCAGCCGGTAGGTGACAGCACTGGATCACCGTCGGTGAGCCGCAGCTGCCACCAAGGCTCAGCTTCAGACTAATTAAATCGCAGCAGGGCTTGAGGAAAGGATCTGGAGAAGTGTAAAGCCTCTGGGACTTCTAGCCTGACAAGCACTTCCCTTCTCTCGGGGTCACGCTGCTGCTAGTGGCTCAGGCCAGACCCAGCGACCGTCCAGGGAGTGGGGCCCATTCAGATGTCCGTGTTCATAACGTTGCCCTGGAACACGCCGTTTGCATTGCTGCACTGCCGTGCTTGTCAGGTGTCTGGCCACCTTTGCTCTGCAGCTCCTCAGAGCAGCACTAAGATGATCCTGCTGAGGGCTGTTACGCAGTTTCTGCACACAGGAGCTTCTCATTGCTACTGCAGTGTTTTCTGAAAACAGTCTTGAGTCTGTAGTTATAAACCAGACAAAAATCTAACACCTTAGACCAAAACAAACCTTGAAGTGTCCAAACCAGAACTGGAGTTCTGGTCTCATAAACCACTACCTGCCAGACGGGAGTAGGCTGATAGATCTTCTTACATAATCTCTTCCAGCAAGGGACAGATGCCTCTGCAGAGCTCTGAGCTAGCTCTGCAGTTCGGCATGTTCAGAGGAAAGGGGAAAAGCATTCCCTTAGGAAACAGAAAAGTGTCTTGGAGCTTTTCATCACCCTCATTTCATTGCCAACTATCTCCAGTATTTGTCTATATTCTGAGACTCTTCCAGTTCTCTAACTGCGACCTTTATTTAAAGTGATGGAATGAATTGTTGTCACTTTCCTTACAGAGAGATTAAAAATCCAAAAGGGAGTGTGTTTACTGTAGAGGTAGAGGAATGGCAGAAGATTAGGACACTTCAACCTTTCCATGGGATTTCTCCCTGTTGCAGTTCCTCTGTGTGGTAACTGTCACAGATCTTGACACAGGGCAGTGCTGGAAGCCTCAGCTCTTGAGCATCTAAAGCTGGAGTTAGGAAGTAGAACGCTGTGGAGAGTCCTGCTGTGGATATCTTCTTGGTCTTTTTGCTGTGGTCTGTCCCCAGGACAAGCTTGCAGACCTGATGGGTGATGTGCTTATGGCTTCCCAGTGTTGTGAAAGACTTCTGAATCATTAGCTCTTAGTTTGTAAGTTCTGTTAGTCCTGGAAGTGTAATGCTCTTAAAAGACCTCAGCTGCCCATACCTTTTTGTGGCTATGTTTATGGTTTGTATAAACCATAAACTGCAGCATGTGTAGCGCTGTGCAACCGTTGGGGGAACTTAAACCTTCTACTTTCCTAGAGGCGTAGCTGGCCCGTCTGTATAGGGTATGTTGTGCTCGTAAGAGTACTAGGCAGTGATCAGAAATGGTTTGATTTGCATTCAGCCCACAATGTGGTTGTGGTGCCAGAGGAACTGTGGCTGTGATACAGGTGAGAGAAGTGATCTTTCAGAGGAAGCAGAAGGAAGTTCATTACCACCTAAAATCAGTAGTTACATCCCACTTAGTCCTTATTCCAGGTATAAGTGCAAGGCCAATCTGGGAGAATTTTTCTTGCATGGGGGTGATCTCTCTGCCAGCCATCTTGTGTGATTTTGAGGTTCTTCCGCAGAGAGCTGGTCATTTGGAGCTACCCAGACAGGGACTGAGGTAGGCAGGAGCTCTCATCTCAGAATAATAAGCACAGCATTCAAACTGAGTGGCACTGAAACAATACCAAGCCCTCCTGAGAGCGACTGCCCTTGCCTACTTCTGGCAGAGGTCAAAACCCCTCTGCAGTGTTTGCCCACGCTCCAAGCCTGCTCAGACCCAGGATCGCCGTGCACAACAGGGAAACAGAAGCTTCTAACACTCTCCAGCTGACAGGGATTGCACTGGGACTGATTCTTCTGCTCTCGCGGTTTCAGGTTCCTGGCTGGCTGCAGAGCAGCCTCCAGCTCACTTGATGATCCTTTTAGCTCCAGCTGGCACCTTGCCCGGCTGGTTCCTGCTGGCTCAGGATGGGACAGCCTGATGTTGCTCCAGCCCACCAAGAAGGACAGAAGTATGCCTGCCCAAGGCTGTGAATTTCTGCAGGTCATTTCATGTGAAATACTAAACACTTGCCCTTAGGAGAACGGAGAAATAAGCCATCATCCCTCTGCTCTGTGTGAATAGCTCCTACTGCCCAGCCGGGAAATCAGATATCCTGAAAGTCTGAACTCCCTTCAGATGTGCCCCCCCACTGCAAGCTTGCTGTGTACACAGGGATCACCACTGCCCCTCATAAGATAGGCAAAGCAACAATTCCAGACCCTAATGCCAGCACTAGGCCTCTCTTAAAATAGAAACAATCTGTGAGGATTATTACAGGACAGTTATCCATCTTATTGATTAGCCTCTTGGTTAATACGCTGGGTTAAGCTGTCCCTCAGCGCTGTGTTAGGAGTGAGGACTGGCCAGTAACTTGCCACCTAATCAAGCATTAGTTTACGCTATCAACAGAACATGGTTGAGGTTTTTCTTCCCTAGAAAAATAGTTTGTAGATGTGACTCTTGCTACCTTGGTCTCCCAGTAGGGACTCTATTGAACAACCTCCTTCTCTTGTTATAAAATACATCACGTAATCTCTTATACTGAAGAGTGATCAAAGTTATTTGTCAGTTCAGTTATGAAACTGTCCAATTATAGAGAGAAGGGAAAAAAATCTCCCAAACAAACCACCCCTTATGTAACCATCTTCCATTCTCGAGCTTGCAGAATTGTTAAGCAGTTGTGGAGCTGTGTTTCCAGCAGTAAGCAGGCAGAGCCTCCACCCGAGAGCTCTGACTAGGAGCGGCAGCGATGGAGGGGTGGTGGGGAGCTGCTTGAGGTACGGGAGGGACTCTTCAGAAGTAGCACAGTGATGAGAGTAGCAAATGCTTCAAGGACAGCCACTGGGGATGCGTTAACCCACTTTATTAGCATGATCATCATATGCTGTGAAGCTTTTCCAGCTGGGAAGGTCACATACTGTTTTTTAAGTGGAGAGGGACACTGCCTTTGAGGTGGGGCACAGGAGCTGTTCTAAAATGTCACGGCATAGCAGTTTTTGAGAAAGGAAGTTTCTAAAAAAGAAAAAAAACTTTGAGGGAATGTAAAGGTCAACTGCCAGTTCTCGAAGTTGTCCAAGAGCCCAGGACCTGCATGCTTGCGATAGCATCTAAGAGTCTTCTAGCATGGTACAGCGCTGGAAAGCTGAACGATAACACTTCTGGGGGACAAGAACATCCAGTAAATGTCCAGCAATGCTTTCTGTAGCTCTTGGGATTCTCCTTGCCCCACTCTGACCACATGCTATCCTGCATTGCTGATAAGACACAGCAGTGTAGTTCTCTGGTGAGCTCAGGAGGGTTCATGTCACAGGAGAGTGTGTCAGAAGCGGAAAGGAGGAACGGGACATTTGCATAGGGATGGGTTTAGTGAGGTTTGGTGATGGCTCCAAGCTCAATTTCAAATGAGGGGGGCAGTAAACCATGAATTTTTTAAAGTCTCAACATTGTTCCTTTTGATTTTGGTACTGGAAAGCAGAGCCCAGAGCATGGATACAGCCTGGTGTGTAAACTGCTCCTGTTGTCTTCCTTGGCAGCTTTGCTTTTGGACTCATGAGGTAGGACAGCGTGAAAAGGTGTGTCAGTCACTTGCCTTGCCGCTGCTGCCAAGAAGCTATAGAGCCAAGGATGTGCTTGTGTCTTGTCTCTGTTTGCTTTTAGTGGCTGTTTTTACCTGCTATAGCTGCATAATTACCATCGCACAGCCAGCCCATCAGGCGCAGAGGCAGGATGAGCCAAGCTCTTGCCTAGGGAAAAGGATGGGCAGCAGACAAGTGGTGCGCTTCTCCATCTGTTGCTGCATCATACAACTGCTGGAACAGAGGAAGGAAAGGGATGGGTACGAGAACAAGCAATGCCAATTTCTCTATTTTCATCCCATGTCCTGCTGAGAACTCATCTGCTAGATTGCCATATTCCTGAACTCCTCACAGCCCTCTCCATAGCCCTGTTCCCCTTCTCAATTTACCTGGGGAGGGCAGAGTCCCTTTTCTCAGCTGATGAGTGGCCAGAAAAGCTAATCCTTTGGGAACATCACAGTGTCACAGGTATAAAGACCATGGACGATCTTGGAGTGCTGTGAGCCTGCAGGCTGCAATGCCAGTGGCAGTCCCTCTTAGCATAGTCCTGGGACACAGCTTCTGTTTCTCTGAGTATACAGTGAAGGTTATTGCAGCAGAGTCCATGGGGCATTCTGCTGCTCTGGGACAAGTCAATAAAACGCTCCAGTAGTTCCTCAGCTTTTGAGGAGGGATCTATCAGCCACCGTCTTGTGCTAAATTGCCTTGCAATGCTGCAGAGATCTGCCTTCGCATCCATATGGTTTTGGCACTCCAACAACTTTCTGGGGACCAGGGGATGTACTGCTTTTGTACATCAGTATAGGCTGAGGATTTTGATAGCTTTGAGCAAAAGGGATTAAGAAGATCCTAGGAAATAGAAGAGTGGGCAGAGTCCTGGGCTGAAGAGGAGTCATTTGTTTTGGGCGTCTTTATCTGCGAGCATTTTGCTGATGCACAGGAACTCCTCAGCACTGCGGAGACCTGTGTGTGATCACGGCATGTGACCCCTTTACAGAGTGAGGGTGGTGGAGCGGCTTCTGTTGGTTCCGTGGGAGAGCTGGTTTACTTTTTGGCGTATCCCCCCTTGAGGGGAGGAAGACTTACCCTGCCCTCAATTTTCTAACAAGTCTGTTCCATCTCTCATCAGACAGTGATGAGCTATTGCTGGGGAAGGCCTGCGAAGGAGCTTAGCTGCTTGTTAACGTTTTCCTGCATTGCATTTGGAAGTGCCTACATGTGGAAGAAGTCATTTGGGTTGGTTCAAAGGATGGAAGCACTAGACCACTCTCAGATTCCCAGCTCTTTCTTGGCTCTGCTGCCAGGGTTCCTGAAAGGGGAATTGCAGTTCTGGTGTAGAGACAGGGCAAAATGGAAAAGCAGCCCATCAATTCAGCAACTCTGCCTTTGGCAGTGAACACCTCTTCTTTCTAAGCCTCTGGAAATCCTTGCTGGCCTGTCACATCCCTGGATGATGAGGAGTAGCCATTCAGTGTAGGTGTAAGGTGCAGGATTCCAGCTGGGTCAGTGCTTGCTGCAAGAACACTCACTGCACTGCAGTGTGTGCTGGAAGCCGGTGCTAGTTCATTCTCTGGGTCCTGTAGAGATCCTTGGTGAAGGCTGATTGCACTCAGCTGCACCCAGGATTTGCTGAGGAAGCCCAGCCTGGGTCCTACTTTGGCTGTTCATCCTGCCGTGCTTGGGGTAGGTCAGGGCTGGGCAGACCTTAGGCGCTGGCTGGCAGGAGCTGTCTGTGCCCAACATCTCGCCTCTTACTCCTCTGAAGAGTACAGGGACAGACAGCAAGGGTTCAGTGAATGTCATTTCTGCTTCTGAAATGGACTGTACTGCAGGAAGGCTGTTTGGTCCAGGACCCTCTATTTCTTCATTTTTAAGCCTTCATTGTCCCAAGCAGCATGCAGTGAGGCACAGAAACCAAACAAGGGAAGAAACACGCAGGTTCCTCTTTGGAACACAGTTGTACAAAAGCTATTTGTGATGTACTGACATCAGGGTGTGCAGGGGCATACTGAGGTAACAAAGGGGAGGCACCAGGCAGGCTGATCCATCCTTTTTTACTTATTTTCCTCCTTAATTCCAGGCTGATATTAGGTCGAGGGAGTATATTCGGAAGCAGCTGTGTTCACCACTGGAGGTCCTATCTTCTGGGCCAAAGAGGTAGGTGTGTGAGCAGCCCAAGCAGCTGCCTCTCCAAAGGGGATCTGCTCATGTAATGATCTTCAGTAATGGCATTAAAGGGACACACAGGGTGACAAGGTGAGCTCAGTGACATCAGGACATGTGCTGCCTCCATAAAGGGTGATTTCTGGTGGTTGTAGCCATGCTACTTCACACGTTTCTTCCGCAAGAGCGCCGTGTCCTAGGCTGGGGAAGGTCATTGGGGATTTGGTCTGTTTCTGGTGTTGGCGCTAAACAAAGCACTAATGCCTACAGGTGTGACAGGAGGGTGAACAGAAATACCCCGCAGGGAGCTGGTTTCTGCCCCCAGAAAGCAAGGGGAGGGTCAGACTCCCCCACTCTTATGTAATGTAGGCCAGCGGCTGCTCTGTTTATCGGTGTAAATCCACAGCGAGTCTACCGAGCCGTAGGAGTTCCTTGTGTTACGGCTACGCTGCCCCTTCAGCACAGTTTACAAGAGTGTTGTTGGGTTCCCTCGGACCCACACTAGTACCAGGCCATACAGGTACCAGATAGCCCTGCCTGAAGAGCTGCTCAGGGATGAGTGAAGTGTGTCAGGACTCAAAGCCCACTCTGCTCTCGGGGTCCTGATGGAACAGAAAGAGTGAAGGTTGCTGGTGGCAGTAGTGAGGGATTGTTTACACTGAGGCAGCTCTTACAGATTCCTTAGGACACTTGGATGATGCAACTCATCGTGCTTTGCTCAGCTCCTCTATTCTTTGAGTCATGCAGCCAGAAGCAAAAGAAGGGGTTTTCTCTGCTCTTGTAGTGGCAGTTGCACAGCGTGGCCAGGCCGTGGGGGTAGCCCTGTGCAGTGCCAAGCTGGGCGTCCCCTGTTTGTGCTGGAGCTTCATCTGTAACACCTCTAACACCTTCCTGCTGTGGCAGATGCTGAAGCTCACACAAAGGCTAGCTAGTTTGGAGGTCTGTGCAACAGAAAATCAAACTCATTCCATTTATGACCATATATCTCAAAACCTGTGTGTCTGAGCCCCTTACTCACCAAGTGACATACTTATTTGGTCTTCCTGGTTTCCACTTTTTTTTTAAGTCTGTGTCCCTTGTTTTTGTTCCTAGCAGAAAAAAAGCGGCTGAAATGGATGATTAGTCTGATGCCAGAAGAAGCTGCAGTGCTCTTCACTGGATCCTCTCCTCCACCAAGGCTGTGGTTCTGCTGAGTGCAACAGCCGAGCGCCACACCAGGGGAGAGCAGTGCAAGGCCGCGTCGGTCAGCATGATGCCAGCCACTCTGCGTGGTTCTGGTGGGCAGGCAGACCAGCTTCTGTTCAAGGATAATGCTTAGGGCATATTTCTCAGGGTTGATTTTTAAGCGCTGTAAAAATATTTGTGTAAACAAAGGTACACTTGTAAGTTTGCTGCAACTTACTTGAGTACTTGGGCAATTGCAGGTGATTTACAAAGAGATGCTGAGGCACTTGGCATAGCTATAAACCAACTCCAGGGCTGGCCTTTGGCTCCCACCACACCCCTGCGGCACAGAGACTTCCCTTCTTGTCGTTTTTGGAATAGCTTCCACCCAGTGCCTGCAGCCTGTGCTCTCGCATTCGCTTTGCACATCTCCGGGGAACAGAAGCCCAGTACGTGGCTCCGGCTGGTCCTGACAGACGGGCAGAGGACGCTGTGTTTCAGGTGGGCGTATGACTCACGAGGGAGGGGACAGAGCCAACAGTCTGCTGCAGATTTTGGAAGAGGCTTGGAGGTCTGAGCTCCAGTACCTGAGAAGCTTTCTCTCTGTTTGGTGTCAGTGGCTTCTGCGTGCCTGCTGCCTTGGTGCCACGCAGCAGTGACCAGACCTCGGTGGCTGTGTGCGGGTCATTATCTGTGCTGGGCACATGGTGCTCTGGTGTTGCTGGTCTTGGTGGGAACTTCCTCTGCAGTGCTGCTGAAGCACGATTCAGACGGAGGGACATTATGGTACCCAGACTCGCTTGGTGTTACTGGCACCTCCCTGCAGTGACCGAGGCAGGGGGTCACGGTGCAGACCAGCTCTTCCTGAAGGAAGGATCATCTCGGGGGAAAGGAGGATTTCCCATCAAGGAGGATGAGGAGGGAGGTCCTTCCTAATACACAAATCAGGCAGGGTGGCCAGATCCCAGGCTTGAGTTTTTGCGGTCTGAGTGGACCGGGAGCACTTGTGTCAGGTCAGGAGGAAGCTCTCTGTGCCCAGACGCTTGGACCAACACCCGCCAGCTAAGCCGTTTGCGAAGCTTTGCTTTAGCAGCAGAGCACAGAACAAACAGCTTCTCTCCCTGAAACAATACAGCAAGTCTCATCCCATTTGCAGGGCTAAAGCTTTTCCTCCAAAGGTGTGGGTTCCTGGATGTATTTGGTGGGTTATTCCTGACCACTTCTGAAGAGCAACAGGAGCAGATACATGAGTTCTTGAACACAACCAAGTCTCTGGCATGTTGTTTTAAAAAAAAAAACATGGCTGTGTAAGAGTCCAGCCTGAAGAGGAGAAAGGATGTTTTCCTGGGATTGGAAAGGGGGGCTCAGGGTCAGGACTCCTGTGGTGTGTTTTAAATGCTGCCAAGCACTTCGCTTTTGCATAAATTTATCTTACAGCTTTTATTGCTCTTTTCTCGACACTGCCTCAGTCTCGGTGCTGATAGAGGACTTCCAGTCCCTTTCGCGTGTCCGGGCGACGTCTGTCAGTGCAGAAGTCTGGGCTGGTCCCTCCTTCAGCGCTACGCCCTGAAACCGGGGTGGGAAAAGGGAGGGAGCAACGAATTTGGCTCCCCTGGGGCCCATCTGGGGAGCTTTGTTGGGCCGGTCCTTGGGAGTGTTGAAGAGGGGGAGAGGTACTGCCAGGGTTCTCCCCAAAAAACCGCTTGCTGACTGGTATGTTTTAAAAGACAAAGCCAGAAGCAGCTGCAGTTTTCAAGCCCCGGGCTAGGAGCGTGCCATCTCCTGGGAAGCCTCAAAGCCATTTTCACATGGGGGTTTGTTACGTGGGTGGACAGAGACTGGGAAGGGAAAAATGTCGCAGTGACAGCGTGCTCCTTTGATCCTGGTGACGTGTGCGGGATCAGAGGGGCTGCCTGGCAGGCCAGGGGAAGAGCAGTGTGTGGTTTTGCGTCCGACGCTGGCTGTGGCAGGGGACAGGGCTGCGGGAGGCTGGTGGGCAGCTCTCCCCAGCCGAGGGGACGCCAGGGCAGCCTTTCGCCTCGCTCCCAACGCCACAGACACAGGTACCTCTTCTGCTGCTGCCGTGTCCCCCGTCTCGAGGGAACAGCTTGGAGACGGAGCCTCCTAAAAGGCAACTGTGCTGACTGCCAGCTTGAGAAGCCAGTGAAACAACGGAACGCCGTGGCAGCAGCCTCCGCTGATGCTGCCGCCTCCCTCGTCCGCTGTGAGGACGCCCAGAGCTGCCCGGGGGGCAGCGGGAGCTCGAGGCCTGGCAGCCGGCCGGGCCAGCTGCTCCACTAGCCCAGCCAATGTGCTGCTTCCCTGCTCCCAGGTGCGACGGGGCGGGGGCCCTGGCAGTGACCTCTTGTGAGGGAGGAGGAGTGGTTGTGTAATTAGCAGCAAGGCCCCCTCTCCCCGCAACAGGAAACTCAATCTGACTTAATGAGGAAGGGCTTTGCTGTGCGTGGCCGTCCGCATACGAGGTCTGCCCGGCCGGGAACGCTCACACCCCCTAAAACCGCCTCCTGCGCTCCCTGCACACGGCTGGGCGCCTGCTCTGAGCACGAACGCCCTCCGCTCCCCTTCTGCCGGCGGCGTCGGGTGTGGGGCGAGCCCCACAGGGCCCCCAGCTGGCGTTAACGCGAGGAACTGCTCTGGGGCCTTTCCCCCGTGGCACTGCCCGCCTGTGCCGGGTGCCACAGGCCCAGCCCAGGCCCAGCCCGAACTCCGAGTCGCACCGCTCCGGCCGCAAATTTACCTCGGGCGTGCCGAGCGCCTGGTCGGGCTCGGCCGTGCCAGAGGAGGGGTCTGTCGGGGGCGGCGCAGCTCGTGCCCGGGGGACGCCCTGCAGAAAAGGGGTTTCCTCAGCAGATGGGCCTGTGGCTCCTCCTGAGCCGGCGGCGCAGCTGAAGCAGGCGACTGTCTGCAGTTTTGAGCTCTGACACGTTGGTGATTTCGTGTGTTTCTGGTTGGTGTTTGACCCCTGGAGGGTCGGGGTGTGCCAGCGGGTGGAGGTTCTACAGCCAAAGATGGGAGCTGGGCTACGTTGATCCCAGTTTCCCGGGAGGAGCGCGAGGCTCTTGCTGTCCTGGCTCTGCAGCGGGCGGTTGCCTCCTCCGGGCTTCCCGGCGGTGTAAGGGCTGCGCCGCCGCCTGCGAGAGCTGGGCCGGTGACGCTGCTGCCGGCGGCCGGCCCCGCGGCGGGGAGAAACCTCTGCCCCGGGGGGAAAAGTGGGAAAAAGCGAACAGTAAGGACAGCAAAAAACCACAAAAAGCATCTCGGTGCACTGCTTCCCCCAGGCATCGCTGCCGCTTCCCTCTGCGCGAGCTGACGTGTCTGCACGCTTCTTGTTCCGAGGGCAGGTAAACTCCTGAGATCAGATGATTTTGGATTAAAGCCACCTTGGCAGGGCTGGGGGGAGGAGGGGTGTCGCGTGGTGGTGGGACCTCACAGCCCTCGGCACAGCCGGTGCGGCCCAGGGCTCTGTCCTGCTTGGGTCTGGCGTTCACCTGTGCCGTGCGATGCTCTCTCAGCTGCCAAAATCTCGGGAGGTGGTTAAGCAAATGGACTAATCTCTGTGTTTGGTGCCTACTCGTGGCTCTCTGAACACAATAAGGGATTAACTTGGTCTTTATCTAATTGGCTTATAAACTGGGAAAGGGAAAATGGCTTTGTAATTCATGAAACCTCCTCTTAATAGAAAATCAGAGTCCAGAGCCTGAGTGTCCTTCCGAAGTAAACTCATACACATCTCTTCCTTTCTCACTCTCCCTTTGCTGAAGATTAGCTTTGCTGGGCGTTAAGTATTTGTTCTCCTTTTCCCAGCAATTTATTGCTGATTTGTTGTAAAGCCTTGCCTTTTGCTGTCACCAGGGATACTTTTCTCTTTAGCATTTCTGTCTGTGACTGGTCAGGAGTCTCCGCACGGGCCTCATTGCTTGGTAACTCCCCCGTGCTGCTGGTGACCAGGGCATAGAAGCCGAAGGGGAGGAAGATGGCGAGGTTAAGGAAGGAGGTTGAATCCTCTCTTGTGGCTATAGTAAATAGGAGAAGGCTGTTGGGATAGTTGTTTAGCTTCTCGCCACAGTGGAACGGTGTACCGTAACGCAGCCCTTGCGCCTCTGCTGTGTGCCTGGAGGGTGTGTTAAGGCTGACGCCTTTTGATTAAACTGATCAGCCATCTCTGCGGCCGTACGCCCCACCGGTGCTGCCGGGTGGGGCTGGGCTGCAGCACCCGCATCCTCCTGCTGCGGCTGGCTGCTCCAGAGCCCGCGCTGTCGGGATATGCCGTGCGGGTTCGGATTTCCTGACCCCCTGCTGCGCTCTCTGGAGGAGATGTGGCACCCCGACAGCTCTGCAAAACCATCCCTGCTGGGGTCGCGCTGGGGGTGTGGAGCGTGCCTAATCCTTCCCCTGTGTGAGAACCTGCTGCGGGAGGGGATGCGTGAGCAGGAACGCTGAAGAACTGCCCGTTCGTGGGAACGCTCGGAGCTGACTGGCCTGTGCAGCCGCCCCTGCACTGCGTCTGCGTGCGGGGCCCGTGGCCGGGGAGCTTCCTGAGGCACGACCGTGCGGAGAGAGCCACGTGCCCCCCAGGGCTGCCGGCCGCTGCCCCACAGCCAGCTCCTTCCTCCAGGAAGCTGGGAATTAAAGCCGGAACCGTTTCTTGGCTTCACTGGCGGGGAGGCTGGAGGGAGTCGCTCGCCCTGCTGAGATGCACATGTTGGAGAGCCCTTTCTGGCTGTCATGCCTTAGACTCGTCAACAGACACAGCCTGCACTGGCTTAATTAAACCTGAGCCGCCCCATGCGGAGCCTCCTCGCTGCCAGCTCGGCTACTGCAGGTGAGGCTTAGCCCTGCACACGGTCAGAGGCTGCTGAATTGCTTCTCCGTGCAAACCTGAACTGGCATAAGGAAACAAACCCATTCCCTTCTGGACCCGGTATTGGTGCCTCCCTTCCAGGCAGGAGCTTCTCGCCTGCCTCCCGAGGGCTCTTGTGGCCACATGTTTTAGAGCTTTGCCCTCTGAGGATACGAAGGGAGATGGAAGATTTGTGCCAGTCAGATGATAAATGATTTGTTCTGCTACAGATTCTGCGGATCTGCTTCCTCCATGCTCTTTTTGTGGACACCTAGAGATCAGAAAGGAGTATCTCTGCACATGCGTTGCTCATCTGGGGTCCCTTGACAAGGGAGAGAAGTTGCTTTAGGATGCAAGTCTGTTTCTTCTTGGATTATTGGGGGAGTCTAGATGAGTAACTCAGTCACAGATGTCTAAAGCTGGGCAAGATGAATTCCCACCTCCGTGTCTGGAGCTCGTGGTAGGGGAGATGCTGCCTGTGCAGTTTGTACTGCAAGGGCTGAGCTCTGGTGACTCAAGGTTTGTATTTTGGGACGCTCATGCCGAGGGCAGGGACAGTGGTTTTGTTGGGATTTTGCCCCTCCCCATCTGCTGATTCTCATCCCTCTTCCCTTTTGACTTGTGCTGGTCAGGTAGATTTAGGAGGGGCTATTTCCCCCATGCTTCCCCAAAACCGGGTCCAGCTGTAGACTGGTAACATCAAGCCATGATTTGGGTGCAGGGCACACCCACTGGCTGCAGAGCTCCTGCCACGAGCAGCTGGGCTTCCCCTCATGTTTCCAGCACATTTGGCTTGCGTAGAGCTGGCTGGGGCAGCCGTGTGCCATTGGCCCTATCCCTTCTGCTCTGCTCGGAGCAGGGAGGCCGTTCCCCAGCTTTGGGCCCCAATCTCTGGCTACAAACAGGCGTTTCTAGCGTTGGTCCTCTCTGGGGGAGCTGAGCCTCATCAGGGCATCCAGAAGCCTCTTGTGCCGTGCAATGCGACGGTCGGGGCTACCAGATGGTGCCCGTGGGTGCAGGGGGCACTGGTGAGGCTGGGAAGCATCATTGTTCCCTTGCCGTTGTCTCCTTTCGTCCTGTAGATAGTTCTCCACCTCAAGCACTCTTCCCTTTGTTGGCCTCGGTTGATCCTCTCTAATACTGATGCAGACACCTCTTGCCAGAGTCCTGCCAGCCCCCTGGCTTTATTTTAAGGCCATATTAATTAAAAGCAAATGGGTGGAATTTCTCTTGACATCCAAATTAATAGCAAATGAGATAATTATGAGCTGTGTCATTGGGGTGATGGAGCAGCTCGTACAGGGTTCAGCCCAAAAGAAGGCGGCGGATCGGCCGCGCACACATGGATCTCTCCTTTCTGGAGGCAGGAGCTGCGTCTGAGCAGAGCCGCGGCCGTGCCCCCCGAGAGGCGACTGGGGAGGGCAGGAGGGCGGGTGGCAGGCGGGGGAATGTGTGAGCACTCGGGCAGAGCGAAGACCTGATTTCTCCGTGGCACCTGCTCTTCTAGACCCAGGGCCAAGCGTCTCTGCCCGCGTGGAGGGGAGCTGGCAGACGGGGCTGTGAGCCTCGGCGGACGGAGGTCAAGCCTTGCCCAGGCAGGTCGGCCCAAGCAGCAGGCAGCTGTCCCCGGCTCGGGACCGCGGGCTGCCCCGCACGGGGCATCAGAAGGGGCGGGGGGATGCCAGAAGGCGTCCACTCCATCTCCTGGGCTACTGGCTGGGCTTATTGGGGGCCAAAGAGCCCAGACTGCTAAGCAGGCATGGCAGTGAGCCTCCTCCCACAGAGCCCAGGCTCAAGGAGGAGGATGGGGTGGCAAAAGAGAAGGTGAAGTGGGGCTGGCTGCTCTCCTGGGGGTGCAGCTGCCCGGGGCCCTGTGCATGCCAGCTTCCTTCCGCGAGGACACGCTCGGAGCGCATCTGTCCCCATTCTGGAGGCCTGATCAGCTTTAAAAACACAAAATAAAGGCCATAAAATCAACCTGTAATTAATTCTTGGTCTAGTTCCCAACTCGAGGGCTTGATGCAGAATGTTTCCTTAGGAACGTGCTTTTTCTTGCTTTTCTTGGACTCGCTGCTTGGCTTGTTGTACCTCTGCCTGCGAACCCCACGCTGTTCACACGCCACTGCTGGCGCTTATGGAGCTAGCACATCGTTTGGGGTTTTTTTCTTTTTCTTAATGTTATATTTATTGAGCACTCCTGAGAACCTTGCGCACGGGAAGCCCCTGGTGAACGCAGGGACTCCTGCCTCGCGCCCCGCCTGATGTAGGTGGTGGCTCTGCCGCGGGGATGAGCATCTCCCGGCTGATGTTCTGGCTGGAGCCGCTGCTCCTGTGTGGAAACAGCTCCCATTTGTGTGCTGATGAGGAGGATGTGATTAACCGGGCCAGTGGCACGTCTGGAGGGAGGGCTGCGTGCCTGCGATGACAGGCGCTGGAAGGAGATGAAAGGGAAGAGAGGTGGTGCTGCAGGCCGGCTCTGCTCCTGTGTCATCGCTTGAAAGAGAAATGTCCATCTTCTTCATGAAGAGCATCGTTGCCCGCTAATAAAATATCAAACGAATTCTTAAAAGAGTGTTTAGGATCTGAAAGCCTGTGATAAATCTGGTAGCTTTGTAACTTGCTCAAAACTATGGTGGGTAGCAACGTGATTAAAGCTCTCTGATTAACACACAAACCTTGTTTGTAATGAGTAGGATTGGGAGGGTTTGGGAAATCCAGCTGGCATATAACAAGGTTTCTCCAACAAATTACTCGGATATCAATTAGTTTGCTAGGTAAATGTCACCTGCTCTCTCTTGGTTTGCAGTCAGCTGGTCCCCGATGACTTTGATGTGGTTATGGCTTGTGACTGACACCACTGCGGCCGCTACAGCCTCGGGGGCAGGCAGTGGGGCAGGGCGGTGCGGGCAGCGGCCAGGCCCTACCCCACCCGTGGGGCAGCATCAGGACCAACAAAATCCCAGTCCCTCGAGGGTAACACCACAGCCTCTGCGGGTGCTCCTGCCTGGGGGTGGGCGCCGGGGGTGGAAGCCCTGCGGTCAGGCTGGTCTGCGAAGCTGTCGCTGCGGCTGGCCGGAGCCTCCTCGCTCCTTCTGACTGAAGGCGGATAAATTCCATTTTGCTGAAAATAGCCTCCCGCTGCCGTGCCGCTTGCTCTTCTCCTCCTCCTCCTTCCCCGGGATCTGCCAACCTGCTCTTGCACCGTGCGGCTGCAGTGCCTGGAGCAAGGGAAGCAGCCGAGGAGGCAAAAGCTGCTCCCTAAATCAGTGGGTAAAGGAGGGCAGAGCCGCCGCGGGAGCGCGTGGGGGACGGTGCCCCTGTTTCGCCCTCAGGAAGGGCCCTGGATGTCGGGTGTGCGCCGGGCGCTGTGCGGTGGACTGGGCTAAGGGAGGGTCGAGGCTGCAGCATCAGGGCTGAGGATTTGCAGCCGGGGTGGCCCAGCACAGTGGAGCGGGGCTGCGGGCACATCTGGCCCAGAGAGCTCTCCTGCGGCTGGAGAGAGCCCGGAGACGAGCTGGGCAGCCCCGCCGTGCCCCGCGGTCCCTGGGGGTCTGGCGGCTCGGCACCCCTGGGATGAGCCGTGAGGTCCTGGGGCTGGGTGCGAGCAGGCGTGCTGTGCTGGGGCGGCGGGTGCCGGGGGCTCGTCTCCCGGCACTGGATGCTTCCACAGAGCTCGCCAATATTAACGGCACTGACATATGGGTGATCTGGGGAGGGAGAAGAAAGGAGCAGAAAGCGTTGCCCACAGTGAAGCACAACCCGTCCCAAATCTAACACCGGTGCAAGAAGCCAGCCCTGTCTCTGGGTGTAGGACGGCGCGGGGAGCTGGAGAGGGGCCGGTGTGAGCTGGCGCTGGGCACGGTTGCTCTGGGCTCTGCCGGGGAGCCGGCGCCCCGCTCCCCTCCCGTGACGGAATAAATCGGCCCAGCTGTGCCCCCGGGGGGGTACGGGGCTGAGAGGCCGGGTGGGCAGGAGGGTGTGTGGCTGTCGGGGGGGGGGTAGGCTGCCGGTCCCAGCTTTCATAAGCATTGAGCCAGCGGCGTGACGGGGCCCTGCGTCCCTCCTCTACCCTCCCTGGCAGGAGGGGACTTGTGGGGTGGTCCAGGCCTTTGCACCCCTCCTTCGCTCTCTGCCAGCCGGGCCGGGGGCGGCCGCTGGCGTGGGGCTGCCCTGCGGCACCTCTGACTTGCGTGAAGGGCCTCGCCAGGATGATAAACGTTACAATCTGCTGCGCGCTATCGCTGACCTCATTTCCAGCATCACGGTGGGTCTTGTCATCTGTTGCTTGCAGCCTGGGTGCAGATGGGCTGACAGGGAGCTAAGTGTGGGAGAGGGTTCCTGGGGACCCCCAGACTGTGCTGCCCCGGCACCCCAGCCCCGGGTGGCACGGGAACCCACAGCACCCGGGGCTGGGGGTACCGGGGCAGCACAGGGTGGGCTGTGGTCCTGCTGCAGCCCATCCTTCCACGGGACAAGCCTCCTGTGCCCGAGCTGGGGCCAACAAGATACTCAGGGTCCAGCTCAGCTTCACTCCTTGCAGATTTCTGCTAAGCAGAAAACAAATGCTAATTACACAGCATAATTAGTGAGATGCCGCATCTATTTTTAATCAGCCTTGGAAGATATATTCTTCCTTCCGCTCTGTGCTCACTGGCAGCCTCTCCCGTGGCGGAGCGGTGCTTAGTCGGGGACCCTCCGGTGGGAAGTCGGTCGCTCTTCCCCTCCACGCCCCTGGGATGGGGCTGGGGTCCCTCCTGGGATCCCCAGCCAGAGGAGCATCCCCCACCAAACTCCTTGGTGGAGTCTGAGGCTCTGCCTGAGATCCCAGCCCCTCCGTAATCCATCAGGGATGGATGGAAAGGATGGAGGAAATCGGGTCAGCTCTGTCAAGGTGGCATTCAGCAGCAGCTGGGAGAATTGCAGGAGGAGGAGCCCAGGAAAAGGTTGCAAAAATATTCTGAGGAGGCGAGATGGGGGGGCCAGCCCCGCTTTCCCAGCAGCTCCCGGCCCGCGGTGGCGGTGGGACGGGGCCTCCCTGCTGCTGGGGGGTGCCCGCTGTCAGCCCTGGCTGGGGAAGGGTCGCTTCGGAGAGCTGCAGGGTGCAAAAAGCAAACTTTGCTCTGAAGTATTCAGCAGAGAGATGCAAAGTGCCATTTAAAGTGGATACCTGCATCTGCTGCAGCTGCAGGGGGTTCCCAGTCCTGCAGGTTGTGGCCCCAGTGGGGTTGTGACACACGTGGCCACAGGCGATGTGTAAGGGGGGGCTGTTTGTGGGACCGCCTGGGGAAAGCTGGCAGCAGGAGAGGCAGCAGCTTTAAAAGATCCAGAATTATCAGGATTCTTCCAAAACTGCTTTAAAACAAAGCCTTGGGGCGGGCTGCAGCAGGGCGGGCAGGGAGCTGCTGCTGCGAAGCATCGATGCTTGCGCCGGGCGTGGGGGCTGCCTGCAGCTCAGCCCTCCGCAGAGACCCCTTCCTCCTGCGCCGAGCGTGCCAGTACCATGGGTTAGGGACGAGGAGACGTTCTTGTCTGCAGCCAACAGGACTGAAGGGTAAATACATCATTGGACTAACTGCAGGGCCGCACGGACGCAGTGGCTGGGCGGTGAAGCTGGATCTCTCTGGGACCCCGGGGTGGGTGTGCACGGGGTTTGGACAGTCCACGCGGGAGGGGAATGGGGCAGGTTACCTGGTGGGAGCCGTTTCCCTGCGGTGCCACCGGCAGCTGAGCAGGTCCGCAGCGTGTGCTGCCGCAGGAGCTGTCGGGCCGGCCCCGGTGCACTCGAGAGCCCAGGAGCCGAGCAGGAGCCAGGAAGGCCGGCAGCGCCCGGGCGGTGCTGGGGGAAGGTGATACCTCCTTGGTGTGGACGCAGCTCGGCCACCTTTCCTCCTGCGCCTCTCGGCTCCCCCAGCCCGCGGTGAGCCGGCCGCCAGCACTCGGGGTATCCCCGCAGCCCGAGCTGCTGGCGATGGTCTGTTTGGGGAGTGGTGCCGGCGTGTCCCCGTTTCAATCAGCCCGTGCAAACAGCCCTCCCCGCTCCGTCCTCACCCATCCCGCCTCCACCGGCCATGCGCTCGGGGCCGGGGCCGCCGGTGTCACGGCTGCCTCCCCTCTGCTGCTCAAAACGATTTCCCTCCCGAGCGGCACCGCGTGCTGCCGCTAACCCATCACCGTGGGACAGCAGCGCTGCCCTTTCCCCGTATTTACCCACCAGGCATCTCCCCAGCTCCGCCAGCTGGGCTGTGGCGCAGGGACAGCCTGGCCGAGGGGGCTCTGGTTTAAGGGGGTGCTGGCGCAGTGGGAGCGGGGGAGATGCGCAGGGCTGGAGGGCTGGTGGGGCTTGCCGGGGGGCTGTGCCTCGGAGCCGGCCGATGCGTCCCGTAGAAGTGCTCCGGGCTGATGTGCCCCGAGCTGCCGTTGGTGGTGGCTGCAGGGGTGCCGCGGGATCTCTGCGGGGCTTTCTGTCCCTCGCCAAGGCTCCCCAGCACCTCACGGGCTTGAATAAATCCTGCAGCCAGCAAGAGCCTAATTAAATGGCAGAATCTGGGTTAGCAAAGGGAGCTTTTTCCATTGACTCACCTGCTGCAAGCCCCCACTGGACCCCCAGGGCCTGGGGAGCAGAGTGAGCTCCCGCCCCTCTTCTCCCTTGCCTCTGCTGACCCACTTCCCTGCGAGGAGGCTGCAAAGGGGCTGGTGCTCGTCAGACACCCACCGCGCCACGCTGCGCCGCGCCGTGCTGCGCCGCTGCTGCTGCTGCTCTTAATTTAACCGTGGCTGAGCGTGAAACGGGGCCTGCTCTCCCAGTGCCACTGGGCCGAAGGGGTGTCCGTGGGGACGGGCTGCTGTCCCGCTGGGGCAGGCGTCGACCCCGGGGTGTTCGGTGCGAGATCCCCTGTGGGCCGTGCCGGATGTGGCTATGGCAGCGCAGAGATCGGCAGCAGCTCGCAGCCTGACTGCTGGGAGACCACGGGGAGGTTTTGCAGCCTGGCTGAGGTCCGAGCTGCCGTGGCTGCGCCAGGAGCTGTAGCTGGCTTGCTTGGACATCTCAGAGCCGTTGTCTTGGGGGAGATTTTTCATGTTACAGATTCGTTACTTCTGCTGTGGGAACAGTCTCTGTGAGGCCCTGGAAAAAGATGTCTGGCCAGAGGCTTGTCGTGCTGTGCTAAAGAGATTTCGCGTTCCTCCAGCCCCGCGGCGCAGGAAGGATGGGCTGGGGCTGCGCTCGGCGCCTGCCCACGAGCTCCAGCCAGAGCACCTCTGCTCCATCCAGCAGGGCCCTGGCCGCGTTTCCCGGGGGCAGGAAGGGCTCGAGGAAGCCCCTTCCTGGGCTGTGCCTGGAGCAGAAGCCCGGGCAGGACCGCAGCCCTGCTGCGGAGGTGTGAGGAGACGGCGCTCTGCCAGCGAAGGCTCCTGAGCGGCATTTGAGGGACACTCTGTCACTGCCATGACTCACGCCTGTGACCGGAACGGTCTGTCGGCCTTGACTTTGTGCCCGGGGTCGTGTCCAGCTGCCTGCAGTCACCCAGCCGGTCCCTGCGCTCCCGCGGCAGTGGCAGGGCTCGGCCGTGGCACCCGCAGCCCTGGGTGCCCTGCGGCTCCGGGGCTCTGCTCCTCCTGCTCTGTTGCTGCAAGGGGGAGACTGACGCTTTCCCTCCCCACGTCAGGAAATCCTCCTCGCCCTGCCTGGTGCCATGAAGCGCGGTGTCTGGCTGCCTGCCTCCCCACGCTCTTCCTCTTCTCACGCCTTGCTGTGCAGCCCATGAGATGCTTGCTCGGAGCCGCATCCCTGGGGGAGCCCGGGCCGGCGATCGGCAGCCCCCGCCGCAGCGGGGAGCCTCCGCGAGCAGCCGCAGTGCTGCTCGGTGCGGGCTTTGCTCCTCGGCCCCACGTTTGCTGCTCGGAGTGTTTCTGTGCAGGCTGGAGCTGCTGCCTGAGCCCCCAGCATGCAGGGCTCCCTGGCCTGGGGAAGGATGGTGGCCGCGCTCCAAACGCCATCCAGGAGCTGTGCTGGGGAGGATGCTTCAGTCCGTACATCCCCCCATCTCCTCCAATTTTTGTGAAATGCAGACAAAGAGTGTTTTCTGCAGGCATGTGCCAACGTTTCCATCGCTGCCCGGACACAGCCCTGCTCAGGCTCAGAGCTGAGCCCCCCGCGCTGGCCCGGGGGGCTCTGCCCGCCGCACACCGGCTCCCTGCTCTGTGTCTCATGCATATTTAATCCGGATCTCATGGAGCCATGCGTTCCCGGCACGCCGGCACAGGCCAGGCGTACGGCATGACACGCTCACTACTAATTAATCTAACTGCGTGTTATTAAGTGCCTAGCACGCCTTTGGCACTGCATAATAATGATGGTCTGGGATGTTTCTGGACCCAGAGCTGCAGACAGCGGCGGCTGCTCCCCTCGGGGGGGGCTGTGTGGTGTGTGTGCCCCCGGGTCCTCCCACGCAGTCCTCTACAATGCAGCCAATTCAAATTTGTGTCTAGCCCGTCACCTCCCCTCACCTCCCGAAAGCCCTTGGTGGAGCTGACCCGTGCCCGCGGAGTGGGGAGGAAAGGATGGGGCAAAGCGCCCGCATGCGAGAGTGGCTCCTCTTCTGTGCGAGGCACCAGCGAGAAGTCGGATCAGCGCTGTAAATCCCAGCTGCATCCTGCCCTTAAGAACTCTCCCTCGCCTCTGTCAATATTTCTGAGCCATCTCCTGAGTCGTGGGGCCTGTCCTCATGCAGCCCAAGATCTCCATCTGCTCCGCTGCTCTAAAAGCCGCCTGGATTTACTGCACTCGGCGCTGATGCGGGTAACGCTCTCCCTCATCCCCGCGCTTGCCGGGGACGCTGGGCTGGCTGTCACCGGCATCACCGAGGCAGAGGCTGGCGCCTGGTGCCACGGAACAGCTTTCAGCCCGGAGCAGCCGTTTCTGGTTGCGGGGCGAGGTGTCAGGATTGATGCGTCTTAGTGACGGGCCTGTGCTGCTCATCTCCCCCCGCAGGACCCTCCCTCCCTGCCCGCCGCCGGAGCTGGCGTCGCTGCAGCCGGGTCGCACGCCCGGAGCCGCTGCTGCGTGCTGGGCTGCCCCGGTGGGGACGGGCAGGGACGGGCAGCGACGGCCCCAGAGCCGCTCAGCCCCTCTTCCTCGCTGCCTGAAGCAGCGGTGTGCGTGAGGGCAGGCACGGGGGGGGCCAACACCCGCAGGTTTTTGTGGGGCTGAGAGGCAGATCGTTCCCTCGCAGCCTTGGGGAGCCCGGGAGGTGGGGAGCCGGGAGGCTTGCTGCCCCTCTCTCGATGCAGAAGTCTCGGCTCCTCCAGCGCCAGCCCCCTCCGCCATCACCCACGTGCCGCCTGGCTCTCGCCCGCAGCCTCCGGCCCGCTCTGCGCCTGCTGTGCCGCTGCCGCCCGCCTCGGGGAGCGAGACAGCCCCGCTTTAATCACAGCAATGTTTTCCAGCTACCAGCAGAAAAAAAACCCCAAACAAAAAACCCAGGCCGGTTAGTGCAGGTTTTTTGTTGCAGTTTAAATGGTAGTGCAGCACGAGGCTCCGCTGCGGGTATCGTTCCCCTCTCCTGCGGTGGCGGGTGGCACGGTGGTTTCGTCTCGGCAGCCGGCATGGCGGAGCGTAGCCGGCGGGATGGCTGTCCCCACGGGAGGGCCTGCTGGGGGCCGGGGCAGGGCTGGGGGGGGCCGGTGGCGGCTGAGCACAACACCGGAGCTGCCACCCGCTCCCCGGGTAAGAACAGCGTTCCCCTCGCGAGGGTGTAGGCCGATCCCGGCGGCACGAAACCAAACAGCCCGTCCTTGGCGCAGCTGGTTTGGAGGAGCCGGGGGGAAGGGGTGGTATCTGCGTCCCGGGGAGGGCTGAGCTCTGCTCCGAGCGCTGGGGAGGAGAAGGGGTGCGCGCGCCGGGGGGTCTGCGGCTGGAGCGCTGCAGTATTGGTGCTTTTCTAAGGCTGTCAGGGTGAGGGGTCTAAAGCACTTCTAGGCCTGGGCCGGGAGAGGGAAACCCTGGGTTGCTCCATCCTCTCCAACACCCCTTCTGTGCAGCCCCAGGAGCAAACCCCCAAGGAAAAGGGGCCTTACTAGGGTGGCAGGCGCTGGGTGAAGGAGAGGGCCCCGGGTGGCTGTTCTCTGGCAGCTGGAGGTGCGGGAGGTGGCGGGTGACGGTCAGGGATGCCGTTAGCAGAGGTTGCAGTTGGCCGTAGATGTTGCTTCGGAAGACGCGGCACAAGCGCCTGCAGGACCCTCGCCACGGCCCTCACCAGCCCCCGGAGCCGAGACTCGCTGGTCGCAAGCGCGGCAGCAGCGAGGGCTCTGCTCAGTTATGCCAGCTGCGTCCCTCCGGGCCGTGTCACCGCGTCCTTGCTCCTACGGAGGAAGGGGAGTGCCGGTGGCACCGAGGGCTGCGTGGTGCCCGAGGCAGCGGTACTGGACTGGACCCGTACAGCTCCCATTCCCAGCTGCAATGGGATGGGGGGAGATACAGGTGTGCGTGCATGGGGGAATTTTTTCTGGCTGGTAATAAAGACCAAATAATGTTTTTCCTACTTTTTTCTTTGGTGCTAAAAGTGATTTATCTGGCAAGCCTGTTCTGCAGCAGATGTGTAACAAGTGGGAGTTTGCAGCAATTATTTGGGAACAGCATAAGCCGCCCCACGAGGTGCAGCCCTGCGCACGCCGCTCTCCGCTGCCAAGCGCCCGTGGCACACGGATGGCCTGTAGCCATGCCACCCGCCGAGCCCGGTGCCCCGGCGTAACCCCCGCGCTCAGATTCGCCCGCTGGAGCGATGCCTTCCAGGAGCGGCGTCCGGAGCCCAGCCTGGCTCCCCGAGGGACGCGCGAAAGGCCCCACGCGCAGCCCCTGCCTGCAGGGAGGGAGCAGGAGCTGCACGGTCCTGCCTGCGCCAGGAGCGTTTGCCGCAGAGAGCTGACGGGCATCGGGCACCGTGGGCTGCGGGTGTCACTGTCCCCGCCATCGCCAGCCTGGCAGAGGCGGCTGGAGGGAGCTGAGCTTCCAGCCTGCGTCTTGGGGGAAAAAAAAAAATCCATTTGTATGATGGTGTTGCATAAACCAGGGAGCGACGGGGTCTAATGCTGCAGGAGAAGGAGAGAGCCTGGCGGGTACGGCCGAGGCTCAGGGGTGCCTGAGCAGGCTCCGAGGGGAACGGGGCAGAAATTCCTGCTTTAGGCAGGCAAAAACCTTCCTGTGGAGAAAGACCGGCTCCCGGGCACTGGCTGCTCCGGGAACTGACACATTTAAGAGAACCCAGTGTCTTTCTTCACTCTTTATTGTGTAAAAATAAAGTC